>NC_092386.1:22854005-23174362 GCF_030028105.1 Mobula birostris | reverse complement strand
GGATATAATGTTGAAACTTTATAAGGCACAGGTGAGGCCTCACTTGAAGTATTAAGAGCAGTTTTGGGCCCCTTAGAAAGGATGTGCTGAAACTAAAGAGGGTTTAAAGGAGGTTCATGAAAATGACTCCAGGATTGAATGGCATTTGATGGCTCTGGGCCTGTATTCACCAGAATTCAGAAGAATGAGGGGTGACCTCATTGAAACATATCAAATGGCAAAAGTCCTTGATAGTGTGGATTTGGAGAGGATGTTTCCTTTGGTAGAAGAGTCTAAGACCAAAGGACACAGCCTCAGAATACAGGGGTATAGTTACGTACACGCAATGGTTTGAATGAACCAGCAGCAATAGAACACACATGGAATCTGGTTTTGATGTTAAAAACCACTATTTATTAGTATCTACTTAATATAGTAACTTAAACCAGGTAAATCCAAAGTTAGCAGTGTTATGCTTATATATGCGTGTAAATATAATTCCTAAACTCATTCAAGCTCCAGTGGCAAGATTTAAAGTCTCACGATGGTAATGTAAGGAAAATTCAGTTTAATGCTTGGAGTTGGTGGGGGAGAGAGAGGTGTTTGTGAGCCGAGGTGAAATCCACAATAGGAAAAAAACGAATAAACAGGTGTCGTTGGTCTTCCGTCGTCTGGACTCCAAATCCACTCTCGAGTTAGCCAAAACATAGCTTACCACAAAAGGGTACCATCTTCAAGAGAAAACTACTACCCAGGCAAGGGTAGACACACCAGGAGCCTCCACAGGGTCAGCCCTTCTACACACTGTGATAGCCACTGATCGATTCTCCTGATCGATCCTCAACCCACCCTTGTGGGCACTTGAAAGTTCCACCCAGTGACTATTCTGTCACTAGCTTCTTTTTGTTGACCGGTAGCCTTAACCAGTGTTCCACTCTGTGTCTGTGAAAGAGTCATCTGACCTTGCTTAAATAAACACTCTGCAAAACATCTGTAAATGACAACTGTCCATCATATAACTCCACCTCTCTCTCACCATAGCAACCCAAAAGCAGGCAGGTCTCTCTCTCCCTTTTAAAGGCACAGTCCATGTCCGTCACAGTATCCTTTTATAATGGAGATGAGGAGGAATTTCTTTGACCAGAGAGTGGTGAATCTGTGGAATTCATTGCCACAGGAGCTGTGGAGGCTACGTCTTTATGTATATTTAAGGCAGAGGTTGATAGATTCTTTATTGGTTAGGGCATGAGGGGATATGGGGAGAAGGCAGGTGATTGGAGCCAACAGGAAAATTGAATCAGCCATGATGAAAAAGCAAAGCAGACTTGATGGGACAAATGGCCTAATTCTGCTCCTGTATGTTATGGTGTTATGCGCTTCAACTGTAGAATTTTAATTCATTTATAAGTGAAATGTCTATTGAAAGGTTTGAAAGGTCATTGAAAGGTTTATTTAAGTTTACTTGCCCAAATTATACATTCGAAGAGGAGTTACAACAAAATGAAAGTACAATATATAAAGAATTAAATTACTGTTTAACTTAATATTCGTTCACATTGCAATTGCCTATCTGGGATGCAAAGATACATCGCTTGCAGATTATTTAAACAGTGTACCATAGAAGATAATGGAGAAAGTAATGCTTATAATGGAAGAAAGGTTATTGATGATTCTTCCCCTTTCCACGGGTGCTGTCTGCCCTGTGAGTTCCTCGAGCATTTTGTGTGTTATGATTAAAAGGTAAATATCTTTTAGGCACAATTGAGTGCGTTTGAATAAATCTTAGATCTCTATGTCATCTTGATATTATTTCAGACAGCTTCAGATAGGAATGAGTGAAGTAACGTCTAAAAGATGGTTTAGCCACCAGTTCAGTTCAGAATAACAATGACCCATTAAAGATTAAAATTTTTATATGCCATTTATTTTTTAAAAATATTAATATTCAGTAAAAGGTAAAGCATTGATTAAAATTGACTAAGTTCTGAAAGGAAAAATGTATAGTAAAATCGTAAGTTGAATAGTATAACATTAAAATGAATAGGTAGATAAGTGGATCGCATGTTAATCAACATACAGGGAAATAATGTTATTTTTAAAAAGTCACATTGGGTTTACATCATGGCACAGAATAAAAGAAATGCTAAATCTTTACAAATTCTGAAGTACACCTTGGCTCGGATACTGTCCAAATAAGAATGCATCACTTTAGAAAAGATGTCCCTTGAAGAGAATGAAGCAAAGATTTACCACAATGAGAAACCAATCAGTTGAGCTTGTTCCTCTTAAAATGAAGGAGAGAATTAACACAAATAGTTAATCTTACGTAGGATTTCAATACAGAGCAACTGATTCTACTGGCACCTAGAACAATGACCAGGACTACGAATTTAAGACTTGAGAAGAGAATTATTTTAAGTATGGTGTATAATGTACTTAAATGAAAAAGTACCAGAAACATATGTGGATGGCAATTTCAGAAGAGCACCTGGCATGTACCTTGTGCATGTGATAATAAATTTGGATTTGAAATTGCTCTTTCAAGGTAGGAGAGATGACATGAGCCAAGTACCATCTTTTGGAACTGTATGACTCTAACAGGGAGATTTGAAATTTATATTGCCAAATATATTAGTTTATATTTAAACTGACAAGAAATTGCAACAGAAGAACACTGACCTGCTGAAGCACACACACACTTGATTTCCAACCTTGAAAAGTATATAGAAGTTTGCTAGAATTGGACCACAAAAAAAAATGTAATCAATCGCTGGAGAATTAACTAGAATCACTTTATTACTTAGTAAAGAAAGTAACTAATTTAAGACTTGGCCACTTGATTATTGCAAATATATTAACGAATTTAACTCATTTTAAAGACTGTTTTCAGAGATATTAACAATACACAAATTTTCCACATTGGGGAAAAAATACACCTCATCCATCTCAATTACATATTCAAAGTAGCTAATAGTCAAGTCAAACAAAAATAATCAAACAAAAAAATTGTCTGGCCGCAACACAGATTGTACATTGCAGTCACTTCTTTTCAGCCTCTCAGCCAGGCTGAAAAGCTGCACTCCCTCAGTTCGTAGATCATTATTCCTCTACAGTGAGCACCATTGCAAAGAAATACAGAAGGCTAGAAAGACCACAGAATGTGCTGCAGGTGGGGACTTCAATGCTAATCAGCAAAAGTAGCTTAATAGCATAAACAATAACTGAAGTGGTTAAATCTTGAACACCCCTCAATTTCACACCCAATTTTTGGACTGCTATGTTGCAAGAAACTACAACAATGTCAAATGCAATAGGTCAAAAATGGCCATTGGGAATTGTAGTCACCATCAGCAGAACTGTGTTCCATCACAAATTGTCATTGTTTAACCCATTGTACTCCTTATTCTAATATCATTATCACATCAGGAAAGCATGCTAGTTACACAGCCTATTTCCAAACTTCTCATTTTGGTTACAGCTGTCTGTGAGAACTTTACACTGCTCGTGACACCCTTCAGATGATTTTAGATTCCCTGTCTCCTCCCACATTAATCAGTCAACTAACTGGCTTCATAAGCAGTGTACCAGCACCACTGTCTCACACTATCATAGATATTTATTTTATCATATCCATTCCACCACACCTTTTCCACAATTTGATCTCACTTTTTTCAGTTCTGAAGGGCATTTTCTCCTTCAATCTTCTGTATTTTTTTAAAAAAAGATTCTGCCCTTTGCATTTTTTGTTTTCATTTAAAATAAAAGTTAGTATCCCAGTAGTCTGAAATTCTCCATCTCACCTTCTTTCCAAGTACATCAGCATAAAGCATGAATGACAGTTAACATAACAGTAAGACAGGAAACACTAATCAACCAGAGATATGTCGATGGGATCAGCGGCATAGAAGCAGTAGGCAAAGGATGAATATAATAGCTTTATTGTTTGATGTTGGGCTGCAGAAATTTATTAAACATCTAACAACAGCGCAGTAGAGAGCGCGAAATCACAGGTAATCAATTGTCATGTATAAATCATGTCAGGGTAAAATGTTGCAAGGTATTTTGTGCAGCAGTTTTAAGACTGTAATAGTTCAAAAAAAAAAAAAAAAAAAAGCAATCTAGATATATTACCATTTTTTGTTGGGCAAATAGAGATAGGCAACATTATCCATGCCAGAGAACAAATTTGAAATATGTCAAATCAGGAAAATGCATCATTTATCTCTCACTTCTAATCTTAACTTCTGCAAAGAGACTACCCTCGATAAACAGCAGGTTTCCAGCCGGATTCTATCACAAAGTAGGTGCTCAGTAATATTAAATTGGTTTTCCATTGGAAAACCAGTGATTAACTAATAATGGTGAAAACTGTTAGCACAGATGATAAACAATCAAGTACATTAAAAACTACAAAGAATTTAACTTGCACCTCACCTGATACCTCTACACAAGAATTGCTTTGTACGCTTTATTTCATGTTGTGTGTATGTTGAAGCAAACTTTAATCCTTGGCACCATGATCTTACCTTTCACCAGATGTCAGGAATGAAAAGGAAAAGGAATGATTCTTCTTTCGGTTTTAAGTGACTTTAGATTTATGAGGAAAACAACTTTAAACAGAAGTGTTTAATAAATAAACATTTTATAAAAGAAAATTAAAGTTGAACTAACTTGGATTTAATATTCCAAAGTTGAAGACTCCCTTGCTGGCTACCAAGTAAAATTTTGTTGATATAAGTACTTGGATGCAAAAGGGCAGAAACTGCAAACGTGATTTTATCAAAGTTCAGTTGAAGATATTCTTCTGCAAACAAATAACAGGGATAAACAAAATATTTTACAACTTTAAGGAATACTTTAGCTCTTGTCAACTATTTTACAGTGACAAATGTAATCAAAACTATAGGACCTTGCACTACTAGTAAGATTGCGGTGCACTCGGACACAGCCGTTTCTACAGGGCCAACTAAAAGGTTTTCTTTAAAAATTTTTTTTTTACGTTCACAAGACTCAGCTGGGCTTTGAGAACTTAAAAAGTACCACAGGTCTACTCCATCAGCAAGTTGCTCATTGGTGGAAAAACTGAAGGCACTGGACTTGGTGTGGGGTGTGACGCTGCCTGCTACAGACAGGCACCAGTGTGCAAAGGCGGTGTGCAGTCTAACAGCAAGTGATCATCTTAGTTGCTTTGCTGTGATCGCAAGACCCTGTTGGACATTGTTAATGTGGAATGCTGCAAGTCTGATTCACTGGTTTATTGGTGGATGGCAAGGGAGCTGCATAGCCTCTGTTGTGGTAAGGACTAGACCCAAGTTGTGATGTCACTGTTTTCAGCCACCCATGGGGAGGTGTTGGAGTGGGTGTGCTCCACCAGAGCGCCAGAGGTGATGTGACGCAATGTCCAGGATGGAGCCCCAGTGTTCACTAGGCAGAAGACAAGCTGTATATTATTTGACTGCAGACTGTTGCAACAGTCACTGGCTCAGGGACTTGGACTGTGTTTTTTGTGTGATTATATTTTACTGTTATCTTGTTTGTGCTATATGCACTTTCTGCTGTGTATGACAGGTGTACTGTGTTTTGCACTTTGGTCCCAGAGTAACACTGTTTCACTTGGCATACATATTCATGTATGGTTGAATGACAATTGAACCTGAACTTGCTTGCTAAGACCATCATACTGAAACAGTAAGCAAAGGCATCCGTTAGTCTTGCGAGACCATGGATCTGCGCCTGGAAAGTCTTCACTCTCCAGGGCGTAGGCCTGGGCAAGGTTGTATGAAAGACCAGCAGTTGCAAATGCTGCAAGTCTCCCCTCTCCACGACACCAATGTTGTCCAAGGGAAGGCCCAAATAGCTTGGCACCAGTGTCGTCGCAGACCAATGTGTGATTAAGTGCCTTGCTCAAGGACACAACATGTTGCCTTGGCTGGGGCTCGAACTCTCAACCTTCAAGTCACTAGTCCAATGCCTTAACCACTTGGCCACGTGCCCACACTATACTGAAACAACTACTGATGATATCATAAAAATGATAAGGTTTCTCCTAGTTTGTTATGAAGTCTCAGGTTCCAGTCCTGCCAAAGGGTTTCGGCCTGTACTCAACTGTACTCTTTTCCTAGATGCTGCCTGGCCTACTAAGATCCTCCTACATTTTGTGTCTGTTGCTCAGGTTCAAATATTCACTTGGCTTAACTGAAGTGCAATACCCAGTAATTACAGTTATTATATATAATGCATCAATATCATAAGTAGGGAGCTCTGCAATCTATAGTTGCCATCAATACAGTAGAAGTTGAGCAATGATATTCTATAATAAATAAGTGTCCTATTCGCATGAACAAGGTGTCTAAAGGGAGAGGCATGGTACCCAAAATGACTCACAAAATTTTGATACAAAGCAATGCAAGAAAACAAGAACTGAACAGAAATTAGTGTTACATTTATTTTACACACTTACCTGGTGATCTCAATATTTCCAAATAAAATTCAGAGAATGTCAAAAATAGCGGCCAAAAGTTTATAATCTTACAAACTCACCCTCTGATTCCACATCCCAAATAATAAGTGTGTTATCTCGATCCACTGAGATCACATGATCACCAAAAGGCAACAAGAGGTGGACCTCTGCGTTATGGCCTTCATACGAATGCACAATCTGAAATGAATTGAAAATCAGTTAGATAATGGGGAAAATAAACAGCTGTTTCCTAAACTTAAAAAGAAATCAGGTATTGAGGCACGAGAAAACACATCATTCTTAATGATCAATGAGAAACGGAGTAAATTACAGATACTCATTCAGTTAAAAATCACTTTTTTTACTGACAAAAATGCGTATTTTACTTAAATATTAATATTAAAATACACTTAGCATCAATTGAAAATTTATGATTCATGGGATAGGAGAATGCCACTTCCTTCTACTTTTCCATTTTCCCAGTACTGCCACATAGCAAGAAGAACCTCTAACTCAGCTCCAAGTCCAGTTGCTGCTAGAATCGTCATGGTTTCTCTGGGATAGACTTAGTTCGTGCATCTTTTTGGCATTCCCTATCAGGATTATATGAACAACAAGTATCTGGGTAAGGTATCAGAACAATGTTCACTCATAGAACCATAATGTTAACACTGGTATTTGAAAAGCAAAACAAAAAATCTGATATATAAACACTAGGAATGCTCAGCAGGTTAGGTAGTAACCATGGACAGAGAAATAATGTTCATCTTTCATGCCAGTTGACTCATCAGAAAAAATGTAAAACAGTAGGCAGTTCTCTCTTTCGTTATTCTACCAAATGTCTGAGTATCGCCTGCATTTTATTTCTACATAAAGAGTCAGGAGTTATTTTAACAGATTGTGCAATTCATTCGGGGGACAAGAACAATAAAGGTGATACAAAGGATGAGTCAGATTTGACATCACAACAAAAATACGTACACATATATACGTTTTACACGCATATCTGGATTTCTGAAATGAAAATTTAATCTGCTGTCTTAGATCATGTCAGTATTCAGATTCTTCCATTACTCATCATCTTCATTGAACACAAAATAAGTAATTATTCCAATGCTGGTCTTTTAACAGACCCAAAAACTACCTCCAGTCCTGATCTTGTCATCAACATTTATTCAAATTCCCTTTTAACCCATCAAGTTGCCTCTTAAGCACATAAAGTTTTACTTTGTAAAGAATCTTTAAGTAGTAAAATAGATTTAAATTAGAACTGATGTAATTTTAAGTTATAAAATTCCAGGTATTACATAAGTAAATACTGAAGGTGGAGGAAGGTGCTATATGATGAACTACTTTATTAATTAAGAAATTAAGGAGAAGAAGATAGCGGCGCGAGGCAGTGTGCGCGGCCACTTCGGTGATGATGTCTGTTATCTGTCAAGTAGGGGACTGTGCACAATCCTGATTTGATGGCGAGACAGACATGAGAGTACAGAGGAACGTCTGGAAACTTCTGAAATGCCCGGTTCGCTGCTGCTGCTACTGTGTGGTAACCGGAATCTCTGGAGCTGAAGGCCCCGAAATCCTCGGCTTTGCGTGTTTCAGCGGCCAGGGAGAGGTCAAAGGCGCTCGGCAGAGGATGGCGCTCAGGAGGCTGTATCAGAGAGGCTGGTCGGAAGCTCGAAGTTTTCGGACAGATGGACTCAGTGTCGGCTGTGGTCGGCGCTTCCACGGCATCGGCAAGCTGACGGTGTCTGAAGGTTTATGGCAGGGAGTTTCTCCCTTTTGCCGCTGCTATCGGGGACTCGGGAGTCGATCGACTCGGGACTTTGAGACTTTTTTTATTGTGCCCATGGTTTGTTCTTCATCAAATTATGGTATTGCTTTGCACTGCTGTAACTATATGTTATAATTATGTGGTTCTGTCAGTGTTAGTCTTTGGTTTGTCCTGTTTTCTGTGATATCACTCCGGAGAAACATTGTACCATTTCATAATGCATGTATGCATTTCTAAGTGACAATAAAAAGAGGACTGAGTGTTCTCATAATCTAAAAAAAATTGAAAACGTCTTTACTTTTATACATCCATTAATTGTCAATTACATTGTTTACAGAATGACAAGCAACATCAGGAATTAATTTAAATTAATTTTACAAACTAATCTACAATTTTTCTTTATTTTTCCCCATTGTAGAAGAGCAGATTATTATTTAAGTGGTGAAAGATTGCAGCAAGCTGTTGTCCAGAGGGACTTGGGAGTGCTTGTTCATGAACCGCAAAAAGTTGGCTTGCAGGTATACAGGTTATTAAGAAGGCAAACAGAATGTTGGCTTCATTGCTAAAGGGATTGAATTCAAGAGCAGGGAGGTCATGCTGCAGCTATACAGGGTACTGGTGAGGCCGCCACTGGAGTACTGTGTGCAGTTCTGGTCTCCATACTTGGGAAAGGATATACTAGCTTTGGAGGCAACGCAGAGGAGGTTCACCAGGTTGATTCCAGGGATGAAGGGGTTAACCTATGAGGAGAGATTGAGTCGCCTGGGACTATACTCTCTGGAGTTCAGAAGAATAGAGGGGACCTTATAGAAACATACAAAATTTGAAAGGGATAGATAAGATAGTAGGAAAGTTGTTTCCATTGGTGGGTAAGACTAGAACTAAGAGACTAGTGAGACTGGAACTAGAATCCCCTCAAGATTCAGGGGAGAAGATTTAGGACAGAGATGAGGAGAAACTGTTTTTCCCAGAGAGTGGTGAATCTGTGGAATTCTCTGCCCAGGGAAGCAGTTGAGGCTTCCACACTAAATATATTTAAGAAACAGTTAGATTGGTTTTTACATAGTAAGGGAATTAATGGTTATGGGTAAAAGGCAGGTAAATGGAACTGAGTTTATGGACAGATCAGCCATGATCTTATTGAATGGTGGGGCAGGTTTGATGGGCTGGATGGCCTACTCCTGCTCCTATTTCTTATGTTCTTATGTACATTTGCTTTTATTTGGAAGTACAAGGTGATATTCTTGCCTAGTTCACAAAGATTAAGGGTCTTGTTTCTGCTTTTTTTTTTTAAACTGCTGCCAATAGACCCACTGACAAGCATATAACTTTCTTGCTAATCTATCAAGCTTCCTTGGCCCACATTCCCCAAAGCTGCGATAAAGAATGCAACAAAGAAAGCAAGCTACATAACATTGCACAAGAAGATGCCACAAAACAATGGAAATGGCAATATGACTTAGCAAGCATAAATATGATCTTCTAATAATCATTTTATAGTGTGATTGATGTGGGAGTTAGGTAAACATTTAGCAGTTGAGTAAGAACTGTAAAGATGAAAAGTAGAAAACGCATTTTTACTCAATACATAAAAGGGGAATCAAACAACCAAGCCTTCTGTTTGTGCCCAAGTATATGTAAACAATATATTACACCAGACAACCCCAATTGGCGGACTGTCGGCCAGGTCCGGAACATGAGAACCAAATGTCTGGACCGCGCCGACCCATTGGCACTTACGTGAACACACCTGTCATAACATGTAAATAAAGCGCTTACTGCTCTAATTTATTTTAACCTCATCCTACACCGTACACTTGACCTACGCCCCTGTAGAGCGCGCAACCTAAATTAACTTAATCTGCAATTATAAGGCAACAACCACACTGTTGCGGACATGTACGAGGCAATTGAAGCTTTCTGGTCAAAGCTGAACCTTTTGGAGAGAGACATTCACAAGAGAAAGTTGCACCTTCCACGTCTGCGGGAGCATTGCAAGAAGAACAAAATGTGGGAGGATCTAGTGATGAAGGATTTTGTGACGAGCCTGGCAGAAAACTTCAGGGAATGATTTGAAAGCTCCCCTAAACTCTCAGGTGACATCCTCCTCTTCCTGAGACAGCCATTCCCCGTTTTGGCTTATGGCCAGTGGACTGCAGAGGACAAAAGGCTGGTGCCTTCCATAGGTGAGGCAACTCTTCAGATGGAGGTCTTGGAAATGGGAACATCTGATTCGCTCAAAGCACAACACAAGGACGTTGGGGTGAGTGACTTTTGGATCAACGTGGTTCCCCAAGCTCAATTCAAAGACATGAGAGCTATTGCAATGCTCCTACTCACACTGTTCCCCTCCACGTACATATGTGAGTCGTTTTCTTCAATGAACTCTATCAAGAACCAGGACAGAAACAGACTCTCCAATGCACATCTTGGCCAGTGCCTCAGGATTGTCACAACAGAATACAGGCCCGACATCAGAAGGATTGCCTCATCCCGCCGCTGTCACTTCTCTCACTGATTGGTGAGTGAATCAATTTATTTTTGTCCATTTGTCAATCTTATTGTGGTATAATAGTATTACAACAACAATAATACTGATAATTTCATTTATAGCTACACTTCATACTTCAAGTGTTACATAGCTTAATTAAAAAGAACAAATAGATTAAAAGAGAGAACAGAAACAGTGGAAAAGGCAGTACTACTAAAACTGTGTGGAAGAGAAGTGGTGAAGACTGTGTGTGTGTGTATTTTAAGTCTCAGATGAGTTCTCAATGTGACAGCTGACAGTTGTGATAGCTAGAGTCATAACTAAATGGTTGGTTTTGGACTTATTTTGTTTCAAGAGTGCATTTTTTTCTTGTGTGACCCACAACACAGGCCTTGAGAATCCCAGGCCTAAATTATTACTATTACTACTACTACTACTAATAATAATAATAATGGTAATAGCAGCAACATCATCTGCCAATAAAACAACTTACTGGCGCAATGGAAAAAAAAAACCCTGGACATTTTGGCCCTTGGCTTGGCATGCTTGACGTAATTTGGCCCTTGTGGAAAACTAATTGGGGAACCCTGTATTACACCAATATTACACTCAATGGCCACTTTATTGAGTATAGCTGTGCACTTGCACCTAATGCAAATACCTCATCAGCCAATCAATTCACAAAAGCATGCAGCCATGGTCAAGAGGTTCAGTTGTTCAGACCAAACCTGAGAACAGGGAAGAAATGTGATCCTAGTGCCTTTGACCACAGAATGATTGTTGGTGCCAGATCTCCTTGGACTTTCACGCACAAAAGTCTCCAGAGTTTACAGAGATTGGTGTGAAATACAAAAAACCTACAGTGAGCAGCGGTTCTGTGGGCAAAAATACCTTGTTAATGAGTAAGGTTAGAGGAGAATGGCATACCGTGGTTGAAACTGACGGGAAGTCAACAGTAACTCAAATAACCAAGTATTACAACAGCAGTATGCAGAAGACCACACCGGGTTCTGCATCTGTACCTAATAAAGTGGCCACTGAGTGTAGTTTATGCCATGGATTAAGCTGTATTTCAGGTGGTGCATATGAAGTGAAATTTCAAATTTGCAGCTGCTTAAAATAATACCCACTTCAAAACTTTTTAACCCTTAAAAAAAATTCTTCAATGAGTAGTCTCTAGTCTTTAAGCTTAGATGTATCTTATAACAATGAATGTTGGATATTGGTATGAATTGCATTTATCATAAAATACCATCGTTACACATCTGGAGAAGGATGCTTATGTGAGAATGCTGTTCTTGGAGAACAGTTCAGCACTCAACACCATAATTCCATCCAGGCTCGACAGGAAGCTCAGAGACCTCGGCTTTGACCCTAACTTGTGCAGCTGGATCCTGGATTTCCTGTCAGATCACCAACAGGTGGTAAGAGTGGGCTCCCTCACCTCCACCCCTCTGACTCTCAATACAGGAACCCCTTAGGGCTGTGTACTATACCCTCCTTTACTCCCTGTATGCCCATGACTGTGTTGCCCCCACAGCTCCAATCTGCTAATTAAATTTGCTGATGACGCTACATTCATTGGCCTAATCTCAAACAATAATGAAGTGACCTACAGGGAAGAAGTCATCTCTCTGACACAATGGGGTCAAGAAAACAACTTCTTCCTCAATGTCGTAAAAACAAAGCTGGTTGTGGATTATAGGAGGAACAGAGACGAGTTAACCGCTATTGACATCAATGGATCTAGGGTTGAGAGAGTAAACAGCTTTAAGCTCCTCAGCATCCACATCACCGATGACCTCACATGGTCTGTACACACCAGCCGTGTGGTGAAAAAGGCACAACAGCGCCTCTTTCACCTTAGATGGTTGAGGAAGTTTGGTATGGGCCCTCAAATCTTAAGAATTTTCTACAGGGGCACAATTGAGAGCATCCTGACTGGCTGCATCACTGCCTGGTATGGGAACTGTACCTTCCTTATTCATAGGACTCTTGCACAGAGTGGTGCGGACGGTCAAGTGCATCTGTAGTTATGAACTTCCCATGATTCAGGACACTTACAAAGACAGACGTGAAAAAAGGGCCCGAAGGATCATTGGGGACCCTAGTCACCCCAACCACAATCTATTCCAGCTGCTACCATCTGGGAAACTGTACCATAGCATAAAAGCCAGGACCAATAGGCTCCGGGACAGCTCCTTCCACCAGGTCATCACACTGATTAACTCACACTGATTTGAGTGTATTTCTATGTTACATTGACTGTACTATTTATTATAAATTACTATGATTGCACATTACACATTTAGACTGAGACATAACGTAAAGATTTTTACTCCTCATGTATGTGAAGGATGTAAGAAATAAAGTCAATTCAATTCAACACTGAAATTGATTTTTTTTTTCCCCACATGCTGAAAAACCAAGAGAGGTCCAGATATAATTGTTACCACAATTAAACATACAGGAACATGACTGGTTTATGCAGCCCTTTTAAAGTGTTTTGTTGTTCACTTAATCACAAAACTGGCATGAATAGCAACCGCTGGGGTGCACTACACATTTCCAACCCACCAGAAACAAAAATCATTTTCCATCCTGCTGCCGCCTGTCCTTTACGCAATTATACCAACGACAACAATGATCATTTGACAACGTTCTGTTTCAGTCTATATTGTATTTTATCAGCGTCTTTGGAAGTTGCATTAAAAATTAATCAATCCTGAGCTCTTTAAAGTATGGATCAACTCCATCAAATTGAATTTTCACTAACACATCTTTCTTCAGGGTATTGCACATCACCAACATTACAGTAATTGCCTCTTACCACGAAAACATAATTCTCTCTTCTGCTTTGCAATTATCCATCCTCTTGCACAGCTCGCATATCAGAAGAGGATCGAAAGATTGTGTTTTGAGATTCAGTTACACAAATCCTAGTTTTCCTCAATAACAAACACGTTTTTAACCACGGAGATATGTCAACCAATTAAACACTCTTTTCTACTTAATTTTAACCTTCATTACTCCAAGACAGTTTCATTATTTTACATTAAACTTACTGACAACACCAGTCGTTGGCCAAATCAAAGGTGGTGACAAATCTGCATATAGGTGGGAGTGATTTTCGAATTCCGCCCCCTCCCGTCCCATTTAAAAAACAGTCTATACTTTTATTCCTTCTAGCAAAGTGGATGACAATACACTTCATGACATTGTACTCCATTTGGCACTTCTTTGCCCATTCTCCTAATCCATCCAAGTCCTTCTGCAACCTCCGTGCTTCTTCAACACTACCTGCGCCTCCACCTATCTTCGTATTGTCCACAAACATGGCCACAAAACCATCAATTCCCTCATACAAATCACTGACATACAACGAAATAAAGCAATTCCAACACTGACCCCTCTAGAATACCACTAATCACTGGAAGCCAATCAGAAGAGGCCCCCTTTATCCCCACTCATTGCCTCCTGCCAATCAGCCACTGCTTTATCCATGCTAGAATCATTCTTGTAATACCACGGACTCTTATCTTGTTAAGTAGCCTCATGGGTGGCAACTTGCCAAAGGCCTTCCGAAAGTTCAAGTACACAATATCTACCAATTCTCCTTTGTCTATCCTGCTTATTATTTCCTCAAAGAATTCTAACAGATTTGTCTGGCAAGATTTTCCCTTAAAGAAGCTATGCTGATTTTGCCCTATTTTACCATGTACACCAAGTACCCCAAAACCTCATCCTTAGTAATAGACTCCAACATCTTCTCAACCACTGAAGTCAGGCTAACTGGCCTATAATTTCCTTTCTTCCACCTTCCTCCCTTCTTGAAGACTGAGTGACATTTGCAATTTTGCAGTCCTCAGGAACCATTCTAGAATCAAGTGCTTCTTGAAAGATCATTAATAATGCCTCTTCCTAGTAATGGCAACTGGTCTTGCTTCTGCCCCGACACTCTCGAACTTCCAGTATACTGCTAGTGTCTTCCACAGTAAGGACTGATGCAAGATACTTATTCAATTCATCCGCCATTTCCTTGTCCCCCATTACCACCTCTCCAGCATCATTTTCCAGTGGTCCAGTATCAACTATCACCTCTTTTTTCAGATATATAGAGTAAAACTTTTAGCATTCTCTTTGATACTGTTGGCTAGCTTGCCTTCACATTTCATTTTTTCCCCTCCTTATGACTTCTTTAGTTGCCTTCTATTGATTTTTAAGTTTCCCAGTCCTCTAACTTCTTACTAATTTTTATTCTATTATAAATGCCTGTCTTTGGCATCTATATTGGCTTTGACTTCCCTTGTCAGCCACTGTTGCATCATCCTGCCTTCAAAATATTTCTTCTTCTTCGGGTTGTATGTATCCTGCAACTTCTGAATTGCTCCCAGAAACTCTAGCCATTGCTGCCCTTGTCATCCCTGCAGGTGTCCCCTACCAATCAACTTTGGCCAGCTCCTCTCACATGTCCCCATAATTCCCTATACTCAACTGCAATACTGAAACACCTGACTTCAGCTTTTCCCTCTCAAATTGCAGGGTGAATTCTGTTACACTGTGATTAATGTCCCCTTAGGGTCAATTTTGTTCACTACACAATATCCAAACCAGAATTGCTGATCCCCTAGTGGGCTCAACCTCAAGCTGCTCTAAGAAGCCATTGTACAGGCATTCTACAAATGATCTCTCACGATCCAGAACCAACCTGATTTTTCCAATCTACCGCCACCCCCAATGACTATTATAACACTGCTTTTTTAACAAGCCTTTTCTATCTCCTGTTGTCATCCTGGCTATTGTTCGGAGGCCTATGTATAACTCCTGTCAGGGTCTTTTTTTACCCTTCCAATTTCTTTACTCTATCCACAAGGATTCTACATCTTCTGATCCTATGTCAACTCTAAGGTTTTGACTGATTTATTTATTTACAAACAGAGCCACTCCACCACCTCTGACCACCTGCCTGTCCTTTTCATACAATGTATATCCTTGGATGTTAACCTCCCAACTACAATCTTCTTTCAGCCACGACTCAGTGATGCCCACAATGTCATAACTGCCAATTTCTAACTGCGCTACAAGGTCATCTACTTTATTTGGTATACTGCGTGCATTCAAATATAAAACCTCCAATCCTGTATCCAACACCCTTTTTAATTTTGTCCCCCTTTTACAAGGCAACTCATCCTACTAACTGCAATTTTGCCCTATCATCTACCTGCCCTTCCTGACACTGCACACTGCCTCTGCTTGTAAACCCAACAACCCTATCACTCTGGTTCCCAAACACCTGCCAAATTAGTTTGAACCCTCCCCAACAGCTCCTACAAACCTGCCCGTAAGGATATTGGTGCCCCCACAATTCAGGTGTTATCCGTTCTTTTTGTACAGGTCACACCTTCCCCAGAAATTGAAAACCCTGCCCCATAAATCAGTTTCTCAACCACACATTTATCATGCTCTTCTTACCTTTACTTGCATGTGCACAAGCAACAATCCAGAGATTGCTGCCCTGGAAGTCCTACTTTTCAGCTTTCTACCTAGATCCCTAAATTATCACTTCCAAGACCTCCTACCTTTTTCTTCCCACGTCACTGGTGACAATATGTACCAAGACTTCTGATTGCTCATGCTTCCCCTTTAGAATCGTGGACTAAATCCAAGATTTCCCTGACCCTGGCAACTAGGAGGCAACATACCTTTCTGGTGTCTCTATCAAGTCCACAGACTCTTGCGTCTACTCCTCTAACTATGGAATCCCCTATCACTACTGCAATCCTCTACCTTCCCCTTGCCTCTGAGCCACAGTGCCAGAGATCCAGTAGCAGCTCCTCTCCAAGAGGTTGTCCCCTGCAACTATATCCAAAACATTTCACTTATTATGGAGTTCTCAATATTTATTGTATTTTTTTATTATTTTTTCTCTTTTGCCTTTGCAGATTGTTGTCTTTTGCACATTGTTTGTTTGTCCGTCCGGTTCATTGGTTCTATGGTGTTTCTTGGATTTACTGTTTTTGTCCACAAGAAAACAAATCACAGGGTTGTAATATGGTGACATCTATGTACTTTGATAATAAATTTACTTGGAACTTTAAACTAACACTCACACTGAATATATTCATGGAAAGAAATTAATGCAAGTTAATTTTAGTTCTGATGTTTCAATACCAAAAATAACCTTCCGCTACCCTGGCACTTCTTAAAGATATAGTTGAACCCAGTGAACAAACTTCAAACTCACATCTTTGTTTCTAGCAAACGCTTTCACATGGTTGCTATGAGCTACAAATACAAGCATTCGGTCTGCTGCCAGACAGGTGATATCTTCAGGAAGTGGATTACCTAGAAAGAAAAAAATAATGTTTAAGCTGGAACCTTATCAGTGTTAGCCTCCACTGATTGACAAAATTAATTTCATTACACAAGACAAACTTACAGAAAACCATTTAAACTTATGCAAGTTATATTATTTAATAAAGAAAAATTGAGAATAGCTAACACTACCAACAGATTATATTTACATAGTGTTCATTACACAAAGCAAAACACTTCAGGACGCTTTACTGCATGGCAGGAATAAAATAAAATAGTCATTCATAACATGAGGATATTGCTGCCCAATTTCATCGTCCATCCCTATTTTCTAATCAATTGTTGAGAAAGTGAGGCATCACATCAACCACAATGATTCTTTAAAGAAGAGATCCACAGTTTTCAGTAAAATGAGTTTTCTAATTGTATTTCATGCTTATCAAAAAAATCTAAGCAAATAGGAGCTCATTTTACAGGCGATTCTATTTATTTTCCTGCACGCACTTGCTTCTTCTCCCCCATACTTCAATTGGTAACTTTTAAAAAACTGTTCATCCAAAACACCCCGATTGTAACAAAGGGTCACGTCCAATTGGATTTCCCAAAGATATTGCCTCACTTTGGGGGGGGGGTTATGTCTTTGTATCAGGCTACAATTTGGAAGGAAGATTCCTCTCACATGTGGTATCAATATATTTATATATAAATGACCTGAATGAAAATGTAGATGGGCAAGTTATTAAGTTTGCAGATGGTACAAAGATTGGTGGTGTTGTGGATAGCGTAGATAACTGGCAAAGAATACAGTGGGATTTAGATCAGCTGCAGATATAGGCGGAGAACTAGCAGATGGAGTTTAACACAGAACGTGAAGTGCTGCACCTTGGTAGCTCAAATGTAAAGGGATGGTATACTGTTAAGGGCAAAATCCTTAATAGTGTTGATGAACAGAGTAACCTTGGGGTCCAAGTTCACAGCTTCCTGAAAGTGGCTACAAAGGTTGATAGGGTGGTTAAGGCAGCATATAAAACTCCAGCTAAGCCACAGTTGGAGTACTGAATATAGTTCTGATCATCCCATTATAGGAAAGATGTCGAGGCTTTAGAGAGAGCGCAGAAGCTTACCAGAATGCTGTCTGAATTAGAGGGCATGTGCTATAACTAGTGATTGGACAAACTTAGGTTGTTCTCTCTAGAGTGGTGGAGGCTGAGAAGAGATCTGACAGCAACTTATGAGGGGCATAAACCGAGTGGACAGACAATATCTATTTCCCAGGATTGCAACAGAAGACATGCATTATAGATGAGATGTGCAATTTTAAAGGAGATGTTAGAAGCGAGTTTGTTTTTTTTTAAAATAAACAGAGTGGTGGGTGCCTGAAATGCTTGGGGTGCTGACAGACCCAGATACATGGGGGATTTTTAAGACACATTTAGATAGGCACATGAATGCAAGGAAGATGGAAGTATATGGACATTGTATAGGTACAAGTGATTACTTTAGTTGGCCATTTGATTAATAATTTATTTGATTTAGCACAACATTGTGGGCCACAGAGCCTATTTCTGTGCTGCACTGTTTTATGTTCTACACTGGATACCTATTATTTCAACATACAGGTCAAGTACACCTTACCCAAAATTCCAAAATCCAAACACATCTGAAAAACGAAATTTTTTTTGAGTGCTGTCATGATGTGACAAACTGGAAATTCCACAAAGCACTAGGAAGGTTGCCAGGTGATGCGCAGTTGACCTCACATATGTAATCAAATTGTGTGTGTCTGTGTCTGTGTGCATTATACACACACAACCCTGAGATTTATTTTCTTACAGGCATACTCCGCAAATCCAAGAAACACAATAGGATCAATGAAAGACCACAGTCAACAGGATGGACAAAGAACCAATGTGCAAAAGACAAGAAACTGTGCAAATACAAAAGGAAAAAAAAATAAATAGAGAATCTGAGATGAAGAGCCCTTGAAAATGAGTCCATAGGTTGTAGGAACAGTTCAGTAATGGGGCAAGTGAAGTTAAGTAAAGTTTTCCTCTCTGGTTCCAGAGCTTGATGGCTGAGGGGTAATAACAGTTCCTGAACCTGGTGGTGTGAGTCCTCTGGCTCCTGCATCTCCTTCATGATGCCAGCAGCAAGAAGAGAACATGACTTGGGTGGAGGAGTTCCCTGATGATTGATGTTGCTTTCTTGTGACAATACTCCATGCAGACATGCTCAGTGTTAGGAAGGGCTTTGCCCATTTACCCATGATGGACTTGGCCATATCCCCTGCTTTTTGTAGGAGTTTCTATTTATGGACATTGGTGTTTTCATACCAGACTGAGATGCTGCCAGTCAATATACTCTCCACTACACACCTAGAGAAGCTTGTCAAAGTTTCAGATGTCATGCCAAATCTTCCCAAAATCCTGTGGAAGTAGAGACATTGCTGTGCTTGCTTCACAATTGCACTTTTGTATGGGCCCAGGACAGGTCCTCTGAAATGATAACACCAAGTAGAGTTGCTGACCTTCCCCACCTCAGATCCCCCAATATGGACTGGGTCATGGGCCTCCGATTTCCTCCTCCTGAAGCCAGTGCCTCAGTCTTGCTGACATTGTGTAAGAAGTTGTTGTGGCCACCACAGGCAGATTTTCAATCTCATTCCTATATGCTGATTTCTCACCACCTTTGATTTGACCTACATCAGCAAACCTAATATGACACTGGAGCTGTGCTTAGCCACCCGGTCATAAGTGCAAAGCAAGTAGAGCAGAGGACCAAGCACTCATCTTTGTGATGCACCTATGCTGATAGAAATTGTAGAGCACATGTTATTGGCAATCTGAATTGACTGGCTTCTACAAGTGAGAAAATCAAGGATGCAATTGCACAAGGAGGTATTGAGGCCAAGGTCTTGAAGCTTATTGGTTTATTTTGAGGGGATGGTGGTATTGAATGCCGAGCTGTAGTCAATACAGAGCATCCTGATTATGCATACTTGTTCAAAAAGTTAACAAAAATCTGCATAGAGGAAAAAAAGTAGATTCCAAACATACATCGAAAGAGTGGATTAATCAGCATCGGAGTGAACATATGTTGCTTAGTGGTATGCTGATCATGAAACAAGAAAAGATCTATCAATATGAAATGAATATTAAAGGAAATTGTGAATATTCAGCAGACTGGTTACAGAAGTTTAAGGCACAAGATTAAATTTTTAAAGATTTGTGGTGATAAAGTGAATGCTGATCACAAAGCAGTAGAGAAATTCATTTGAGTTTGCCGAAATTCATTTGAGTTTGCCGAAACGTCGACTGTACCTCTTTCTATAGAAGCTGCCTGGCCTGCTGCATTCACCAGCAATTTTTTATGGGTGTTACCCTAATGAGCACTTGCTTTCACCAGGAAACAAAGACCACCAAAATAAATTATTTGTTTAGTTATGTGCATTTTTTGCTGACCATGTTTTCCTATATTACAATAATGTTAATATTTTAATACTCAATTAGCAGAAAGCAGTCTGGGACATCACGAAAATGATAAAGGTCATGTGGTCTTTCTTGCCCTCATTTCTATCCAACACGTAAAGCCACACAGAATCAGATTTTCACTCTGTTTCTTTTCAATAAATCAGAATAGACCACATGCAAGTATTATTGATTCTGATTCAGTTTTTAAAATCAGAACACAAGTTCATGAGTGTTGTGTCTATATAAACCTAAACTGGCATCTGTAGAATCAAATTAACCACACAAATGGATGAACAAACTCAAGGGAAAACTGGAGATCAATAAATGATTGCAAAGACGAACATGTTACTGGAAGCTAGAGTGACCCATAAAAACTTTGCACATTAACTATTCATTTGCAGAAAGCTCCCCGGAGCACAATTGCACTCAATGCCAAGCACAGCAATGCGAACAATAATCATGTACATTTGCTTTTGTGGCAGAATCTCCACTGTTACTAAGTAATCATAAATTTTTTTTTTTTTTTTGCATCTACTATCTGAGAAGATCCTGATGGCATTCCAAGTTTGCACTTATAAATAATTTCATGAGTACATCAATTAAATGAGCATTTCAGGTGTGGACTACAAGGTCCAAAAATACAGAACAAATAACCAGTCAGTTTTTGGTAATTTTTTTTAAATGGCCTACATTTCTTGTGTTAATTATTTCAAATGTTAAATAATAGTCTAAGAGATGCACCTTCTTTCATTGTAACTACTGTAACTGTTATGAATCTGAAGAGTTGTCTATTTACATAGAATGCAAACTATAGCTTTAAAAACAGTACAGATAGAAATTTGAATACTTACTAACTGCAACTATTCCAAGCTTTTTCACCTGTAAAACAAAATAATTATTTATATTAAATGAATTTTAAAATGATAGAAACAATGCCGTGTATTTCCAGCATTTCTGATTTGTTATTAGATATGTTACAATGATTAACTTACTGCGGGTAATAAGGAGTCAGACCTCAATGTCGACAGTGGTAAGTAATAAGTTAAAATAACCAATGCAACAAGACACACTCAAGAATTTCAAAGTGGAAAACTGCTATTCTGTAAAATGTTTCAAGCACGTAACCACTTGGGCTGTGTTGCAGAGGTAACCAGTGTGGTGACAGGTCCTTCAACCATGTTGACCTAGATACCTACATGAGCTAATCATAATAATTTTAATATACATTAATATAACTCTCCTCAGTATATACATTAATATAACTCCCCTCAATCCCCATTTGGCTACCTTTGACCCATTTCTCTCTAAATCAGGGGTTCCTAACTTGGGGTCCGTGGTAGGAGCTCTTGGCATAAAAAATGTCGGGAGCCCCTGCTCTAAATCTTACCCATCCATGTACCTATCCAAATATCTTTCGAACTTAATTGTGTGCACATCTACCACTTTCTATGCCATCTTGTTCCAGGCTCCCAACAACTTCCAGGTGGAAAATGTTCTCCTCACATCTCCTCTAATTTTTTTGCCCCTTTCACCTTAAACCTATGCACTCTAGCTTTGGACTCCACCATTCTGAGGGAAAAAAAGACTCCAACCATCCATGTTATCTCTGACATCAGGTACATCACCAGGTTCATGAACAGTTTTTAACCCTAGAACCATCAAAATTCTGAGCCAGTAGATAACTTTGCTCATTTCAACTCTGCAATGATTCCACAACCTACAGACTCACTTCCAAAGACTCTACAGCTCATGCTCTAATTATTATTAGCGTTTCTATATCCCAAGGATCTAATTTTAATTGTATAATTTGCCTTCTTTTGCCTATTGGTTGTTTATTACTCTTTATGTATAGTTCACATATATCACACAGTACTCTGTGCAGTCTCACTTACAACTTGTACCATTGTAATGTGACGTCCCTCCCAAATGAAGGCCAAATTTCTAACTGCAATGGGACACAGCCACCAGTCACATCTTCCGCTCCCCACACCTTTCTGCTTTCCACAGGAAGCAATTTCTCCATGACTCCCAGATTTATTCATCTCCACCACCCAGCTCTCTCCATACCTTGGCACTCCCTCCTGAAATTAGATAGGGTGCTCTACTTGTCCCTACACCACCTGTATTGCCACCATCCAGGGATCCAAACAGCTCTTCCAGGTCAGACAAATATTCACATGCTTGGTTTTGATCCAAATCATCAACAATTCAAAATGCTGGTGGAACGCAGCAGGCCAGGCAGATCTATGATGCTGCCT
The DNA here is from genome assembly GCF_030028105.1 of Mobula birostris. Classification (NCBI taxonomy): domain Eukaryota; kingdom Metazoa; phylum Chordata; class Chondrichthyes; order Myliobatiformes; family Myliobatidae; genus Mobula; species Mobula birostris. The sequence continues at coordinate 23,151,612 of NC_092386.1, read as the reverse complement.
GGCCTGCTTCGTTCCACCAGCATTTTGTGTCTGTTGCCTGAATTTCCAGCATCTGCAGATTTCCTCGTGTTTGCGTTCTTAAATTCATCAAGAATTCCTTTCCTTTCACAGATGCCACTCAACCGGCTGAATTGCTCAAAAATTCACATGCACCTCCTTCAATCTTGGTAGTGGTTTCCCTTACATAACAAAGACCCAAACATAGACAAGGTTACTGTTTTTCATAAAACTGCTCTGTTTGCAATGGCCACCTTGAGCTCCTGGTCACAAATTATTTCAATTCTCCTCTTCAGTCACACACTTCATCTTCTGTCTTCTTCACTACCAGGATGAGACCAAGTGCAAACTAAAAGACCAGCACCACATATTTCACCGAGGTAATCCACAGCCCAATGTACAAATATTGAATTTTCCAATTTAATATAACTAAATTCACCATGCTCCTTTCTCTCTTATTCTGTTCTCCTAACACCCCCTCCCCAGTTTCATACCCCTTCCCTCCTGGTTCTAACTGCCAATAACCCTCACCCATCCCTTCCTCACCCGATTCCAGTTATTACCTACCAGTTACTGTCTTTACCTCCCTAGCTCCACTTCCTTTGCTCCCACAGATGCTGCTTGATACACTGAATGGTTTGTTCATTGAGATACACAGATCAGGCTTTTCTGGCCCTTTGAACTGTGCCACCCAGCAATCCCTGATTTAACCTTAGCCTAGTCATGGGCCAGTTTGCAATAACCAATTCTCCTACCAGCTGGTACTTCTTTTGGAATGTGGGAGGAAACCAGAGCACCAGGAAGAAACCCACACAGTCATGGGGAGAACACAAACTCATTTCAAGGTTTAAGAATTCGCTCAAAGCCACCTCTAAAAAAAACCAATACAATGCCCCTTCTGACTCTTCAGAAGCCCTTAGCCCATGATTCAAAATGAAGAAGCATCATTCAGACTGGTACGTTTAAAGCTAGTACAAACAGAAGGGCACTAGATCCTTTTTCAGGAGTATACTAGCTATCACCGCACATCCACCTCACGAGACCATACCCTACATCACCTGTGCAAAATTCTGAGGTGTCCCCCCCCCCCCAAACTGGCTTTGATAACCACTTACGAATCCACAAAAACGATGTGTAAGTCAGTCATCGTCGACTCCCAAAGAAAGTGAAGTAAAGTAGATAATGCATAGGGAGCAACATTACTCAAGATCGTGCAGGTGGGTAACGCAGAGGCAAAGCAAAGCAAGAGCAACATTACTCACATTGTAGGTATGAAAACTTGCCCCTACGGCCGTGACCAGGTAAAACTCCCGGTGCCGCTGGTGAAACCGCACCACGTGCGGGACATGATTACAGTAGAGCGCGAGCGCCCGGTAACTGTTAAAAATATTGCTGCCGCCGCCGCCAGGGGCCATCCCGCCGCCCGACAGAAGACCGGGAAGGAAGTATTCCAAAGAATATATGTCAGCCTCGGCTCGCCGACTGCCAAATCCCCTCCACCACAATCACGTGCAGCACATTAAATCTTCCTCACCGCAACATCGTTGCGCCTACCGGTATGGTGTCACACGCTTAACGTTCCTCCTCTCACCCTTCTTTCCTGTCGCGCAGATTAGTTCCGGGCCTGCGAAACCAAAATCTAGCAATAATCGAACTCAAATGTGAAGTAACTACTTCAAGAATAATCAAAATGATCTTTACAAACGAAGTACATAAACCACATATAGAGAAATGTAACTAAAATTGTTTCTGTTCCGATCTGGAAGCTTTAAAGCAACGTAAAGTCATACAAGAGATTCTGCAAATGCTGGGAATTCAGAGAACACACACAAAGTGCTGTGCAGGTCAGTCGCCAGTTTTGGAAAGAAATTAACAAGCAACGTTTCGGGCAGACACTCTGCATCAGGACTCCATAACACCGTAAATAAATAGCCACTTCAGATTGCGCAGTCAAAAATTAGATTTACGCGGTTAAACTTGTATTGACGAAACATCTGGAGCTGCCAAAAGTACATCTTGTTTATTCAAGGATCTTCTTGTATTGCACAGATTTACAAAAAGACACACATTGGAAATACCTCATTTAGTGGTTTCAAACATTAGCAAACATTACTGATAAAACCGTAAGACAGACATAGGAGCAAAATTAGGGCATTCGGCTGGTTGAGTCTACTCCACCATTCCATCATGGCTACTTCATTGTCCTGCTAAACCTCTCCACATCTTCTCTATTTATGCCTTTAAATATTTGGTAGGTTTCAATAAAATCCCCCCTCATCATTATAAGCTCCAGTGAGTACAGGCCCAGAGCCATCAAACACTCCTCCTATATTAACCTTTTCATTCTCATGAACCACCTTTGGACCTTATCCAATGCCAGCACCTCTTTTCTTAGACAAGGGGCCCAAAACTGTAAGTATGATCTGACCAAGACTCAACATTCTTGTTCTTATATTCTAGTCTTGAAATGAATGCTAACATTGAGTTTGCCTTCCTCACCACCAACTCAACCTAAAAGTTAACCTTTACAGAATCTTGCAGAGCGATTCCCACATCTCTGATCTTTGAATTTTCTCCCCATTTAGAAAATAGTCTATGCTTTTATTCCTTCTACCAAAGTGCATGACCATATACTTCACTATACTATATTCCATCTGCCACTTCTTTGCCCATTCTCTCAATATGCCTAAGTCCATCTGCAGACTCTATGCTTCCTCAACACTACCTGCCCCTCCACCTATTTTTGAATCATCTGCAAACTTGACCACAAAGCCATCAATTCCATCATCCAAATTGTTGACACATAATGTGAAAGGAACAGCCCCAAAACCTAATCCTGCAGAGCGCCACTAGTCATTTGCTGTCAACCAGAAAAGGCCCCGCTTATTCCCAGTCTTTGCCTCCTGCCAGTCAGCTAATCTTCTATCCGTGCTAGTATTTTTCCTGTAATACCATGGGCTCTTAACTTGCTAAATAACCTCGTGTGTGGCACCTTGCCAAAGGCCTTCTGAAAATCCACATGTACAATATGTACCAATTCTCCTTTGTCCCTCCCAGATGTTATTTCCTCAAAGAATCCCAACAGATTTTCAGTATTGATTTCCCCTTAGGAAAACCATTCTGACTTTGTCCTATTTTGTCATGTGCTTCTGAGTACCCTGAATCCATATGCTTAACAATCAAGTCTAACATCTTCCCTACATGAGGTCATACTAACTGGCCTATAATTTCCCCTCTCCTGCTTTCCTCACTTCTTGAAGAGTGGCATAACATATGCAATGTTCTAGTCTCCAGGAACCATTTCAGAATCTAGTGATTCTTAAAAGATCATTACTAATTCCTCCACAATCTCTTCAGCTACCTTTTCCAGAACCCTGGAGTGTAGTCCATCTGGTCCAGGTGACTTATCTACCTACAGATCTTTCAGCTTCGCAAGTACCCTCTCCTTAGAAATAGCAACTACACCCACTTCTGCCCCCTGATGCTCAAATTTCTGGCATACTGCTAGTGTCTTCCACCGTGAAGACTGACTCAAAATATTTATTGTGTTCATCTGCCATTCTTACCCCCCATTATTACCTCTCCAGTGTCATTTTCCAGGCTCCAATATCAACTTTCGCCTCTCTTTTACTCTTCATATATCTGAAAAAAAACTTTTGGTATCCTCTTTTATATTATTGACTAGCTCCTCTCTCCTTATGGCTTTTTAGTTGCCTTCTGTCAGTTTTTAAAAGCTTCCCAATCCTCTAACTTCCCAATATTTTTTGTTATATTGTATGTCTTTTTTTTTGCTTTTATGCTGTTTTTGACTTCCCTTGATAGTCTCATTCTCTCTTTAGAATACTTCTTTATCTTTAGGATGTATCTATCCAGCGCTTTCTGAATTTTCCTCAGAAACTCCAGCCTTTGCTGGTCTGCAAACATCCCTGCTAGTGTCCCCTTCCTATCAACTTTGACTGCAATCTTGCCCTGGCATCTGCCTGTCCTTCCACACAATCTCACTACACAATGCATCGATTTGTGTACCAACTACCCCATCCTCAGTCCTATCACTCCAGTTCCCTTCCCCTGCCAAATTAGTTCAAACCTTCCCCAACAGCTCTAGCAAACCTGCCCACAAGGATCTAGGTCCCTCTCCGGTGCAGCGTAACCCATTCTTTTTGTACAGGTCATATCTTTCCCAGCAGAAACCCCAATGATCCAGAAATCTGAAACTGTGCCTCCTGCACCACTTCCTCAGCCACTCATTCATCTGTACTATCATCCTATTCCTGCCCTGACTGGCACATGGTACTGGGAGAAATCCAGAGATTACTACCTTGGAAGTTATGCTCTTCAGCCTTTTCCCTAATTCCCTATACTCTCTGTGCAGGACCTCTTCCCCCTTTCTACTTACAGTATGGCATTGGTGCCAATGTTCATTACAACCTCTGAATGCTCACGTTTCCTCTTGAGAAGCTTCTGCAGCAGCTTTGAGGCATCCTGGACCCTAGAACCTAGTAGGCAACACACCATCCTGGGAACTTTTTCACAGCCACAGAGTCTCCTGTCCGTCTCCCGAACTGCTGAGTCTCCTATCCCTGTCCCTATCTCTATCCCTACCCTGCCGAGCCTCAGAGCCGACCATGGTGCCACTGACCTGCCTGCAGCGCTCTGGGTGAGACCAGCTCAGTAAAAGTCTCCATCCATGAGATTTTCGGCCTCACGGATGGTCCTGAGCACGTCCAGCTCCACCTCCAATTCCTTGACCCTGTCAGTCAGCAGCTGCAGTTGGATGCACTTCCCGCAGATGCCATCATCAGGGAGACTGTTAGATACCCTGAAATCCCACATCACGTAGGAGGAGAATTCCACCGCCTTACCTACAATCCTGCCTTTACTTGTTATACCTCTAATTTCTCAAGCTTAATCAGAATTAGAACCAGGATTATTATCACCAGCATATGTCATGAAGTTTGTTAAGTGAAGTAGTGTTCATGGGTTCAATGTCTATTTAGGAATCAAGTGGCAAAGGGGAAGAAGCTGTTCCTGAATCGCTGAGTGTGTGCCTTCAGGCTTCTGTATTTCCTTCCTGATGGTAACAATGAGAAGAGGACATGTTCTGGATGGTGGTTGTTCTTAATAAGATACACCACCTTTCTGAGGTTCCGCTCCTTGAAGATGTCTTGGGTACTATGGAGGCTAGTAACCAAGATGGAGCTGACCAACTTTACAACTTTCTGCAGCTTCTTTCGATCCCGTGCAGTAGTTCCCCCATGCCAGACAGTGATGCAGCCTGTCAGAATGCTCTCCACAGTACCTCTGTAAGAGTTTCAAGTGCCTCAGGTGACAAACCAAATCTCCTCAAACCCAAATGGTTCTGTTTATTATCAGAGAATGTATACAGTATACAACCTGAAGTACTTGTCTTTGTAGACACCCACGAAAAACAAAAGAACCCCAGAAGAATGAGTAACAGAAAAATATTAGATGCCCAAGCCTTGTCTCTCCCTCCCCCACAGAAGCAGCAAGCATCAACCTCCCACCTCTCCCCACCACCTGTTTCAGCAAAAAGCATCAGCGTCCACCACCCACCAAGTAACAGCAAAGCACCCAAAGAGAGACCCTAATCTGCAGTCAACACAAATCATTGTCAGACATCCCACCTCTTCCGGAAGTTCTGGGAGTCTCCTGCATATTAATTCTGGCTCCCTGATGCCCGCAAATTATATACAATGTCCCGGAAATTGAATTTCTTGAGAGCGAGCGTGAGAGAACGCGTGAAAGAGAGCGAGACAGCGAGCGCAAGAGCAAGAAAGCAAGCGCGAGAGAGAGCGACCACAAGAGAGAGAGCGCCAGAGAGAGCAACCACGAGAGAGATAGCGCGAGAGAGAGCGACCACGAGAGAGAGAGCGTGTGCGAGAGAGAGTGAGAAAGCAAGCGCGAGAGAGAGAGAGAAGGAGAGCGAGAGAGCGCGCGCGATAGAGAGAGAGCAAGAGAGTTCCAAAAAAAGTCAGAGTGGCAGTGTTCCAAAAAAAAATAAAACGTACATCACCCAGACTACCCTAAAGTGTACCCCTGCCTAATAGGGGTCAAAAATAATGACAGTGTTGCTCGCTGCACTGTTTGCAACAGTGACTTTTCTATTGCCCGTGGTGGGTTAAGACTGTACAAGACATGTTGAGGTGAGTTTAACAGGTGTCATTCGTTCATTAGCATAGCTAATGTTATTTAAACTAGCTGGCTAGCTGCTAAGGAGCTACTCTATTGCAGACATCCCACCTCTCCCGGAAGTCTCCCACAAATTGATGATGCTACCTCCCTGAAATGAGTTTTTGCGGGGTGGGATGTCTGCATTGTTTACCCAACAGTTCAACATGCCACAGGCTCTCTCTCTCACTAACAAGGCACAGAGAGATATCACCTATTTTCACAGTGAAAGGGGAGACTGACAGTCGCTGTTACAATATTACAGTCTGCTGTGTCACTTTTCCATATGTGCACTGTAGTGAAATCCTGATGTTCCTACTCCCGCGACGCCTCAGTCAGCAATACCGGCCTGAAATTGGTCATCCTCAGGGCCACACCCTGGAGGTGCCATCTTCCAAGCTGTGCCTGGAGAATGTCGGAAAATGGTTGGCCAACAAGCTTCAGGAACAGGAACTCATCTGCCGTTAAAAATAAAATGCAGTTTGAGTGCCACTTGCAGATCAGGATCTCGACAGAACCCTGACCACCTTGAACAGGAAAAAAAAAGAGATGTTAAAGAGAGAAATTATAGCAACACGCACAAAAATGTTTTAGGACTTCAGCAGGCCAGGCAGCATCTATGGAAAAAATGTTTCTTGGATTTCCAGCATCCGCATATTTTCTCTTGTTTGTGAAAGAAAGAAATTACGCTGTTTTTTGCAGATGAACTCGAAGAGGCAGCCACTTGTGCCATCTTAACTCTGCCCTCCTAATGAAATATAGCTGCTGTCTTGTCTTATTTATAGCTGCATTGATATGTTGGGACAAAGTTAAGTCCTCAGAGATCTTGACACCCAGGAACTTGAAATTGCTCACCCTCTCCACTTCTGATTCCTCTATGAGGAATGGTGTGTGAGCCTTTGGCCTACCCTTCCTGAAGTCCACAATCAGCTCTTTGGTCTTACTGACGTTGAGTGCAAGGTTGTTGCTGTGACACCACTCCACTAGCTGGTACATCTCACTCCTGTACACCCTCTCATCACCATCTGAGATTCTGCCAACAATGGTTGTGTCATCAGCAAATTTACAGGCATTTGAGGTGTGCCTAGCCACAAGGCCATGGGTATAGAGAGAGTAGAACAGTGGGCTAAGCACACATCTTTGTGGTGTGCCAGTGTTGATCGTCAGCAAGGAGGAGTTATTAATACCAAACCACACAAATTACATTCTTCTAGTTAGGAAGTCAAGGATCCAATTGCAGAGGTATGTACAGAGACCCAGGTTCTGTAGCTTATCAACCAGGACTGACAAGCAAGGTCCTGAGGCAGGAGTCAATTCTGACCATGACCAACCCCTCAAAGCATTTCATTACCATTGGTGTGAGGGCTACTGGACGATAGTCATTAAGATAGCTCACACTTCTGTTCTTGGGCACTGGTATATCTGATGCCCTTTTGAAGCAGGTGGGAACTTCTGACCGTAGCAGTGAGAGGTTGAAATACTCCTGCCAGTTGGTTTGCACAAATTTTCAGAGCCTTACCATGTATTCCATCAGGGCCTGCCACCTTAGGAGGGTTAACCCTCCTGAAGACAGCCTGACATCAGCCTCTGAGACAGAGGTCACAGGGCCACCAGGTGCAGCAGGGATCCTCACAGCTGTAGTTATATTCTCCTTTTCAAAGTGGGCATAAAAGGCAATGAGCTCATCTGCTAGTGAAGCATCACTGCCATTCATACTATTGGGTTTCGCTTTGTAGGAAGTAATGTCCTGCAAACCCTTCCAGAGTTGATATGCATCCGATGTCACCTCCAACCTCGCTCAGAATTGTTTCTTCTCTCATGAAATAGTCCTCCACAAGTCATACCTAGTTTTTTTTTGTACAGACCTGTGTTGACAGACATAAATGCCACAGATCTAGCCCTCAGCAGACAACAAACCTCCTGGTTCATCCACCTCTTTTGATATGCAAATGTACAGCAAGTTTTCATAGGCACACACTCATCCAAGCAGGTTTTAATGAAGTCAGTAACAACCACGGCATACTCATCCAGATTTGAAGATGAATCCCTGAACACAGTTCAGTCCATCGACCCTGGTCATGCTGCAGTCTTCAGTCTCTGCCTATACTCAGGGAGCAGGAGGACAACCAGGTGATCAGACTTTCCAAAGTGTGGGTGTGGGATGGCAGGGTGGGCATATTTGATGATGGTGTAACAGTGTGTTGTTTCCTCTGGTACAAGTGATTTGTTAATTATAATTGTTTGGTGACTTTTTCAAGCTGGCCTGGTTAAAGTCCCCCAAAATGATGGTGATGATGTCGGGGTGTCTTGTTTCATGCATGTTGATTGCATCATTCAGATCATCTAGAGCCTGCTTGACTTTGGCCTAAAGTGGAATGTACACCACTACGAAAACGATCACTGAAATTTCCCACAAAGAGTAACATGAACAACACTTAATTGCAAGGTATTTCAGTTCTGGTGAGCAGAATTGGGATATCACTGAGCACCAAGAGGAGTTGATCATGAGGTATACACCATCACCTCTGCTTTTGAAAGATTCGATCGTCCTATCTCGATGCTATATAATGAACCTGTCAATCTGAATTGGTTGCTGTCCTAATGTCCCTCTGATGCAGTACCCTAGCTTTGAGATTGTCAGTTTTATTTACCAGAGCCTGTATGTTTGCCAGCAAGATGGTTGGTAATAGTAGTCGAAAACCTTGATTTTTAAATGCACTTATACGCCGAGCAACAGCCACATTTCTGATGAGGAGTCCTCCTCGTGAGTATCTTAAGGCCATTATTTCTGTCAGTTTTAAGCAGCACTAGATTATTCAAATGCCTTAAACCATCTTTATTAACTGTACAGACCTTAGATGCAGTTGTGATTTTCTGCTGCAGCAGGCTGAAATGGGAATATTTAATTGTATCCATCAATCTGTTCTGCACAAAGACACCCTGGAAGATGAGGCACTTGCCTGCGCTTGTTCTCGCCCAGAGGAGATTTCCTCCTTTATAAGAAAAGAATGCATGAAATCAATGTTAACAGCATTACAAGTTCAAATTATTAATTGGATTTTAAATTCTCCATAAGAGTCCATGCTCTGAAAAATCTTCCCTGTGAAACATCAACTCTGCTTCTCTTTCCACAGACGAACCCTGACATGCTGAAGGTTTCCAGCATTTTTTTTAAAAATGCGTATTCTCTGTGACCTTTGAAAATGCACTGGGGTTGTTTGTTTTGATTTCGTAAGATGTTGTTGATGTATCAGTTATCTCTGGAATCAGTGATGGTGTCACTTCCTGACTCTGGTCATATTATATGCCAGTTCTAGGAGTCTACATCAACTTTGTTAATTGTAGGAGGGTACTCAACTTCAGGGTACTTTAAAACTCACAGTCTTCTTCAGTGTTCTCTTCGGTATCTTGTGCTGAGGTGAAGTGGTGTTTGTGCTTTCTGAATCTCTTAACTGCCCTTACAAGATAATTCTTGGAATGGTATCTCATATCCTATTTTTCTCATATCCGATTCATTCAGCATACAAAGTTCAACATGTGATCTGAAACTCCGAGCTTTCCTGCATAATGACTTTGTTTCATCTGGCATTCTTTTACTTTTCTTCCTGATTTGTGTCCTGAGTCTTCTTATGACCAGCATTTCTACTGCCATGTGTCTTGTACAAGGCAGCATCAGTCTGAAGCTCAAAAGAAAATCTGCATGTTCATGCTTCACAGTAAGACCAAATTTGTGTTACCACGAATTGCTTTTAGCTAATTGATAAGACAATAAGATGTGATCATTTGTTCCATTTACCCTGCTTTATTTTGAAAGGAAGAATGAGGAGAGGAAATATTGAGTAAATAATATTGTTCTGAAAGGGATTCTGATGCAGAGGGACTTTGTGGTACAGGCACACAAGCCGTTGAGCATAGCAGGCCATGTTGAGAAAATGATTTATGAGCCCACACAATTCTGAACTTTATGTACAGAGGTATAGAATTTTAAAGCAAGAAAGCAATGCTCAAGGTCAATAAAACACAGATCCATCTCAAATAGATATTATGTTCAATTATGGTCACCTAGTCGTGGGAAGAATGTGATTGGGAGAACTGGAAAGCATCCAAAGGGAACTTAAGAGAGTGGTTCCTGAGATGAGGGACAACTGTCATAATGATAGATTAGAGAGGCTGGAGAAGACCAGATGGAAATCTGAATCATGTAAGGTGATGAAGGGTCCGGATAGTAGAAGGGTATTCAAGTTGATCAGTAGCTCGAGAAATAGAGATCAAAGAAATAAAATAAAGGGGAAGTAACTAGTTTTGTGAGGAAAACCCTTCTCTACAAAGCTTCTGGCAGGTAGGAATCTGAAAAGCACTAGCTGCCGAAGTGATAAATACAGGTTCTGTTATGGGCTTTTTTATGTTTATTAACTTCAAAACATTAAACTAATTCAAAGAAAAACATGGGGAGTCCGAAAATGCAGGTGTAGCTTTGTCTTTACTTTAAGTGAGTCGCGCACGTATCACATGGTAGCACGATGACGTATGTAATTAACACATTTTTACATATAACCCATAATGAATTATTTAAATGATCAAGAACACTTAATCAAACATCATATATACAAGATTACTCAAATATTATTGAAATATTAAATACACAACAGACATCAAGCAGGATTAGATGAATACACGGTGAAGAAAAATTTACCAGATTATAGAGGAAGTGGCCAGTCTGTGGAACTAGTGAACCGCCCTCCTAGAGAGATGGTAGGCCATATTGTCTCCTGTGTTGCAGAATCTTTCTATGATTCAATAGTAGACTGTCCAAATTGATGTGATTGTAATAATGGATCATTATCTGATTAGTCCTCATTGGAGAGGTCATGTGTCGGCAACACACACAAAAACTGGAGGAACTCAGTAGGTCTATGGATGGAAATGAATAGTGAACTTTTCAGTCTGGGTTTCAGCCCAAAATGTCAACTGTTCATTCCCACCAGAGATACTGTCTGACCTGCTGAATTCCTCCAACATTTTGTGTGTATTACTCAAGATTTCCAGCATTGAAGAATCTCTTTTGTCTCCAATGGTTAGTAAAATGGATCTGAGTTCTGTTGCTATATGTTCCATTAAAGTGTATAATCCCAAATGTTTTATCTCAATCCATTTTATTTAGTTCTTTAAAAAGAAAAATTTAGAGATACAGCACAGTAACATACCCTTCTAGCCTAGCAAGTGCACTGCCCAATGACACCCAATTATGTTGGAAAATGCACGGTCATGCACTTAGGAAGTAGGAATAAATGTGCGGACTATTTTCTAAATGGGGAGAAAATCCAGGAATCTGAGATGCAGAGGGACTTGGGAGTCCTTGTGCAGAACGCCCTGAAGGTTAACTTGCAGGTTGAGTCAGTGGTGAGGAAGGCAAATGCCATGTTAGCATTCATTTCAAGATGTCTAGAATTTAAGGGCAAGGATGTGGTGCTGAGGCTTTAGAAGGCACTGATAAGGCCTCACCTTAAGTATTGTAAACAGTTTTGGGCCCCTCATCTTAGAAAAGATATGCTGACATTGGAGAAGGTCCAGAGGAGGTTCACATGGATGATTCCAGGAATGAAAGAGTTATCATATGAGTAACGTTTGATGGCTCTGGGTCTGTACTATCTGGAATTCAGAAGAATGAAGGGGATCTCTGTGGTAAACCATATATATGTTGTAGCTGGGTTAACTGTCTGGACATGCCCCTCTGCTGACTGCCCCTGTGGCTCTCCCACAGACCCCGGAATAAAGGTGATTCCGCCTTGCCCCTCCCCCTCGGTCCGGGGACAGACACTCACCGTGGAAGTTGTATTGTACAGCGAATAAAGGCCTTTCAGTATTTACCCTGCTTCAGTCTTTTGGAATTATTAAAGGTGCTTCAATCTCAATGAAACCTTTCGAATGTTGAAAGGCTGAGACAGAGTAGATGTGGACAGGATGTTTTCCATGGTGGTAGAGTCTAGGACAAGAGGGCATAGCCTCAGGATAGAGGGGCGCCCTTTCAAAACAGAGACGCAGAGACATTTCTTTAGCCAAAGGATGGTGAACTTGTGGAATTTGTTGCCACATGCAGCCATGGCAGCCAGGTTGTTGGGTGTATTTGAGGCAGAGATTGATAGGTTCTTGATTGGACATGGCATCCAAGGTTATGGGGAGAAGGCCAGGAACTGCAGTTGAGGAGGAGATGGAAAAAAAGGATCAGCCATGATTAAATGGCAGAGCAGACTCGATGGGCCAGATGGCCTAATTCTTCTCCTGTGTCTTATGATCTAGATAACCTACTAACATTAGATTAGATTATGAGAACACTCAGTTCTCTTTTATTGTCATTTAGAAATGCATACATGCATTAAGAAATGATACAATGTTTCTCCAGAGTGATATCACAGAAAACAGGACAAAACAAAGACTAACACTGACAGAACCACATAATTATAACATATAGTTACAGCAGTGCAAAGCAATACCATAATTTGATGAAGAACAGACCATGGGCACAGTAAAAAATAGTCTCAAAGTCCCGAGTCGATCGACTCCCAAGTCCCCGATAGCGGTGGCAAAAGGGAGAAACTCCCTGCCATAAACCTCCAGGCACTGTCAACTTGCTGATACCTTGGAAGCAACCGACCACGGCCAACACTGAGTCCATCCGTCCGAAAACTCCAAGCTTCCGAGCAGCCTCTCCGATACAGCCTCCCGAGCGCCATCCTCTGCCGAGCGCCTTCGACCTCTCCCCGGCCGCTGAAACACGCAAAGCCGAGGATTTCGGGGTCTTCAGCTCCGGAGATTCTGGTTACCACACAGTAGCAGTGGTAGCAAAGCGGGCATTTCAGAAGTTTTCCAGATGTTCCTCCGTACTTTCACGTCTGTCTCCATCAAATCAGAATTGTGCAAGGTCCCCTACTTGACAGATAACAGATATTCATCACTGAAGTGGCTGCACGCGCTGCCGTTGCGCCGCCACCTTCTCCCCCCTCCCGGTAAAAGATAAACATGTATATCTTTAGAAAGTGGAAGGATACCCAAGGGGTCACATTGAGAACATACAAACTCCTTATAGGCACCATGTTACCCTTGAATGGTTCTTCATCAATACCATAAAGTTGTCCACACTTTTCTTGAGGTAGTCTATATGCACAGATTTGAATTGCTATTTTCATTATTAGAGTGGAACCCCTTGGATTCAAGATTGTTCATTGTCATTCTTCAGTACACGAGTGTATGTCGGAACGAAATGATTGTTACTCCAGATCCGATGCACCATAAAAACACAATAAGCGTAAAAAGCACAGTACGTGTAAATATAAAAGCAATCCTATAAAACACAATATGTATGTAACTGTGGAGTGTGGAGGTATACATAAGGTTAGCTCATATACATATACTAATTGTACTGTATATACATAAAATGGGATGTAGTGGGTTAATGGGTGGAGGTTTTGATCAGCCTGACAGCTTGGGAGAAGTAACTGTTTTTGTGTCTCGTGGTCCTGGCATGGATGCTGCCTAGCTTCTTCCCTGATGGGAGTGGGACAAACAGTCCACTGGCAGTTCTGATCTGCACTATTGGCAGACTGTGCTAGTCCATCAATGCCAAGCCAATAGAAAAAGTTACAGTCTACATGTTAACAATACCAAATGCTCAGAGTAAAATTCTTCCTTTGTGCTCTTTTGGATATAACTGGATTGTGGCTCCAGACTATTCAGCTGTGTTTAGTGGACGTATTTTAATATTTTTGATGGAGTGATATTTTATTCTCATCCAAATATATGTTTGAATCACTCCAGTCTAAATATTAAAGTCTAAATATTAAAGATTAGTTTTCCATGTCAAATGTCCTTCAGAACATGCATTGAAATGCATTGTTTGCATCAAATCAAATCAAATTAGTGAACATTGTGCTGGGGGCAGCCTGCAGGTGTGGTATGCTTCCAGTATCGTCATGATATGCCCTCAACTTAATAACCCTAACTTTGGTATGGCTTTGGAATGTGGAAGGAAACCGGAGCAACCAAGAAACACCCACACAGTCACGGGAGGAAATATATTATTATTATATATTTAAATTATTATATGCAAACTTTAATGAGCCCTTGAGAATCATTAATATTTTAATTTTAACTAACCTGGAGATAAAATTGAATTTTGGCCAGCTAGTTTTCCCAGCAGACATTTTCAGATAAGATCTCAAAGGAATTGTAAGGGGAATACAAAGGGAGATGGCCACAAATTAGGACTGTCTTTTAAAGGTATTTGAACCTGTAAGACCTATCCCACCTCCCCAGGTAAATAAAATTTAACACATGGATTAACAATCAGCATTGTGTTCACGTTTTTAGACTTCCTTGGGGCAGGAGATTATGCTTAAAAATCTGTCTCTGTGGTGCTTATTTTGCCTCCAGGTGCTGTTACTGACAACAAATATCAGCTAACCCGTTAAGATGACGTATTATTTTGCACTTGCCTAAATGAACAGCAGGTGGTTTCCCAATGCTTGTTTATCTTGTTACTCCTCCAATTCGAGGGGAAACTCTAGCCTGATTAGTAGACTCAGAGATATGCACAGCATTATTGTTGAAAGCATGGACCATTATCTATGAGTCATTTTAGCTCCCAAAAGAACTAGTTTACGTAATTTTTAATGTAACTTAGTGCTCTGGCCTCTAGAGATGCAGTTCATTTTGTATGAACACCACTTTCTGTTTGTAAGCTGTTTTTTATATAATTTCTTGCGTGGATTAATTTAGATTTCGTTTTAAAGCACACGATGGAAAGACATTTATCTCCTTCCTCTTTTATTTGCCCTTGAAGCAGCAATTTTTTTTTCACAAGAAAGATCTCTTTAGAACCCCTGAAGGAAGCTTCTGCCTCAGGTGATTTTTCAAAAGGTGTTCGACTCCCTGCTTAGCTTTGTAAATACGCAATAGAGTGAAAAGATAACTCATCTTCAAGGGCATTGCCCACAGACTGGTGATATGTCTGAATGCCATAGACCATAATGTCAGCTTCTGACCCGAGCAATGTTAATCGCCAAATCTGGAAGTGAGGTCTGAATGTGATGCATCTGTAGTATCTTCATGATGCATAAACGAGTCCACGATTAGCATAGCTGCAGCATGAACTCATGCCAGAGCTGAAGCGGCAAGAATGACAGCGACTTAAGCTAAATGCAAAGTTAAGATGCAAATAGAAAAAGCTCACATTGGCGTGGAGAAAGCTCATGTGGACAATGGAGAAAGCTGATACAGACATGGAGAAAACTCATATAGATATGGAGAGAGCTCATGTAGTCCATGGAGAGAGCTCATGTAGTCAATGGAGAAATCTCATATAGAGAATGGAGAAACCTCATACAGACAATGGAGGAATCTCATAGACAATGGAGAGAGCTCATGTAGTCAATGGAGAGAGCTCATGCAGACAATGGAGAAATCTCTATAGACAATGAAGAAATCTCATTTAGACAATAGAGAGATCTCATAGACAATGAAGAGAGCTCATATAGACATGGAGAGAGCTCATGTAGTCAATGGAGAATGCTCATGTAGTTAATGGAGATAGCTCATGTAGTCAATGGAGAGAGCTCATGTAGACAATAGAGAGAGCTCATGTAGACAATGGAGAAAGCTCATGTAGTTAGTGGAGAAAGCTCATGTAGTCAATGGAGAGAGCTCATGTAGACAATGGAGAAATCTCATATAGACAATGGAGAAAGCTCATATAGACCATGGAGAGAGCTCATGTAGACAATGGAGAGCGCTCATGTAGACAATGGAGATAGCTCACACAGACATGGAGAAAGCTCATATAGACATGGAGAGAATGTGTGTAAGGCTACATTTAGTGTGCTCAAAGAAAAGCATGAAGCTGAAGCTGGCTCAGCAGAGGTAAAAGTATATGAAGCAGCAGCTGACGTAAAACCAGTCACTTTGGGCTCATTAGCCATAGTTGGCAGCTCATATAGGAGGAGGAAAACTCTGATCTCAAACTTTCACTACCTTATGGCTATACCCAGTCATGGAGAAGGTTTCATGAGTAAGCCCTGAGGAAAAGTATGGAGCTGGAGTCCTTAAGACAGTCCTACACTGAGTTCAACACTGACTAGCAACACTTGCGATGCCACTGCTGCCAAACTGTATTGGCCTTTGCCATTCCTTTGGAATCATCAGGTACATAGAGATGGGGAGCCTACTGCATGGGCAGCAGCTTGCTCTTCATATCGTACTGCCCTGGCTTGCTTATCACGTAAACAGCTAGAATGCAATATCCATGGTTGAACCCAAGCAATAGAGGGCCCCATTGTCTCATTGACCTTGGATTATGAGAGCCATATGTCATTGGCAAAGTCAGCATTCTTTGGCACATTCAGTTTCTGTCTCTCCATACACTGTAAAGGTATGCTCCGGAACATTAGAAGTTGCCAGAAAAAGAGCCAGTGGATTTGTCATGGTGTTAACAGGAGGAGAGGTTTGCTTACCTTTCCAAACCCTCATTGAATGTGACCATATTCCATAATAACATAAGATATAGGAGCAGAATTAGGCCATTTGGCCCATTGAGTCTGCTCCACCACTTAATCATGGCAGATCCATTTTCCCTCTCAGCCCCAATCTCCTGCCTTCTCCTGAATCCTTCATGCCCTGACCAATCAAGAATCTATCAGCCTCTGCCTTAAATATATGTGAAACCTCTGGCAACGGATTCCACAGATTCACTACTCTCCGTTTAAAGAAATTCCTCCTCATCTCAGTTCTAAAAGGACACCCCTCTATTCTGAGGCTATGTCCTCTGGTCTGAGACTGAGACTCTCCCACCATAGGAAACATCCTCTTCACATCCACTCTATCAAGGCCTTTCACCATTCGATAGATTTCAATGAGGTAACCCCTCATTCCTCTGAATTCCAGTGAATACAGGCCCAGAGCCATCAAATACTCTTCATGACAAGCCATTTAATCCCGGAATAATTTAAGTGAACTTCCTTTGAACCTTCTTCAGTTTCAGCACATCCTTTCTAAGATTAAGGTGCCCCAAACTACTCACAATACTCCAAGAGAGGCCTCACCAGTGGTTTATGAACTCTCAACATTACATCCTTGCTTTTATATTGCATCCTCTTGTCTTCCTCACTACAGACTCAACCTGCAAATTAACCTTTAGGGAATCCTGCACAAGGACTCCCAAATCCCTTTGCACCTCAGTGTCATGGTCCACTCTGTGAAATCCGCATTCCGGTTCATGGTCCGGTCCATTGTTCCTTATTCCAGGTTTTCCGGTTTTCCCTTGTTCTGTTGGGTGCTCTAATTGAGGCACCGGATTCTCATCTTGGGGCTGGCTACATAAATAGCTCCTGGGTTCAGCTTCTTTTGCTGGACTGTTCCCTTCCCTTCCCTTCACCTTCCTCCTGCAGCCTTTGCCTGCAACCTCGCCTGTATCGCTGTCAAGTTCTACCGCCGGAGCAAGACTGGAGCCTTGCTGTGTTTAGATAAGGAACTGTCTTTCGTTGCTTGGAACTGTCTCCTTGTGTCCTCGCCTTCGCTAGGTAGGTCCGGCCATTTGCCGCTACCTTGAGTTGGGAACTGTCTCCGTGTCCACGCCTTCGCTAGGTAGATCCGGCCGTTTGCCACTACCTTGTGTTGGGAACTGTCTCTTTGTGTCCTCGCCTCCGCTGGGTAGGTCTGGCCATTTGCTGCTACCCTGAGTGGAGAACTGTCTCTTCGTATTCAATGTATTGTGTATAGAAAGAGCCCCGGCCCGTGGTCCTGTTCCCAAGGAGGGGGTCCTGGCTCTGTGTGCTGTGTGTGAGTCCCGGCCCTACGTCCTGCTCCCAAGGAGGGGTCCCCGCTCTGTGTTTCATGATCCTGTGCTCAAGACCAAGGCTCCATGTTTGCCGTGCTGAAGTCCAAGGCTCCGAGGCTCCTGAGTTCCAAGTCCAAGGCTCCGAGGTTCCTGAGTTCCAAGTCTAAGGTTCCTGGGTTCCAAATCCAAGGCTCTAAGTTTCCTGAGTTTCAAGTCCAAGGCTCCGAGTTTCCTGAGTTCCAAGTCCAAGGCTCCGAAGTTCCTGAGTTCCAGGTCCAAGGCTCCAAGGTTCCTGTCTCCCAAGACCAAGTCATGGCTTCATGTTCTCATCCTGTCCATGTGCCTTGCCCAGCCCAGGAGTACCTCGCCCAGCCCTGTGCTGGAGTTCCCTTGTCTGGTGCTGGAGTTCCCTCATTCTGTCTAGGAGTCTCACGTCCTGTCCTGTAGCCACGTCTTGTCCTAGCCTAAACCAGTTCCGAGTCAAGACCCAGGTTCCTAGTCCTAACCAAGACCCAGGTTCCGGGTCCTTGTCCAGGCTCTAGTTCTGGAGTCCCGTGTCCCTAGTCCTTGTCTGGGTTCCGTGTTTCTTGTCCATGTCCTAGCCCAACCCCTGCATCCTAGTCTCGTCCAGGGCCTGTGTCAATGTCCAGTGTCCTTTCTTCCCCATTTCCCTTGCTTTCTTGACACACCGAGTCCTGTTCCTAGAACTTCAGTGTCTGTGTCTTGCATTTGGGTCCGCCACCAGTGCCCCCCTTATGACACTCAGATTTCTCAGATTTTTGTATTTTCTCTCCATTTAGAAAATAGTCAACTTTTTCATTTCTTCTACCAAAGTGCATGACCATACACTTCCCTACATTGCATTCCATCTGCCACTTCTTTGCCCATTCTCCTAATCTGTCTATGTCCTTCTATAACCTCTCTACTTCCACAAAACTACCTGCCCCTCCATCTATCTTCATATCATCTGCAACCTTTGCGACAAAGCCATCAATTCCATCATCCAAATCATTGACATATAACATAAAAAGAATCAGTCCCAACACAGACCCCTCCAGAACACCACTAGTCACCGGACGCCAACAGAAAAGGCTTCATTTATTCCCACTCTCTGCCTCTTGCCAATCAGCCACTGCTTTATCCATGCTAGAATCTTTCCCATAATACCATGGGTTTGTAGCTTGTTAAGCAGCCTCATGTGGCATCTTGTCAAAGTCCTTTTGATAATCCAAGTACTCAACATCAATCAATTCTCCTTTGTCTATCCTGCTTGTTATTTCTTCAAAAAATTCCAACAAATTTGTTAGGCAAGATTTTCCCTTGAGGAAACCATGCTGACTAATCCCTATTTTATCATTTGCCTCCAAGTACCCCAAAACCACTTCATTAACAGTTGAGTCCAACATCTTCCCAACCACTGAGGTCAGACTAACTGGCCTGTAATTCCGTTTCTTTTGCCTTTCAGGGATGAAATCCTAAATCCTGAAGCTGATACCCCCACTTGACTCTTCTGTTGAGAATCTCCTATTGCTTGACAGAGGCACCATCTGTGCAGATAAGGTATGTGAATATCGTAATGGTTGGCACGATGCACTTTTTACCCAATGACTGTACCTGGATTGAGTCATAGTGGATGAAGTCTGCCTTTTATAATAGACTTACAGCATTTACAAGATTTTGTTTTTTTCAGGTAACTTGAAACACGTGGTGGAAAGACACCTATCTCTATCCTTTCTTTATGTGGCCTTGAAGCAACAATATGTTTTCACCAGTAAGATCTCACTAAAAACCTTGAATGAAGCTTGCATCTTGGGTGATTTTTGAGGTGTTTAACTCACTGCAGGGCATTGAATATACACTCTGCAAGGGCAGCAGACTTAAATACTAAAGCCCCATCAAACATATGATTATAAAATTAAAATGTTGTAAATGCTGGAAGTAAAAATAAAAACAAAAACATTGCTGGAAATATTCAGTATCTCAAGTTACAAGTAAATTTATCACTAAGGTACATATATACCACCATATATAACCCTGAAATTTATTTTCTTTTAGTAAATCACAGTAAGTACTAGGAACACAACAGAATCAATGAAAGATCACACCCTACAGGACGGACAAACTTCTAATAGAAACATAAAAAACTTACAGCACAATACAGGCCCTTCGGCCCTCAAAGTTGTGCCGAACATGTCCCTACCTTAAAAGTTACTAGGCTTACCCATAGCTCTCTATTTTTCTAAGCTCCATGTACCTATCCAAAAGTCTCTTAAAAGACCCTATCATATCTGCCTCCACCACTGTTGCCAGCAGCCCATTCCACGCACTCACCGCTCTGCATAAAAAATGTACCCCTGACATCTCCTCTGTACCTGCTCCCCAGCACCTCAAACCTGTGTCCTCTTGTGGCAACCATTTTAGCCCTGGGAAAAAGCCTCTGACTATCCACATGATCAATGCCTCTCATCATCTTATACACCTCTATCAGTTCACCTCTCATCCTCCATCGCTCCAAGGAGAAAAGGCCGAGTTCACTCAACCTGTTTTCATAAGGCATGCTCCCCGATCCAGGCAACATCCTTGTAAATCTCCTCTGCACCCTTTCTATGGTTTCCATGTGTGAATGTGTGAAAAAAACAGCAAACTGTACAAATACAAAAAGAAAAAGGAAGAAATAATAATAATGATAATAAGAAAAATGGAAATGATAAATTTGAGAAAACACTATATACGCTATAGCACTACCTGGGACAGAAGGAGGAAGAGGAATTGCAGATGTAAAAAATTTACACAACAGTCACATAAAATCTCAAAGGATATATTTTCATCAAGGAAAACAGGATTCAGCACACCATGTGAGCATATGAAATTCTGATAAGAAGTACACACCACTAAACTTAAATGAGAGCACAACCCAGAAAATGAAGACGTTATCACTACAGAAGGAAGGACGTGACCCTCCATGGAAGACGTCCCCATGATCTGAGCAGACTAGGTGTCTACAAGGAAGTGTCAAATGCTTGGATCATAGTCGGTGACATCTTCCCAGAAACAGAGGAGTTCCTTATGGCAATATAGGACCGGGTGCTTAACACAAAATATTATCAAAAATTCATAATAAAAGACCAACAAATTCAAGATGATAAATGCGGAAAATGCCAAGGGAAGCCAGAAACAATGCAAACACTTTACAGGATCCTGTAGAAGTTTAACTGAGTCTGATTACTTAGACACAATCAAGTGGCAAACATTATTCACTAAAATTGTGCTTTAAAATACAAACTCATAGAAGACACAATACCTTGATCCAAATTTTATTATGGCTGATCCATTATTACTGTCAGGATAATCCATAATAACCATCTGGATATACAGTAATATTACAGGATAAACTTAAGCAAGAGATATAACCATTCCAAGCACATGCAACATAAAGAAATCAGTAAGTAAAAAACACCAGAAATATGCTGAATTAAAAGAGGAAATTGAAAGACTTTGGATCATGAACAAGGCATTCATTAGTAATATCCCAATAATAATGTCTACAACTGGTATCATCCCAAAATCACGACACAATAGCCTTAAACAATTAAGTGACATAGCAATATTTATTTAATCTCCAGAAAGCTATAATACTAAACACCACTAGAGTAGTCCGAAAATTCCTAGCAATTGAGAAATGATTGTGCTTGGCTATGCCTGTACCTCAGGTTTTACTAGTTTGAGCTGAGAAACAAAAATTACAACAACAATAATAATCAATAAATTAACAATAAATATCAAAAACATAAGATGAAGAGGCCTTGAAAATCAGTCCATAGGTTGTGTAGACAGTTCACTGAAGATGAGTGAAGCTACCCCCCTCTGGTTCAAGAGCCTGATGGTTGAGGGGTAATAACAGTTCTTGAACCCGGTGGTGTGGCTCCTGAGGCTCCTGTACCCTCTTCCGGACAGCAGCGATAAGAGAGCCTGGCTTGGATGGTGGGGCCCTTTGATGATGGATGTTACTTTCCTGCCGTGCTCTATGTAGATGTGCTCAGTAGTTGGGAGGACTTTACTAGTGATGGACTGGGCTGTATCCACTACTTTTTGTAGGTATTGGTGTTTCCATACTAGTCTGTGATGCAACTAGTACTGTTTACTACACATCTATAGAAGTTCGTCAAGGTTTCAGATGACATGCCGGATGTGACATAAGAAAGTAGAGGCATTGCCGTGCTTTCTTCATAATAGCATTTACGTACTGGACCCAGGACAGATCTTCTGAAATGATAACTCTGAGGAATTTAAAGTTGCTGCCCTTTCCACCTATGATCCCCTGATGAGCACTGTCTCATGGTTTCCCCCTCCTGAAGTCAATCATTGCTTTGGTCTTGCTGACAATGAGTAAGAGATTGTTGTTGTGACACCGCTCAGCGAGATTTTCAATCTCCCTCCTATATGCTGATTTGTCATCGCCTTTGATTCAGCTAATGGCACTGGTGTTGTCAGCAAACTTAAATACCGCATTGGAGCTATGTTTAAGCCTCCCAGTCATAAGCATAAAGTGAGTAGAGCAGAGCCTTTGCCGAAGGAGATTGTGGAGGAGGTATTGTTCCCAATCCAATCTGACTGGAGTCTACAAGTGAGGAATTCAACGATCTGGTCACACAAGGAAATACTGAGGCCTAGAACTTGAATCTTATTAATTAGTTCTGAGGGGATGATAGTATTGAATGCTGAGTTGTAGACAATAAAGAACATCCTGATGTATGCATCTTCATTATCCAGTTGTTCTAGGGTTGAGTGAAGATCTGTTGACCTGTTTTAATGGTAGTCAAGTTGGAGCAGATCCAAGTTGTTTCTCAGGTCGGCGTTGATATGTTTCATCATCAAACCCTCAAAGAACTTCATCACACTGGATGTAAGTGCCACTGGATGATAGACATTTAGGCAGGTCACTTCTTGAACACTGGTACAATTGAAGTCTGCTTGAAGCAGGTGGCTACCTCAGACTGTTGAATTGAGAGGTAAATGATATCTATGAACACTCCAGCCAGTTGATCAGCACAGGTCTTTAGTATTCGGCCAGGAACTCTGTCTGGGCCAGATCCTTTCCATAAGTTCACCCTCTTGAAGGATGCTGTCACGTCAGCCTCAGAGACTGAAATCACAGGGTCATTGGGGGCTGTGGGAGTTTGTGAAGGTGCCTCCATGTTTTGACAGTCAAAGTGAATATAGAGTGCATTGAACTCATCCAGGAGTGAAGCCTCGTTATCACCTAAGTCACTTGGTTTCAGTTTGTAGGAGGTGATAGCATTCAAGTCCTGCCACAGGTGTCGAACATCCTTCAGTCATTCAAGTTTTTTCCAGAATTGCGGCTTAGCATGTGAGATGGCTTTCCGGAGACTGCACCTCGACCTCTCATATTTACATTGGTCGCAGACCTGATTGCCCCTTATCTACCCCTCAGCAGGTCGCAGATCTCAGGGAAGACTCTAAATGATTTTGTAGGTGGGGAGACACTTGTCTATGACTGTTTTTATGAAGTCTGTGATAACCGCGTGTATTTATTCAGATCCTCTGATGAGTCTGTGGAGGGAGAAAGGTTATCAGTCTGTATCTCTTTACAAATTTTTCCTGACTGACTATTTCCAGTCAAAGAATTTTACAGTCAGTATTGTGACAATCTATAATCATGAATTAGTTTATCCTGAAAATATGGGAATTACCTATGAAAGGTCAATGGTTGGGAGGCATTGTTAAGCATCTGATAAATATGTCCTCATTATATTACCTATAATCGTAATGCCCTACTCCAGAAAAGACTATGCCTAGGCCATGTCTTACTTGAGACTATGAGACAGCAAAGGCTCCCCTGAATCAATAGTGATCTCTATGTCCCTCCTAACTAAACTTTCAATGGAAACTGAGCAAGAAGACAAGAGGGAGTGTGGAAGAATATGAACAACATGGTTGCAAAAGGGTTAATAATTAACTGCACTTCCTTGCAAGGGCACTATTAAATCTATCAAGTACTGTTTGAAGTTTCAAGTAATTTTATTGTTCCGAGTACATATATGTCACCATATACAATCCTGAGATTCAGTTTCTTGGGAGTATACTCAATAAATCCAATAACCATAATAGAATCAATGAAAGATCGCACCAACAGCGTGGACAACCAGTGTGCAAAGGACAACAAACTCTGCAAATACAAAAAGAAGGAAGAAAAGAAATAATAATGAAAAAGAAATAATAATAATATTCTGGTATCTGTCCCCCACTTTTCCTTCGCTACATCGATGACTGCATTGGTGCTGCTTCCTGCACGCACGCTGAGCTCGTTGACTTTATTAACTTTGCCTCCAACTTTCACCCTGCCCTCAGGTTTACCTGGTCCATTTCTGACACCTCCCTCCCCTTTCTAGATCTTTCTGTCTCTATCTCTGGAGACAGCTTATCCACTGATGTCTACTATAAGCCTACTGACTCTCACAGCTATCTGGACTATTCCTCTTCTCACCCTGTCTCTTGCAAAAATGCCATCCCCTTCTCGCAATTCCTCCATCTCCGCCGCATCTGCTCTCAGGATGAGGCTTTTCATTCCAGGACGAGGGAGATGTCCTCCTTTCTTAAAGAAAGGGGCTTCCCTTCCTCCACCATCAACTCTGCTCTCAAACACATCTCCCCCATTTCATGCACATCTGCTCTCACTCCATCCTCCCGCCACCCCACTAGGAATAGGGTTCTCCTGGTCCTCACCTACCACCCCACCAGCCTCCGGGTCCAATATATTATTCTCCATAACTTCCGCCACCTCCAACGGGATCCCACCACTAATCACATCTTTCCCTCCCCCGCCCTGCTTTCCACAGGGATCGCTCCCTACGCGACTCCCTTGTCCATTCGTCCCTCCCATCCCTCCCCACTGATCTCCCTCCTGGCACTTATCCTTGTAAGCGGAGCAAGTGCTACACATGCCCTTACACTTCCTCCCTTACCACCATTCAGGGCCCCAGACAGTCCTTCCAGGTGAGGCGACACTTCATCTGTGAGTTGGCTGGGGTGAAATACTGCGTCCGGTGCTCCCGATGTGGCCTTCTATATATTGGCGAGACCTGGCGCAGACTGGGAGACCGCTTTACTGAACACCTACGCTCTGTCTGCCAGAAAAAGCAGGATCTCCTAGTGGCCACACATTTTAATTCCACATCCCATTCCCATTCTGACATGTCTATCCACGGCCTCCTCTATTGTAAAGATGAAGCCACACTCAGGTTGGAGGAACAACTCCTTATAGTCCGTCTGGGTAGCCTCCAACCTGATGGCATGAACATCGACTTCTCTAACTTCCGCTAAGGCCCCACCTCTCCCTCGTACCCCATCTGTTACTTATTTTTATGCACACATTCTTTCTCTCACTCTCCTTTTTCTCCCTCTGTCCCTCTGAATATACCTCTTGCCCATCCTCTGGGTTTCCCCCCCCTTGTCTTTCTCCCCGGACCTCCTGTCCCATGATCCTCTCATATCCCCTTTGCCAATCACCCGTCCAGCTCTTGGCTCCATCCCTCCCCCTCCTGTCTTCTCCTATCATTTTGGATCTCCCCCTCCCCCTCCCACTTTCAAATCTCTTACTAACTCTTCCTTCAGTTAGTCCTGACAAAGGGTCTCGGCCTGAAACGTCGACTGTACCTCTTCCTAGAGATACTGCCTGGCCTGCTGCATTCACCAGCAACTTTGATGTGTGTTGGTTGAATAATGAAACCCCCACTGGTTTTCTTGGCTGCGTGAGTCTGGGGAATACACACTCCAGTCCCGTCAAACCTGTGAGATTGAGACAGCTCTCCCCGCCTCCCGATCCATGGTTTGTGTGGATGCTGTGTAATTTACTACCCTGTTACAACTCAGTACCAAGAAATAACAGACAGCACACTGCATACCATTAAAGGAATTATATTTATGAATCTTAGCCAAAGGGTTAGCAAAAGAAAAGAAAAAAATGAAAAGAGCCCATAATGATTAAACAGTCAGATGTGCACAAGCTGGAGCTCAGTTCTTCCAAAAGTAATATTCGCCGATCCTCAATCGACTGTGGCACCTTCTCCATTGAATCATGGTCCACCACCAGGTCGAATTCTACGATCCGTTCTCTCCAGTGTCTTCCCTCTTAATTTCCTGCTGAACAAAGGACCCAGCTCACATTCCAAAGCACCTGTTATCTCTAAATATAACCCAAACACTGCTTCTTCAGAAAGACCATTACGTTAGCAGGGAAACCTTTCCCAGGGTGTTACAATAATAATAAATATCAAGGCCATAGTTGTGGGAACAGTTCAGTGATGGGCCATGTGAAGTTGAGTGAGGTTATCCCCTTTGGTTCAAGAGCCTGACAGTTGAGGGGTAATAACTTCCTGAAACTGGTGGTGTGAGTTCTGAGGCTGCTGTACCTTCTTTCTGATAGCAGCAGTGAGAAGACAGCATGACCTGGGGGTCTCTGATGATGGATGCTGCTTTCCATATTGATGCTCTCAATGGCAGGGAGGGCTTTACCCGTGATAGACTCGGTCATATCTACTGTATTTTTGTAGGATTTTCCGTTCAAAGGCATTGGTGTTTCCTACTGTGATGTATCCAGTCAACTGCTTGAATGAAACGAGCCTTGTACAGTTAGAGTTGAGTTGTTTATTGTCTTTGTCTGCCACCATTTGCTCTCTGTGTGACTTAGCACAGGATTGTTACTGAACAACACGAAACAGTATAAGAAGGAATTGTAAGAAAGCAGGTTGCTCGGTAGATAATTAAAGGATTTCACTGCTACCAGTTGGTGTGCTCGGGTTATTTACTACGGAATGAATTTTATCAATACACCAGAGAAAGCATTCTCTCTGGAGGCAAACGGCCTGGTTTGACAACTGCTCGGCGCGTGACCTCAAGTAACTGCAAGAGTTGTGGACACAGCTCAGCATATCGCAGAAACCAACCTCCCCCCTGTGGACTCTGACTAAACTTCTCGCTGCCTCAGTAAAGTAGCCAGCATCATCAAAGACCTCACTCACCCTGGACGTAGTCTCTCCTACTCTCTCCCATTGGGCAGAAGATACAACGTCCTGAAAGCATGTACAACCTGGCTCAGGGGAAGTTTCTATCCCACTGTTATCAGACACATGACTGGACCTCTTGTACAATAAAATGGACTCCTGGCCTCATAATATACCTCATTATAATCTTGCACGTTATCATTTACCCACAGTGCACTTTTTTGGTAGTATTGCACTTTATTCTGCATTGTTATTGTTCTACCTTATTTTAGCACAATGCGATGTGAAATTATTTGATCCATATTTCACTGCGTCTTGGTACATGTTACAATAATAAACCTATCATCATTATCATCATCATCAGGTGCCATGCCCAGTTTGAGCTTTGACTGCCATGGCCCACACACTCCTGTTTCAGGTCAAGTGAATCAATTCATCGGTATTCGTTTCCAGTTCTCTGGCTGCTGTCTCCAACATCATTTGTCTTTGTCTTCCTCTTGCTTTCTTCCCTTCAATCTTTCCCATAATCACCGTGCATTCTAACTCCTCTTTTCTAATCACATGTCCAATGAAGTTATATTGCCTTTTCATGATCTCATACATTATTTCTCTTTTTGTTTGCGCTCTGTTCATGACAACCTCATTAGATGTTTGTTTCGTCCATGATAATCTTTGCATCCTCCTCAAAAACCACATCTCTGCTGCTTCAATTCGTTTCCTCATGTTACTAGATATTGTCCAACATTCTGAGCCATATAACATAACTGGATAAACGTAACATTTCAGTACTCTGAGGCGGGTTGTCATGCCTAGTTTAGTGAACACTTCATCTGTGAGTCAGCTGGGGTGATATACTGCGTCCGGTGCTCCCGATGTGGCCTTCTATATATTGGCGAGACCCAACGCAGACTGGGAGACCGCTTTACTGAACACCTACGCTCTGTCCGCCAGAAAAAGCAGGATCTCCCAGTGGCCACACATTTTAATTCCACATCCCATTCCCATTCTGACATGTCTATCCACGGCCTCCTCTACTGTAAAGATGAAGCCACACTCAGGTTGGGGGAACAACACCTTATATTCCGTCTGGGTAGCCTCCAACCTGATGGCATGAACATCGACTTCTCTAACTTCCACTAATGCCCCACCTCCCCCTCGTACCCCGTCTGTTATTTATTTTTATACACACATTCTTTCTCTCTCTCTCCTTTTTCTCCCTCTGTCCCTCTGACTATACCCCTTGCCCATCCTCTGGGTTCCCCCTCTTTCTCCCCGGATCTCCTGTCCCATGATCCTCTCGTATCCCCTTTTGCCTATCACCTGTCCAGCTCTTGGCTCTATCCCTCCCCCTCCTGTCTTCTCCTATCATTTTGGATCTCCCCCTCCCCCTCCCACTTTCAAATCTCTTACTAACTCTTCCTTCAGTTAGTCCTGACGAAGGGTCTCGGCCTGAAACGTCGACTGTACCTCTTCCTAGAGATGCTGCTTGGCCTGCTGCGTTCACCAGCAACTTTGATGTGTGATGCCTAGTTTAGTATTGGTCAGTATACTCTTCATTCTCATAAAGGTATCTTTTGCTATCCCTATTCTTCTTTTGATGTCTATGTCGCACCTGCCATCTGATGTCACCCAGCTTCCAAAGTAGCAAAAGTTCTGTACTTGTTTTATGTCTTCCCCATTTATTCTCAGCCTGCAGATAGGATTCTCCTTTTTTTGGATATCACCATACATTCTGTCTTTTTGCAAATGATAGATAGACCCATTTTTGCATTTTCTTTAACAATTATATCAATTAAGTTTTGTAGTTCTTCCTCCGTACTTGCAATTAACACAGTGTCATTGCATATCTGAAATTATTGATGTTTTCACCGCCAACTTTGATTCCCAAGATGTCTCTTATTTTTTGCAATATTGTTTCGCTGTACACATTAAATAAATTAGGGGGGAAAACACACCCTTGTCTTAACACTTCTGATTTTCGTAAACTGACTCACTTCTCCATCTATTCTTAAAGCGGCAGTTTGTTCCCAGTACAGATTTCTGATTAGGCGGAGGTGTTTCGAATCTAG
Organism: Mobula birostris; assembly: GCF_030028105.1. Taxonomy (NCBI): domain Eukaryota; kingdom Metazoa; phylum Chordata; class Chondrichthyes; order Myliobatiformes; family Myliobatidae; genus Mobula; species Mobula birostris. The sequence goes on along the minus strand of NC_092386.1, from coordinate 23,122,513 downwards.
AGCTAGAGTTTTCTGTAATATTTCAAATAAATTATTGTGCTTCACTTTATCAAATGCTTTTGTATAGTCGATAAAACAAATAAACCTTTTTGCACTTGAATAGTTCGTTCTGATAGTATCCTTAACATCAATATTGTGTTTCTTGCACCTTTGTCTTTCACAAAACCACATTGTTCTTTACCTATTTCAGCTTGTATCTTACTTTTAGCTCGTCATCAAAATTCTTAGAAGTATCTTAGAATAAACCTTTACCAATATCAATTATGTAGTTTATGTTTCCAATTATTTGGAAATACATAAAGACATTTGGTCCAATGGACCAGTTCAGCAGAGTTCCATTTCATTATGATTATATGTTAGACTGAAAAATTAATGAAGCTGGACCTGGAGGTGAAGAGTTGTTTGATACAGCAAAAACACCACGGTTTCATTCTCTATTTAATGTATTTTTATTAATAAATACACATAAATATTTTTGCGACTCTATGGTCATAAATATCAAATGTTTACATCCAATCTGGATTATACAGAGAATACTGAAGATAGCATCTAGCAGATTGTACTTATAAATTATCAGCAGTAAATAAATTAACAACTTTGTGTGTTAGTAACATTAAAATAGACTTATTCAGCTGAGCAAAACAATAATTTTTTTGATGTGTATTAGCACTGCTTATAGATCGTGCTGTGTTTTAAAGACAAAAATAAATGGTTTCTTAAAAATAACTGCATATTTTAATATAAAACATAAAAGCTTAGCTTACAAAATTTCAAATTTTAAACTAATGTAAATTATACATTTTAATATCAATATATCCTGCAAAATGTCTTCCATAGAATATAATACCAGTCATTAAACTACATATAATATTAAACATTTAGGAAAATCACTATGATGTAGTTCTTCAAAATTAGTTACAAAATAGAAAACCACTGACAATCTCCATTTCATTTAAGTTATTTAACTAATTCCTTAAGTAAAATGACCAGTTATTACAATTTAACAAATGTTTACTTAAGGATGAAATAAAACTTTTAAAGTTATGAATTCCATACAAAATAATTTTAAAAACAATACAATATCTATTTCATATAAATAGCTATATCAAAAATAGATATTTCAAATTTTGAAATATGCAGTTTCTTTAGCTCAATTTGCCTGAACTTTGCATGTTTACAAGGTTTGGATGTATTCTATCAACAATTCTAGCAAGCAGCAATCAGTTTAAGTTGTGTTGGAGAGATAGATCGCAAGATACAAAACTATAGTGTAGCTGCATTACTCTGTTGTAATTCATTTTGAAACTGCATCATAATATAAACAAAAATGAAAACAGTTTGGTAATTTATCGCAGTCAGATTGGAAAACAGTGGAATGAAATGATGACTCAATGAAAATCTTACATCCTTTATATTGTAATGTTTTGCAAAATTACTGGTATACACCATAATTAACACATAAAACTGTAGTAATTGGAACTTTTTGAAAATGTAGCTTAAACTTAATGTGAATATCCCAAACTAGCTGTGAGCAATCTACTGCACCTTCATAGCTTTCCCTGAAACAATAACGTTGCATCTACTTAAATTGATATTAATGAGCTTTTTTGCAAATTAGTGCTGCTAAAAATGTTAAGAACTTTATATTTAGTTTCAGTGAGCTGTAGGTGAGGTTTTGCTGTCATACAAAACCTGATTTTTTTTTAAACAACTCATCAGGTCCAAAAATATCACTGAAACATTCACAGGGAAAAAACGTGATTAATGTATAAGAGACTTTTAAATAAATCGTGTTTTTTTTTTAAAAACACTTTTAAAATAGTTTCTGATATTTACGTTTTGAAATGGAGACTGAAAGACACTATATTATGTGTAAAATGTTAATTTAAGTATTGTTTTATGGTTTCCTAATATCATTGGCTGTTCAATAACTTCATGATATTGCAGCTGCAGAATAGCTAGGATTATTATGCACTGATATTTGATAGCAGCAGGTACACCTGGAAAGTAGATGTTCATTACCCACTACAACTTCATGGAAGCTTTCTTTTAGTTTAGCATATAGTCCTGTTGTTTTCCTCCTGCTAATTTCATGATACTGGATTATGAAAGAGTGGAGAATGCTATTATCAACAAATTATTTAACAGAATTATTGTTTTGAGGTAAAGGTTCCAATCAGATGATCTGATATCAAAGTTTAATTGGATTGAAGAACTCGTAATAAAACTCTATGAGTATACAAATTAGTCTTAATGAGGAACAGTAAAGATTTTTTGCAAATAACAATCCACGTTGGTCATTTAAAGACAAGGTTAACTCATCTAGCCCATCATGCCTGTTCTGCAAGTCAATGATATTATGCTGCACATCTTGGAATATTTTAGGAATAAAATTAATCCATTTCAGCTTTCATGTTATTGAGCCATTTGAGGAAGAGCTTCCAATCATCTACTGCCCTCTACTTGTAGAAATATTTCATAACTTAATTCCTAAAAGGTCTGTCTCCATTTTTAAAAATTGCACGATACTCCAATTCCTGGACATCCCCAGCAAGCAGAAATATTATCCATATATTAATTATCTTTAATGTCTTAAAACGTTAATTAAATCATCAAAATTCCAGCTCCACATATTTTACTTCTCCTCATACTTAGTCTTTGGACTCTAGTTAAAATTCTTAGAAATCTACACTGCACTGGCTCCTAGACTATATATACTTCTTAAGGAGTGGTATCTAGAACTAATCATTATACAATAAATGGCATTTAAGCAGTATCTGCATAACTCCTGCCTGTAAAATGCTAGAAACGCCATCATTTACATGCCATCTATCATTTGTATACACAAATTCATTATTTCAATAGAGAAGAACACTCACAAAGGACAACTTACAATTTCAGCTAATTTTGTTAAATATTTTACATTATATTTTTGTGTTTATTTTATATTTTCTTAAATGTTTCTAGGATGTTTAATTTCAGTAATTGTTCTGTTGATGATGGGTAGGATTCTTCACAACAGATAGGTAGAATAAACAGAAAAACAAGAATATTGAGAAGTTTAGCATCTATGAAAATGTTCATGTTCTCAGACTTGTTGGAGTGTTGTTATCCCAGTTATGAAAACTTTCAGGAGTGTTTTTGTGCTTTCTTAGTACACAGTACACAATAGGAAGTACTGCTGCTTTTCATGTTGCTGGTTTTTGTGTTAAGGCTTTGGGGTCAGATCAGTTAAGCACCAACATCCTTGAGCAGAGTTGCCAGGTTGGCTGGTAAGAATCAAACTTCAAATGCTTAAAAAAAATGCTTCTCAAGAATAAAAAAAGCCACAGGAAATGCAAATCAGCAAATAACATCCAGAATAAAACCAGAAAATGCTGGAAACACTTAGCAAGTCAGGAAACTCTGGTGTGAATAGTGAGAGTTAATGTTTTAGATCTTAACTCCTTCATCAGAACAGCGCGAAAGAGAAAACAAGTTAATTTGAGCCAACATATTTGACTCTTCTTTCAACAGCCTCAACATGTGCCTTTGTTTTAACTCTCTCATTTCCCCCACTAATCTATCAACCAAATTGTTTCATGAACATTGTTATCACCTGCACAAACCTGGCCTCAATCAGAGAGATTCCCTTTATCTTATCTATCTCTTCCCTCGCCGTCTGCAATTTTTAAACAAACTTGATTTCTTGCTTTCCCAGTCCTGATGAGTGGTCTTTTACTTGAAATGTTAATTGTTTTCTCTTTCCACAGATGCTAAACTGCCCAGTGTCCCCAGCATTTCCTGTTTAAATGTCAAAATGGTTTTTAACTTGGGTTTAAGACTAAACAAGCAAATGAAAATGTTATCTCCAGGAAATGTGGCAAACCAAGGAGCAGTTTGTTAACATTAACTCCCACCAGTACTATTCTGCATAAAACCAAAAGATGCTGATGCTACTCAGCAGGTGACAGGTTAGCTGTGGATAGATTCTCTTGAATGTGAATAAAAAGTCATTGATTTAAATTTGATTCTGAGTGTGGATGTGCATTCCAATCTGCTAAGACTTTCCAGCTTTTCCTTTTGTCAGTTTAATTTCTAACAGTATATTACATTTGTTCCATGTGATAATTTATGAAGTAGTAGCCATCACAGAAGCTTTAAATCGGCCAAATCAATTATGTCATTAATTTTACGGTGAGATGCAATAGCAGTTAGTTCAGCCTTTTCACTCTGAAGTAAGTAAAATCCCACTGCCGTAAGTAATGGCATTTAAAACATCAAATAATTTAAAGCAAGAATGCCAGGAAATTAAGTTCTACACCAACATGAAGATACAAATTTTAAAGATGCAATGAATCACTGGAGTTTCTTGTTTCTGAATTTGTTGATCCTAAATAAAGCCAATTGCTGTATAGGGACTTCTTTACCTTCATAATGTTTCTGTTCACCCGAAGTTTGCACGATTCTTTTGTGTCCTTTAAAAAAGAAAGTATTAATAGGTACATTTTAGTGTACCAATTGAGAATAACTTTCAGTACAATTACATCAATTAAATTATTCAGCATCAATTATATTTCATGACAAAATTTACATCATGCAATAGTTGGTTAAGTTTGATAAACAGATAAAGTCTATGCTTAAAACCAAGAATAACTTCAATATATTTGACAAATTAAAGCCATTAAGAATGAAATACAGGGTAGCTACAAGATGCAATGGGGAAACTTTGTTAAGATAATATATAAATAAGGATAACAAGGAGCTGGTTTGGGGATGGGAAAGGGTTGGAGTCTGGTTTGTAACAATTTTGGTTTAAGAAACAGTCACAGCTGTAAGGAGGCAAAATATGTTGGAACGATTATTAACTGAAGAGTATGGCCTAGTTAAATTCAGATGGCTATCACACTGTTGTGTATCTTCTATACTAGTTCTCCTTAGGTTACGAAACCATATATACAAGCCAGAATCTGAGAGGCTGGCAGGATGCTGCAAACATCTTCTGTCACCTGGGAATATCATTTCTGGCCACCTTTCTGACCTGTGAACTGTTCTGGTTCTGAACAGTTCACAGGCACAGAACTCTGTTGTAAGCTGGAGGCAGCCTGTATTTCTCCACACAGCTTGAAGAAAATGGAAGAGCAAATTTGTTAGCAAATTTCTGACAACTGTCAGTATGGTGGGAATTAAAAGTAGTACATTTTGGCCAGCATGTTACAAACACAAGAGTAGAGAATATCTACGTAAAAGCATTAATATTAATATCTATGGAAAGATATAAGATTGAAAGAATGCAGAGAAAATTTACAAGGATGTTGCCAGAACTTGAGGACCTGAGTTATTGAGAAAGGTTAAATAAGTTAGGACTTTATTCCATAGAGCATAAAAGAATGAGTGGAGATTTGATAAAATTATGAAGGGTATAGGGTAAATGCAAGCAGGCTTCTTCCACTGAGGTTGGATAAGACTAGAACTAGAGGTCATGGGTTAAGGGCGAAGGTTGAAATATTTAAGGGGAACATGAGGGGGAACTTCTTCACTCAAAGAGTGGAGTGTGAAATGAGCTGCCAGAAGAAGTGGTGGATGTGGGTTCGATTTCAACATCTCAGAGAAATTGGATGGGTACATGGATGGGATGGCTGTGGTACAGGTACAGGTTGATGAGACTAGGTAGCATAATAGTTCAGCATGGGCTAGATGAGCCAAAGGGCGTGTTTCTATGCTGTAGCATGCTATGCCTCTTTCTATAATGCTATTTGTGAAATGGTGTCAATTCAGATAGATTCAGCAAAGCTACGGCTATAAATGGTAAGTAGTAAAGACTACACACTGAAGCAAGATGAATGCTATGAGACATTAAACAAAAGGTGGACGGGAAATAGCCACATTAAGGTAAGTCAGTTTCAAAGCCACGGGAGAATCAAAGGGCTATGGGTAAATATTCCCACAAAGAAAATGTAGGACAGTCAAATCTAGAGCTGGTCATGATTACTCAGGTTATCCCATCCTTCCCTTTGAAGCAATGTTGGCACACCAATACCAAATCCAGAGAGGACTGAAAAAAATATGGTAAAGAGTCCACAACTTCCACCATACTGCTTTTAATAGCCTGGATTATATTTCATTTAGACCCAGTGTTCCATCCATTTTTAAAAGGTGATGAACCATTTAAACTTTGGACCGTAGGAAGATGTACTTAGTTTGGTCAATTGAACAGAAAAATAGAAAATGAATTTAATCCCAAAAACTATGAGGTAATGTATTTGGAGTTGTGTAACAAAGAAAGGGATTGTACAATAAATATCCAGGATTGTAAGGAAATGAGGACCTTGTAGTGTGCTCAGATCTTTAAGGGTAACTGTTCAGATCAATAACTTGGTTATAAAGGCACATGGATGCTTTACTGTAGTTTCCAAGGCACAGAATAGGGATGTTAAGCCAGAAGTACAGAGAATACCTGTTAGCTGCAGCTTGAAACCCGTATTGTGTTTCAGTTTCCTTGCTACAGGTACAATGCACTGGAGCGTCCATAGAGGACGTTTACAAAGGTGTTGCTAATGGATAAGTTTGGGTTATCATCTTTGGAATAGTGGGGGATTAAAGATTGAAATTATCACCTTTTTTATATGTCATGTGTACAATGAAACATACAGTCATTTGCACATCAAATCAGTGAGAATAGTGCTGAGCAGCCAACAAGTGTCAGCATGTTTCCATAGCCAACATAGCTTGCCCACATCTCACTAGCCCTAACCATAAATCTTTGGAATGTGTGAGGAAACCAGAGCACCTGTAGGAATCCTAAGCAATTGCAGACAGAATGCACTGTCTCTTTACAGACAGTGGTAAGAATCAATCCCCAGTCTTACAGCTGACATTGTAAAGCATTATGCTAACGGCTATGCTACTGTGTTGTATAGAATTGAGCTGTATTGAATTATAACGGGCCTAGATAGATAGAATGTTTGAGAAGGGCCTTTCTCCCTTAGCGGATGCATTTAAAAAAAAAGACGGAGCAATGATTTAACGTGAAAAAAAATGTGAGGAAGAGGAGAAAAAGTTATTCACGCAGAGGTCTGGTATCCACTGCTTGAGTTCAGGCTGTACCTGGGTTCAAATATACATCTACGTAATTGGATGTATATTTGAAAAGCCTTCCCCTGCTATGCTATGTACTTTGTGCTGGAGGATGTGATTAGGTTCGCTGGCTATTCATTGACCAGCACAGATTATGATGGGACAAGTGGCCACCTGTATCATAAATATTCTCATTCTCTGACCATCATTTGATTACAAAATGTGGAGTCAAATACATAAAAGATACAAATAAATATTGAAGCTTATTCAACAAGAACTGGAATGAAAACTTTAGCTGAATATTACATACTTTAAAAGAGAGAACAGTAAATGACAGATTAAAATTACCACACAAATGTCTTTGCCACAAGCAATCGTGATGGAATTTAGTGCTTCTGAAATGAGTTCATCCTTTACACACTTGTACTTGCAGATGAGACATATAATTTTCTGAAGTGAATTCTGAAACAAAATTGACTGGATTATGTAGCTGGTTAATTTGTTTACCTGCTGTTTTGTTCATAAAATGAAAATGGCATGTAAACTTTAATAAAACAGTAGATTATAACAATTAGCTAGCACATATTGGGCACTCAGTTATCAAGCAGATACTGGAATCTGGAGCAAAAAAATAAAAACACTGCTGGGGGAACTCAGTATCTGTAGAGAGAAATGAACGGTTGATGTTTCAGGTCAAGACCCTTTACCTGGAGAGTTGAGGTCTTTGGGTACAATGAACAGAGTAGATAAAGGGAAACAAGTGTAGTATATTTAGATTTATAGAGGTATTCAGTAAGGTGGAAAAGATTAACATAATATTAATGGAAAAGATTGAAGTTCATAGTATTTGCAATAAATTATTAGTATGGAGAGAGTACTACCAGAAAACTAAGTCATCTTCTGGTTGTCAAACTGTAATTAGCAAGAAGCTAAAGAGAATGAGTTTAGAGGCTTAGCAATTTACAATCTATTATAATAATTTGGATGAAGGAACTGGGTGTGTTACAACAAAAACTGCTGATGATACAAATTTGCTGGGCAATTGTGTCATGAAGTTGATACAAAGAATAGGCAAAAGGATATGAGGAATGTGAGAAAGCAACAATTTGACAGTTGGAGTGTACTGTAGAGAAATGTGAGCTTATCCAATTTTAATTGAATAAAATGCAGAAAACCATTTAAATGAAGGGGAACTGCAGAATTTGGGTGCCCTGGCATGTGAAATACAGAAAGTTATTAGGCAGCAACACACAAAAAAGTTGCCAGTGAATGTAGCAGGCCAGGCAGCATCTCTAGGAAGAGGTACAGTCGACGTTTCGGGCCGAGACCCTTCGTCAGGACTAAGTTAGTCTGGCAGAACTAAGTTAGACTAAGTTAGTCTGCTGCCTGGCCTGCTGCATTCACCAGCAACTTTGTGTTGCTTGAAATTCCAGCATCTGCAGATTTCCTTGTGCTTGCGAAGTTATTAGGCAGGTATGGCAGGTATTAGGAGGCAAATGGAATATTAGTCCATTTGCAAAACAAATGGAGTATTTATATAGGGATGCCTAACTACTGATGTGCAGAAAGTTGGCAAGATCACACCTAGAATCTACATACAATTCTAGTCGTATTTAAAGAGGGGTATACTTGCATTGTAAGCAGTTTGAAGAAGATTCATGAGGTGTAATTTTAGGTGAAGTGATTGTCTTACAAAGAGCTTCTGGTAAGATGGCAGCATGGTTGGATCTAGCAGCTTCTATCGGGCCACCCAAAGGTGTTGATGTCTTTTTAAAATGTATTTTTTTACGATTGCAAAACCCCAATGGACAATAAGAACTTAAAGTACTGCAGGTCCACCCATCTGCAAGTTACTCATTGGCGAATAAACTGAAGGAGCTGGACATGGTGCAGATCATGCTGCTGCCAGCATTGGACAGTCAGAATTGGTGCATAAAGGAGGTGTGCAATCTTGCAGTGAATGATCATCTTTGTCACTTGTGATTGCAAGGTCCTGTTGGACATTGTTAATGTGGAATGCTGCAATCACGAGTCACTGATTTGTTGGTGAGTTGTGGGGGACTGCATGACCTTGGTCTTGGCGAGAATTAGGCCTCAAACCGCGAGGTCGCCTGCTCATCTTATGTGGCTATCTAGATATCTACTGATCATCTAGATAAGATCTATATAGAAACTTTAGCAGGCTAAATCTCTCCTATCCATATGCTTAACTGGATGCCTTTTAAATGTTGCTAATATATCTACTTCAGCCACTATTTCTGTAAGTTCATTTTAAATACACACTAACTTTTTCCAAGAAGAATCTGTCCATGTCATTTTTAAAATAGTTTGTCTCTGATCTTAAACCTATGCCCTTTTATTTTTAACAGCCCTCCCTGGGGGAAAAAAAGCTATGTTTTCACCCTGCCTAAGCCCTTCATAATCTTATATACCTTTATCAGGTCAAACTGCACCCTGCTCCCCCCAACAATCTCCCATATTCTAGGGAATAAAATCCTATTCTCCTTGCATCTAAGGTCCCCAAGCCCAGAAAATACCCTGGTAGACCTCTTCTGCATTCTTTCTAATTTAACAACATATTTACTATAACAGGCTGATCAAAACTGTATACAGTACTCTAAGATCAGTCTCACCAATGTCTTAGATAACTGCAACATAATTTCCCAATTCCTCTACTCAAAGCCTGGACTGAGAAAATCCAACATGCCCAATGCCTTCTTTATCACCCTATCTATCTGTGATGCCACTTTCAGAGGGAGCTAGTTGTGCATTTCTATAGGATTCCCTAGGGCTCCAGCATTCATTTTATAAAACCAACCCTGGTTTGATCTCCCCAAATGCAAACCTCACATTTATCTGTGCTGAAAGCCATTTGCCAGTACTCATCTCACATTTCAACTTGACCAAGATCCCCCTGTGATTTGTCATAACCTTCTACATTGTGTTTGTAGATTCAAATTCAAATTGCTTATATAAATTACAGAGGTTCCCAGCACTGACCTCTGTGGCACACCACTAGACACAGTCCTCCATTCCGAGGAACGACCCTCAACCATCACCTTCTGCTTCCTAACACTGAGCTAATTAGGAACCCCATCAGCTATCTCCCAGGTAATCTAACCTTTCAGACAAGCCTGCCATGAGAGACCTTGTCAATTGCCTTAGTAAAGTCCATTCAGACAACATCCAGTGTCGCACGCTCTGTCCACCAGAGAAAGCAGGATCTCCCAGTGGCCACACATTTTAATTCCACATCCCATTCCCATTCTGACATATCTATCTACGGCCTCCTCTACAGTAAAGATGAAGCCACACTCAGGTTGGAGGAACAACACCTTATATTCCGTCTTGGTAGCCTCCAACCTGATGGCATGAACATCGACTTCTCTAACTTCCGCTAAGGCCCCACCTCCCCCTCGTACCCCATCTGTTACTTATTTTTAGGCACACATTCTTTCTCACTCTCCTTTTTCTCCCTCTGTCCCTCTGAATATACCTCTTGCCCATCCTCTGGGTTCCCCCCCCCTTGTCTTTCTTCCCGGACCTCCTGTCCCATGATCCTCTCGTATCCCCTTTTGCCTATCACCTGTCCAGCTCTTGGCTCTATCCCTCCCCCTCCTGTCTTCTCCTATCATTTTGGATCTCCCCCTCCCCCTCCAACTTTCAAATCCCTTACTCATTCTTCCTTCAGTTAGTCCTGACGAAGGGTCTCGGCCTGAAACGTCGACTGCACCTCTTCCTACAGATGCTGCCTGGCCTGCTGCGTTCACCAGCAACTTTGATGTGTGTTGCTTGAATTTCCAGCATCTGCAGAATTCCTGTTGTTTGCCTTATCTAAACTGTTGGCTTTCTCCTTAAACAATCTGACTTCCCACACACTGTGCTGAATCATATTTTCTCTCCAAATACAGATCCTGTTCCTTAGAATCCCCTCCAGCAATTTGCCCAACAGTGATGACAGGTCGGTCCGTAATCTCCTGGCTTGAATTTGCACTTTTTCTAAACAATGGAACCTCATCTATGGCCAGAAGTGAAGTAAAAACCTCTCCAAGGGCCTCTACAATTTCTTCTGTAGTTTTCCACAAGGTCTGATAATGCACTGTTGACTTATCCTCCTTAATGCACTTTAAGGCCCCTAATACCTCCTTCTTGCTAATTTGTATGGGGTGCAAGATATTACCACTCATTTCCTGAGCTTTCATAACTTTCTTCACAGTGAAAACGGAAGAGAAATATTCATTAAAAAAATCTCACCCATTTCCTTTGTTTCCACATATAAATGGTCATGTTGGTCTTTTAGTGAACCTATTCTGTCCCAAACCACCCTTTTACTCTTAATATATCTATAGAATCTCTTGGGATTTTGCTTCACCTGGTCTGCCAGATCCCCATCATATTCCTCTTTTGCCCTCCTAACTTCTCTTAAGTGGACTGTTAGACTTCTTGTAGCCATCAAGTGATTCATTCATTCTCATTTACTTATGCACAGTATATGCCTCACTCGCTTTTTTCTTAGTCAGTGCCTTAATATCTTTTATCAACTGGAATTCCCTAAACCTGTCTGCCTTGCCCTTCACCCTAACAGGGACATGCAGGCTCTGAGCTCTAGGCATCATATTTTTAAAAACCTCCCACTTGGTAGATGCTCCTTTCACTAAATAGTCTCAATCAATCAACCTCTGCAAGATCCTGCCTAATGGCTCTAAAATTTGTTTTTCCCCAGTTCAGGATCCTAGTCTGTGAACCAATCATATCCTTCTCTATTTTAAAACTAATAGAAATATGGTTACTGGACCCAAAGTGCTCATCTCAGACACTTGCCCTACCTCATTCCCTAGGAAGAGGTTTAGTGTTGCACACTCTCCAGTAGGTCCATCCAGATATTGATAAAGAGAACTTTCTTCCACACTGCTCAAGTTTCACTCTGTCCAAACCTTTTACACTATAAATGACCCAGTCAATATTAGGGAAATTAAAATCCCCCTCTAAATCTGCCCTATTGTGATTACTAGCTGCAGTCTTGCTGCAAAGCTGTTTCTCCAGTCCCTGCTATCTATTGGAGTCCCTATAGTACAATCCTATCAGAATGACCAACCCCTTCTTGTTTCCACATTCTATTCATATTGCTTCACTGGATATTGCCCTAATAATACCCTCTCTATGGTCAATTGTGATGTCCTCTCTCATCAAGAAACCAACTCCCCCTTTTGTTTCCTGTATGCTTAATTAATCCAATGTTTACCTGGTTGTCTATCCTCAATATCCTTTGCTCTACATGTATTATATTTGCACCAGGTTTTATTCCCCCATCACCTTTCAGTTGGCTAACAATTAATGCTACCTTCATTTAAAAATTCTCTCTATCCCCAACTTCTTGAGCCTTATGACCTTCTGCAAACTTTGAGAGCCTGCAACTTCAGCTGAATAGGTTTTCCATACCCACTTCCTCTGCCCAACCATTACGCCTTAATTCATCCATTCCATGTATTCTTATGTTCTAAAATCACTTGTACTTTTCCATTTCCCTGTCTTCTCCCTGAAATCCACTCTGATAAAGTTTTTAACAGCTATGCAAATAATTATTTGTTTTTAAAAAAGTAACTTTTAACTGCATTTTACAAAATCACTTTTCTTATAATAGCTGATAAATGAGAGGCACTATTTTAATATACTGCAAATTTACCTTATTAGCTGGTCCTCTTTCCTGTTTCTGGACAAAAACCAGAGAGAATAATCAGTTAATTACAATTCTTTTTCCAGTTATTCATAAATTAGACTACATTTGCATTTATCTGTTTAATAAAGCCAGCTCTAGATAAATTGTATTATAGAACGCAGCTATTCAGAAGTACTCGCAGAAAGCTGTGCTGAGGCTCCCAATCAAATTAGGGCACTGTTAACCCGATCTGGAATCTAGCGATGGAAATATCATGTTTTTTTAAACTGCAGATATTTTGGTGGGAAAAAAAAACAAAAAATGCTGGCAGCATATAACAGACCAGGCAACACTTACTGATCTGAAGCGTTAGTGTTTGTCTCTCTCTAGATGCTACCTGACCCGTCGACGCCAACATTTTATGGCTTTTTTTCCAGCATGCAGAGAGTAGCTCCATAAAAAGGTGATTCCTTTTTGGCCACGGACGACGCAATATTTATTATTTACACATAATATATCATGCACGTGACCGATGCTTCCAATTACACATAAGCCTATTTAGAATGAAATAACTTACGAATTCACGAAAAATTATTTCTTGGTCCTGTTTCATTAATGCCACGTTACATCTTTTAACTACGTCGGTGGTATTCTTATCCGCAAACACAAATACAACTTGGAAGAAGATTATGTACCTAAAAAAAGCTGTCAGGAAAAAAAAAGTAAATATAAGACCATTGGAAAACTTCGATTATAACACAAACTTACTATTTCGGATCTTGCAGTATTCAACATCAGAAGCTGCCACATGCTCAATTATTCATCAGCTACTTTTCTGTACTTAAGAATGACTTACCCATTTTTGAAGCCAGTAATGGACCGTTTGCTGATAGAAGTGATATTGACTGCTGTTTCAGTTACACCTATTTATACTGGTTATTAGACGCCCCCACGGAACAACCGAAACAGGTGGGTTTAATATTACAGGTTCATTCTTCCTGAGCGAAATTCAAATGTTCCAATCGAGTTTTAAGATTAGGGAAGAATACCGATTATCACCATATTCCCCCACATCCTGACAAGCGAGATACCAAATTATTATTCATGAATGAAGAGGTGTTTTGATGCATTGAATCATTCAGTCTTGGACAAGCCTTTTTTCCCCTTCAATTCATTTTTAACATGTAAATCTAGTTAATTAGGAATGTCCTTACATCATCTTTACCCTCTATTTTATATGTGGGCTTTTGATAGTTAAACAGGTTTCTCGACTTTGTCTTTAAGACTAATTGTGAATAAGAAATTAGCTCCAAAAATACTTTCTACTGATAAGAATTTTATGTGTGAATATAATAATTGTTATTTTCTCTGTAATTTAGTTTAATATGCATATGCATTATACGTATTATATAACCTATTAACAGTTAGATTATATAATACATATAATGCTTATTAAACTAAATTATTTGCAGAGTTAATCCTGCTTGAGTAAGAGGTCACAGATTTACAAGTTAAGAGCAAAGCACACATGATGCTGGAGGAACTAAGCAGGTCAGGCAACATCTATGGAGAAGAATAAACAGTTGATGTTCTGGGCTGAGATGATTCTTCACCATAGATGCTGCCTGACCTGCTGAGAGTCTCCATCATTGTGTGTGAACGTGTGTTGTTCTGGATTTCTGCAGAATTTCTTTTTTAAATTATGGTTTACACGTTAATTTCTCTAGTGATACATATCCAAGCCTGCAGATACTGATCTTCAGCTCCTGCAATCCCTTGATTCAAAGATTACTTCTACTGTGATTCATTGAAAAATTCCGTGAGAATTTAGTATTCCAATCTTAGATTCACAGATGCATCTTAAGACATTTGAATGATTTACATATAAGAGAAACAGATATGGTTTATTTCTTTTTTATTTGCACTTTCCTCTTTTCAAGTTTGAATCAGCATTCTGCTTGTTGGAAGTTCTGGATAATTGAAATCACTTTCTGTTAATTTTCCTGGAAGTATTTCCTTTCAGTGCTACTGAACATTAGTCATACAGAGCTGAGAATATAAAGCTTGGCTGAGACAATCTTGAGCATGTGGGCATCAACCTTTTCAGAAAGTTCATGTTTGAGAGTCATTCCTTCATTGCTTATGACATTAACTTTGATGGAAATGCCAGATCTTCGTGAAATAGAATTTTTTTCACTTAACACAGAGAATATTGCAAAGACACTCACTGATGTTCTCATCAGGTTCCTTGGCAGACATCAGCAAAACAACCAAGGAAAATGCGGAAGAACTCAGAAAGATCACTCAATACCTGTAGTGAGAAGAATTATTTTGAAAAATGCATCTCACGATGCTCTGAGCACCTCATCAGTGATGTAACTGGGGTCTTCGGGTGTTTCAGTGTTAGACACCCTTAACCAAGCTCCCCAGCCGTGGTTGATCAAGCCATGACTTGTGTTCAGATCCCCAAGGACTTGCTCTCTTCATCCAGAGCCATCTTGATGTTTTCTCTGCTGCCTCGGTGATGTTACCAATGGCTCTCTGCCTCCTTATACCGTACCAGTTAAAGCATTGGGATGGCATCCTTTGGTGGCATCTTAATGGTTGCTTAAACAAATCTAAAGATGATTATTTCAATTAGAATTCGTTCATACCCTGTTAAAGCCTTCATTATAATTAAATGTTAAATACATGGGGTAGTTCAAGATAGAAAGGTACAGCACAGAAAAAGACCCTTCAGCTCACCATGTCTGCAATGACCATGCCCTGAATCTGAACTATTTCCATCTGCCTGCATATGGTCTGTATCCCTCTATGTGTTCATGTGTCAGTCTGGATGTCTCTTAAACATTGCTATCATATCTGCTTCTGCCACTTCCCCAGGCAACATGTTCCAAGCACCTACCACTCTCTGTGTAAAAAAAATAAACTTGCCTCAAAAATCTCCTTTAAATCTTCCTCCCTTAATGTTAAACTTATCCCAGATAGTTTTGATATTTCCCTACTCTGGGGAAAAAGATAACCATGTGCCCTATGTTTTTATATCATGCCTCTCATGATTCATATATTTCAATCAGATCTCCTCTCAGGTTTTTGATGCTTCAGAGAAAACGATTGAGTTTGTCCAACCTCTGCTTGTAGGTAATGCACTGCTGTCCAGGCAATATCCTGGTGAATGCCTTTTACACCCTCTCCAAAGTCTCCTCATCTTTCCCATAGTGGTGACCAGAACTGCGGACAATACTTCAAATGTAGCTTAACCAAAGTATTATAGAGCTGCAACATGACTTCTAAATATTTGTGCTCAGTGCCCTGACCAATGAAAGCAAACACAGTGCACACCTTCTTTACCACTTGTGTTGCCATTTCCTGTGACTTATGGACTTGCCAATCAAGATCCCTTTGTTCATCAATGTTTTTAGGGTCCTGTCATTTACTGTACATATGCATTCCTCTTGCATTTGACCCCACACTCATCCAGATTAAACTCCATCTGTTGTTTCTCCACCCAAATTTCCAATTGAGATTGGAGTAAATCCTTATAAATTAAAAGGAAGTTGCCTTTCTTTCTCATGCACTGAAGACTGCAGCCATGTATAATTAGGCTATATTATTTCAGAGTTGATGATTTAATACAAGTAAAATACACAGATGCTAATCTCTCTAAAAAGTAAGTATAAATAAATGTGCTTCCCAATTCTGGTGAACTATGTGATTCAATGGGACAAAGTATTTGGGAGTGCCATCCGCTTTTAATAATTTTCCAATTTACAGACTTTTCTGATTGGAAATATAGCAGATCATTGCAGGGTTAAACCCAGCAATTCCATACCTTACAGCATTATAGAAGCACTATCATTACATGGACTGTAGCAGAAGGGGATACATCTGCAGCTTCTGAAGGTAACAAGAGACAGGCAGTAAAGGACAGGATTGCCAGTAATGCATGTGATCCAAATAGTGGACATGTTAATTATTGCTAACTACCAACTGAAACAATAAGCATATCTTAAACAGTCTGCAAATTACTGGCTTCTCTAAATGAGCAACAGTAATCATAGGGAAGAATCTTTCCGTAAGGCATAGGACATAGAAGCATAATTAGGCCATTCAGCCGGTTGAATTTAATCTGCCATTCAATCATGGCAATATATTTTTATTGAGATACAATGCAGAATAGGCACTTCTGGCCCTTTGATCCACACCACTCAGGAATCCCTTGATTTTAATCCCAGCCTAATCACAGGATAATTTACAATGAGTGATTAACCTACCAGCTGGTATGTCTCTGGATTATGGGAGGAAACTGTAGAACCTGGAGGAAACCCACACTGTCACGGGGAGAATGTACAAATTCCTTGTAAGCGGCAGTGAGAATTGGACCCAGGTTGCTGGTACTTTAAAGCGTTGTGCTAACCAATGCACTACCATGCTGCCCCAATACATAGCAGTTTGAAATGGAACAGAACCCATTTGATTTTCTCTGTAGTTAAAACAATGCAGATGAAATTTACTGAAGGGCCTGTGATCATTCGTACCATATCTTCATTTCTGCGCTTGTCGGCATTGCCTATGATGCCCATGTGATGAGGTTTAAAATCTAACCTTATATATGGATAGTAGAATGTGCACTGTTGAAGTAAATTCAAACATTAGGATAGGAATAATTTCCATAATAAAAACATTTAAAAAATTTGCTTTTCCACAATCCATTTAGTTTTTGATAACATTATAGTTGAAGTTTCTATTAATCCATAAATGTCGCTGAATAACCTGTCTGAACCAAAAGACCTAATTTTATTTATGATCTAATTTCTGCAGAAGAAATATTATTTTGAAAGTTAGATTTTGAATTGTATGCCCATCCCTTCGGATAAGATGCTAGCTTGTGTACAGCACACACTAAGTGTGGCAGACTCTAAAATGAAAAGATAAAATCCACACCAGGAAGATTCCTAAATGTTTGTGTGCAACTATCTTCAAGATCTTCCTCTCATTACTGACCACAAAACCTATATGACCATCTTTCAGTTTTTCTCACAACAATTTAAGCACATTTCTAATTCATATCACACTTACCATATGACTCTTGTAACATCTTTAGAACTTCCATTTTGTGGTATCTGGATTTGAGTATCACTGATAAGTAAGCAGAGAGATAGTGGGTGACAAGCACAATTCAGTAACCCCATGACCCATTAGTGAAAAGCCCAGAAGGGTATATGGACTTATACCAAAAACTACCCTGTCATAAAAAAAAATCGATGTATCTGATCTACTTAGCACAGATTTTATTGCTTGGGCCTCTCTGTGGTGATCAGCAGAGGGCATCCATTGATGGGCTCCTATGTGCAATAGTGAAATCATAGTTTGAACAATACTCGTACAGCAGGTCTGGAAAGAGGGAAAGCCCCTTCTAACATGGTGCAAATTCATGCATTTACCAACTGCTCATCTTTGAGCACTCTCTTGGATCCTGTTTCCTTCTGCTTTTTCTACATAGTTCCACCTGCTCACGGCTGTTGCACAGCTTACAGAGGCTGCTAATAGAGAATTACAGCAAACAATGTAGGAGACGTCAGACACGTTTGGGCAGCTCTATGCCTAGAAGGCATGGCATCATACTGTCCTATATCTGCATGATTAGCTGCCATCTCGGTTAACTAATTAACAGTCACTGTAGTGATGAGATCATGAATGAATGGATGGATGATAGAATGATTAGGGGGGCGTATGCTAATATTCCAGGGCATGGTGATATCAGGAAGTAGGAGGCACTGGGATTCATGAGGCAAATTAAAGTGGAAAGGTCTCCAGGAGTCTGTCAAAGGTTATTGATACTGGCTCCTAGACAGTGACCTCTTTAGTCACAGAAGACTGGAGAACAGCCAACATTGTTTCTCTGTTTGAGAAGGAGAATAGACAAACCAGGAATTATAGACCGATGAGTCAGTGATAAGGAAGTTATTGGATAGAATACTTGGAGAGAGGATCAACTCATATTTGAAAAAGCATAGATTTATTGTGGATATTTGATATATCTTCATGAGGGGAGATTATGCCTCAAAAATTTAATCGAGTTTTCTGAGAAGGTGTCGTAAACTGTCGAAGAGGAGAGGGCAGTAGATGTTGTTTGTGTAGACTTCAGCAAAATTTACAACAAGGTCTCTTAAGCTAGTCTCACCCAGAAGGTTAAAACATATGGGATCCATCATGACTTGGTAGATTGAATTCAAAACTGGCTTGGCCATGGAAGACAGAGTGTAATGGTGGAGGAACTCAGTGGGATGGGCAGCATCTGTGAAGGGGGTGGGGGAGGAATTGTCATTTGGAGATGAATCCCTGTTCAGGACCCCAATCATCAAAAATTCCTTTCCCACTCAGATGTTGCTCAACCCATTGAGTTCCTGCAGGAGACTGCACTTTTTGTCCAGATTCCAGCATCTGCATTCTTTTAATTCTCTTGTTTTAGAATGCAAAATGTGTTTAACAGTAAAACCAACGTAGGCGTCAGTCATTCTGGAATTCCAGGGAATTTGTTGAAATTATGCCCTCAATTGCAATCCAGTAGATGACCTGAATTTTCTTTTAAATAATTCAATCTAAAAAAACTTCTTTTGTATTTCAAACACATTGCCATGAGACTAATTCCTCCAATGGGAAGATCAATTGAAAATCAAATACTGAAAATTTAATACCGATAATGACTAGAAAAATAAGCAAATTGTATAAATGAATGTAAAAAGGAAAGGAGAATGAAAAAAGGGCATGCAAAATAATACAGCAAAAAAAAAATCAAAGAAAGTCTTATATATTTTCTTAGGACATAAAGATCAGTTGTACAACTGAGTATAGGGCCTATTAGCAATAATAAAGGTGATCTATGTGAAAATCAATGTGACTGAGCTTCTCAAATAATACCTCACAAAAGCAGGGATTGTGCTGAAGTTGTAGGTGAGGAGAATGAGAGTGAAATATTGAATTGTATGAGTGTAGTAAAGGAGGAAGCATTATGGGGTCCAGCACTTTTGAAAATGGATAAAGTGTCTTGGATGAAATGTATTCCAAATTGTTAAAAGAAGCCAGAGAGGAAGCTGCAGAGGTTCTGACCACTTTTCAATCATTCCTTGCTACAGGAGTAGTGCTGGAGGATTGGAGGTTTGCTGTTTAAAAAAAGAAGTAGAATTAAACCAAATATTCAGAGGGCTGCCGGTTTCAGTGGTGGGGAGAAAAAGCCAAAATCACTGGGATATTATATATCCTCATTTAGAAAGGCACAGATCAATCAAGAACAGTCATCATGGATTTTAAAGAGAAGGTCATGTCTAAGATTGAAAAAAGAAAATATTTAAAATAGACAGCAGATCAGGCAGATAAGGAGGGAGTGAGACAGTAATCCTCCATGGAAATTAAGAAAATTTAAATATTAATCATATTTCAAATTGCAGGTTAGTGAGTGGTGGAGCGAATAAAGTTTGTGGTAGGATGGAGGGCAAGGGAAACATAATGACACTAAGAGTATTGGCCCTGGCTGAAAGTGAACAGTGATGGCTTATTAGTTATGCCTGTAGGAGATACAGATAGATCAAGGAAAATGGGAAAAAGGAGAAACAAAAGGAGGAAGAAAACTCAATGAGACACACAATATTCATATAAAAGCAGAAAAAGCTGGAGTCCTAGAGAGGGAGAGGGGGAGGGGGAGAGGGAGGAAGGAGTGGGGAAGAGAGATAGAGAGGAAAAGAAGGAAAGGGAAGAGAAGGAAGGGGGAGAGAGGGGAGAGAGAGAGGGAAGAAAGAGGGGGAAGAGAGGGAGAGAAGGAAAAGAGGGGAGAGAGGGAAGGGAGCAGGGAGAGAGATAGAGAGGAAGGGAAGGAAGAGAGGGGGAGGAGAGGGATGAGAGAGAAAGAAGAGAGGGTGGAGAGAGAGAGAGAGGGAATGGGGAGAGATAGGAAGGGAAGGAGAGGGAAGGAAGAGAGAGGGAAGAAAGAGAGAGGGAGGGAAAGAGAGGGAAGAGAGAGAGTAAGAAGAGGGAAGGGAGAGAGAGGGAAGGAAGAGAGAGCAGGAAGAGAGAGGGGAGAGTGAGAGAGAGGGAAAAGAGAGAAAAGAGAGAGAGGAGAGGGAAGAGAGAGAGGGGGAGAGAGGGGATGGAGTGGAGAGAGAGATAAAGGAAGGAGATGGAAGAGAGAGAGAGAGGGGGAAGGAGAAGGAAGAGAGGGAAGGGAGAGAGAGGAAAGGAGAGAGAGGAGAGCGGGATAGGGGAGAGAGCGAGAAAGGGAAAAGAAGAGAAGGGGAGAGAGAAATAGGGGAAGAAGGAGAAAAAAGAGGAAAGAAACAATAAGACGTAGAATATTCATTAAAAAGCAGAAAAAAATTGGTGTTCTGGAGAGGGAGAGGGAGGAACAGAGGAAGAGGGAGAGAGGGAAAGAGAGAGAGGGACGAGAGGGAGAGAGGGAAAAGAGGGAGGGGGAAGGGAAAGAGAGGGAAGGGAAAAGAGGGGAGAGGTGGAAAGGAAGTGAAAAGAGGGAAGGGAGAGGTAGAAAGGGAGCGAAGGAGAGGGGAAAGAGGGAAGGGAGAGAGTGGGAAGAGAGAGAGGGAGAGAGAGAAAAGAGAGAGAGAGGGAAACGAGTGGGTGAGGGGAGAGAGAGAATGAGAGAGAGGGAGGAGAGAGAGATTCAGGGGAAGAAGGAGAAAAAAGAGGAATAAAACTCAATAGGACACACAATATTCATATAAAAGCAGAAAAAGCTGGAGTTCTGGAGAGGGAGAGGGAAGGAGAGAGGGAAAGAGATAGAGAGAGAAGGAAGGAGAAGGAAGGGAGAGGGGGGAGAGAGAAAGAAAGAGAAAAAACTGCTTATTTCAACTCAAATTGGAAAGATCTGAAATGGTTGAATTTCGAGTTAAATCTTGAGCAAAATAATGTGCAAGTTGAAAGATGAGATATTGTTACTTACACTTAAATGGCTTCGTGGGAAGAGTGCAAGAGTCCAAGTAGAGAAAGGTTAACTTAGAATATATGAATAGAGGAGCGGAATTGACGACATTAATGAATGTATTTGATCTAATATATTGGTGCAGCCTTGTTTTGTTCTGTTTGCCCTTTTTTGGGTTTAGTCATTAGTTCTGGGTTTTTTTTAGGTTTTTTTCCTAGTTTTTTTTGGGGGGGGGTTTCTTTGCAATATCCTCTTCTTTTTATTTTTTTCCCATGATTAACTATATCAAAAGTTTGGAAGTCTATTACACTTGTACTATTTGTAGTCTTTTTTTTGTATATGTTTATTAACAATAAGGTAATTCCAATCTCTTTGTATCACTATTGTTATTATGTCTATGATCTTGAAAATTAATAAAAAGATTAAAAAAGAAAGAAAGAGAAAGGTCAAAACAGAAATAGGCTGGTGATCGTAGAAAATCTACAGCACATTACAGGTCTTTGGCCCACAATGTTGTGCTGACCATAGAATTTAAGTAGCAAGTAATAGAAAGCTCAGATCTTCCATGCAAAAGGTGTTTTGCAAAGCAGTCACTCAGTCTACATTTGACTTCTCGTTTGCAGAGAAAACTACAATGTGGGCACTGAATGCAATACACAAAATAGTAATCGATGGTAGTGATTGCTGTTTTACTCAGAACAGGTGTTTGGGTCCCTAGATTGTAGGAAAGGAAGATGGAGAAAAGCAGATATTCTATCTCTTAAAGTTTGATGGGAAGATGCTATGAAAAGGAGGGTGGATGCTTTTGGACATGGAAGAGTGAACTTTCAGAATGCTGATAGGGAAGGGGAGGAGCAAATGTGTCCAGTGACTGAATCATGTTAAAGATGGAAAAATTACACCTGTGGGATGCCGTGGAATGTGGGAAGAAGTTGACGCATCTGGAAAAAACCAATGAGGTCACAGGGAGGATGTCCAAGCTCCACTCAGATAGCACTGAGGTCAGGACTGAGCCCAGGGCTCCGGCAATCCAAGGCAGAAACATTGCTGGCTTTAAAACACAAATAAGATGTTTATCAATAGCCTCACATGTTCAGCTAGTTGAAGGAGGGTATCAGTGGAGGAGAACCAGTTGGATGTCTTTTGAAGGAATAAGTGAATGTTTCTCGAGTCATCCTAGTATGGGATTGGGGGTAGAGGGACTGGATGGCCACGATAAAAATGGGTTGGTTGGGACAATGAAAATGAACATTGTCATATGACAGAGGATGTCTAAGATAACACCAGTAAAGTTCAAAACTCAAAGTACATCTATGACACCATATTCTACTTTGAGATTCATTTTCTTATGGGCATTCACAGTAGATATAAAGAAACACAAAAGAACCAGAGAGAAACTATACACAAAGATGGATAAGCAGCTAATGTGCAAAAGAAGACAAACTGTGCAAAGACATTTTAAAAATAAATAATTAGTACATAATATTGAGAACAACAATTATAGAGTCCTTGAAAGTGAATCCAAAGTTCAGTGTTGAGGTCAATGAAGTTATCCATGCTGGTTCAACAATCTGATGGTTGAAGTGTAACAACTTTTCTTGAACATGGTGGTGTGGGACCTAAGGCTCCTGAACCTTCTTCAATGACAGCAACAAGAAGAGAGCATGGTCTGGATAGTGGAAGTTCTTAATGATGGATGCTATTTTCCTGTGGCAACACTCCTAATAGATGTGTTCACTGACGGAACAAAGGGAGAAAGAGTAGAGTCAATGTAGAAATAAACAATTTTTGAGGGCAGTATTAAGCTTACCAACAGCATCCAGCTTGTGGATCTGGGGAAGAAAATCAAGTGGGATGTGCATAGTTGGTGGAAGTAATGAGATAGAGACTGTGAAGGGAAATAATCCAAAGGGAAAGAAATGAGTAAGTTTCTGAGAAACGATGGACTGTTATTCAAACATGGTCTAGGGGGAAATATGAAGAGATGATGAAGGATAGACCTCCAATCCCTTCAAGTAAAGGTCAGGTTTGCTAAAGAACCATAGCAGGCACTGATCTGCAAGTTTGATGACAATATTGGGGTTGGTCCTGGGGAATAGACAAATAGGAAAAAGAAGAACTTAACATCTTGACAGTTTGAGAAATTGTTGAAGTGGAAATGAAGGGGTTCGTAGCTGAATTTTTGCAGAACACATACCAAGAGAAAGCAAATTACGGTTGTGTAGGTCAGAGCTGCAAATTCTAAGTTGTGCAGGTCAGAGCAAGTGCCTAATGAGGAACAGTAAGATGGTGAATGTCATATCAACAGTTAGCAAAGAGTATGGGGCCAGGGTTTTCTTTGATCTAAGTAGATCAAGAGTTTAAAAATAATTCTCATTTAAGAATTTAGTATTTCAGCAACTGCAATTTTTTTGATTTTCCAGAATTCTGAAGATGGAGGAAGGGTAGGCTGTTCTTTAAGAGAGTATGTTCAGTTAAATGAAGGGGGGCAGTGAGCTGGGGTACTGATTCGTGAATGAATGAATGAATGAATGAATGAATGAATAAATAAATAAATAGATAAATAGATAGATAGATAGATAGATAGATAGACACATTGGAAAGGGAGGAAGAACGTGACGTCTTGACAACCAGAAATCATTGGGATGGGAATGGATGCATTTGAAGCAAAACTTCTGCACAGCACATAGTAAGAGGAAACAAAACAAAGGCTCAAAATGTGAAGAGAGATAGTTTGAGAGGGATAATAAAGCAGACATAATGTAATGGCAGAGCAGTGAGTCAAACAGCCTAATTCTTCTTCTATGTGTTTAGGTCTTATGGTCTTAGAAAAGTGAAGACAAAGGAAGGTATGTAAGAGTTCAAGACCCGCTGAAATTTGAGAGCCTTGACACTCAAAGAAGAAGGAAATTGGTCTTTAGTTAAGGGACTATTCATGACAAAAAAATGAAACAGGACTGGAAATCAGTCCTGTTTCATCTTTTGCCATGTGGGTGTGGGGAGTCAGAAGCATGCATGTCCTGACACCTGCATCAGGCATGGATCTCAAACTTCTGTGGTAAAATATTGAGTTTTGTGTAACTATGAGATGAGAAGAAATCTGAAGAATGGAATTTTACTCAGAATTCTCATGGAATAGATCAAACTCAAAGGAACTGTTAAGGAGGGGGAAGTGGGTGTGGAAATAAGTTTTGGTTAACACCTGGTTTTAAGCATGAGAAATTAGTCATACCTGATTGAATGTTTTTAGAGTTGTTGAAAATGAAAATCAAGGAGAAGGTATATTTTTGATCAAGACTTTTGATAAGGAGAAAATTTTTAAAAAACTGTGGACGCTGCAAATCAGAAAAGGAAACAATGTGCTGGAACCTAAAATATTAAATCTTCTTCTCTCGCTGCCTGGTGAGTATTTCCAGCAGTTTCTGTTTTTGACAAGGTCCCACACTAAGTGCTTCCCTGCTGTAAGGAATCCAAGGAAGAATAACAGAATAGCTCAATGGCAGGAAGCAAAATTATTGATTTACAACTATTTTTGTGATTAGACGGCTGTTAACTGTGTGGTTCCACAAAACTCTGTAACCTAATCCCTTGCTTGTTGTTAGATTTATTTTCGAAGCAGACATAAACACAGGGAAGATGATAAAGACACTGACTTGCATGATAAAGAATTGATCATGTTGTTGATTTCAGGTGGATATAAATTATCTGGTTACCTGGTTACAAATGTGGCAAATGGAATTTAATGTGGAAAAAAGTTGTGAGATAATATTTTTAGGGAGGGACAACAAGATGAGGACTAAAACAATAATGGGAGGATTTTGTGAAGTGTGGAAAAACAGAGAGACTTTCAAGTGTATGTCCATAAATCCATAAAGAACCAGGTAAGGTAGTTAAAAAGTTGTAAGGAATGTTTTTCTTTATTAGCTGAGGTAAGGTTAAGAGCAGAAAGATCCAGGAATTGTTTACAACTTCGTTCATGTTTAAGTTTTATTGTCTTAACCATACACATGAATACAGCAAAGTGAAACAGTTTTCCTCTGGGGTCAGGCTGAAAAACACAGTACTCAACAGCCACACACAGTATATAGCACATTTAAGACATCCGTTAGTCTTGCGAGATCATGGATCTCTGCCTGGAAAGTCTTCACTCTCCAGGGCACAGGCCTGGGCAAGGTTGTATGGAAGACCGGCAGTTGCCCATGCTGCAAGTCTCCCTTCTCCATGACACTGATGTTGTCCAAAGGGCAGGGCACCGATGTTGTCCAAGGGAAGGGCAAAGGCCAATACAGCTTGGCACCAGTGTCGTCGCAGAGCACTGTGTGGTTAAGTGCCTTGCTCAAGGACACAACACACTGCCTCGTCTGGGGCTCGAACTCACGACCTTCAGATCGCTAGTCCAATGCCTTAACCACTTGGCCACATGCCTACACATAGCACATACAGCAAATATAATTATGATAGCAGAACCTACAGTTACAAAACATAACATGAGAAAAGTAATAATATAGCCCAAGTGTCATGGCTTGTAGAGTGATGATGCATGGATGTTATCCTTGAGCCATGTTCCTGCAAGAACAGCCGCAGCAGTTCCTCATATCACACGGTGTAGTCACAGACAAAGGCAATTTAGCTTGTCTCTCACCAAGTGAATACTGGAGAACAGCACAGATGGGAGGAGCCAGCCTCCAAACCAGTGGGAAATCCAATCACAAACAAGAGAAAATCTGCAGATGCTGGAAATCCAAGCAACACACACAAAATGCTGGAGGAACTCAGCAGGCCAGGCAACATCTATAGAAAAGAGTACAGTGGATATTTCGGGCTGAGACCCTTTGGGTCCTGCCAAAGGATCTTGACTGTCTTCTTTTCTGTAGATGCTGCCTGGCCTGCTGAGTTCCTCTAGCATTTTGATTGTGCAGCGTGGAATCCAGTGGCACCGCCCAGTTCTGTGTCTCCTTCCTCGGTGGCCACAATGGGTGACTCCAAGGCATGAATGAGGGTCTCGTCCACACCACAGCCGAGGCTACTCCACTCCCCCACCGTCAGTCTCGCAAGTGAACCAGTGAGTCAGACTTGCAGTATTCTATATTACCCGTGTTCAACATGATCTTGTAATCACAACAAAAACAGTCTGCACCATACGTTGGATCACGCACTGCCCCGATGCCTTCTTCTCTGAGTGGCTGCAACCATTGCGCAAAAGGTCCAGCTCCCCCGCTATCCAGCAGCTCGCTACAGAGGTTGACCTACAGTGCTGGATGTTCTTAATATCAGGCAGTGTCTTGCAATCGTGAAAAAGATGTAAAGGACAAACAAGCCTGCTGTTTGAATAATGTGAACACGTCTAGGCTCACACTGAAGGAACTACGTGTTTGTACTCAAGAGCATGCAAATCAAATCCAGATTTATTTATTTATCACATGTGCATAGAAACATACAGTGAAGTGTTTCATTTACAGTAACACCAACACAACCTATGGATGTGCTGGGGGCAGCCTGCAGGTTTTGCTACACATTGCGGCATCAACATAACATGTCCACCATGTTCAGCAGAACAACACGGAACACAACTTAACAGAACATACCAAGCATCAAAGCAAAGCAACAACAGCAAAACAAACCTCATTCCTCCCTCCCAATCACCCATCCACCCACCTAGGTACATACACAATCCTTCAAATTTAGAAGAATATTATCAGACTGAAACAACTTTCATTATGAGGAATTCCAAAGAGCACTGGTGCTACATATTTGAAATAAAGGTTAAAAAATCCTGGAGATATTCGTCAAGTCAGGCAGCATCTTGTTCAATATTCTGTGGAAAGGTCATTGAACTGAAATATTAACTCTTTGTTCTCAGATATTATGTAATTGCTATGTACATTACCTCCAGGGTTCTCTGTTCTTCTTTCAGGCTTCCAGCACCTGTGCTCTTTGCTAATCTTGGGGGGGGGGGGGGGGTGGCGGGGGTGAATAAATTGCAAGTTAAAAAATTACAGTATAGAATCAAACGGAATGATGCATTTCTCTAAGCTGAATGGTCAAATATTAGGAAGCATTCGTAGAAGGAATAGGAGGGAGATGAGAAAATTGTTCCATACAGTGGGTGGCAGGCATTCAGGAACTCACTGCTTGAACCCAGAAGTCCACACCACATTTGAAGAGTGTACAGATATGTTTGCATTAAAGGTTTACGAGTCCACCAAGCAAAGCTGAAGTGCTATTCCATCCTAGTGGATGAAGATGAAATGATTTCGCCAAGCACAGGTGATGTGGTCTTTTCAACCACTGATTCACAAGCCACAGCGATTCACTCTGGAGAGAGTCATCATACTCCAGGTCAGACGAGAGGTAACCCAGGTCAGGTTTCAGGCCACAGTACCCAGGTACATCCTTCAAATGATGGCGGTGGTGAGGAGGTAGAGAAGAAGAGGAAGGTCAAGTGACCAGCAATGGCAGATGAGAAGGCTTGGTATGTGTTTGATGAGGATATCAGTATGATGTTGGAGAACACTCTCAGGGGAACATCAAAGAGAAAGTTGGAAGTGATGGGCGATATGATTTACAATGTTGGAAAGTGCCGGTTTGGTTTGGTTGAGTTGAAGAAAGCAAAGCCTACACAGACACCAAGCAGGTGCCAGGAGGAGATTAGTAGGTTGAGGAGAGAGCTTAGATTGTTGAGACGGATGTGGAAGGTAGCAAGTGAGGGTGACAAGCCAGGGCTTGCTGATCTCTGAGAGCTTTCTCAATTAAAGTTAACATCACTCGGTCGTGCAGAATCACAATGTAAAAAGAGAAAGAAGAGAGAGAAGGCAAGAAAGTCGTTCTTTGAGAACCCTCACCAGTTCACAAAGAAATTGTTTGAACAAAGTAAGAGCCGGCAGCTTAACATCTCTCAACAAGAACTTGAGGATCACCTGGCAAGCATTTACTCAAACGAACAGCGGGAGGCTCCTTTGCTTGACATTTCAGGGCTTGTGAAGCCTACCAAGCCAGGAGTGAAGTTCAATCTGTCAGAACCCAAACTGGCAGAAGTCGAATGGTTCATCAGAAAGGCAAGGTCAGGTTCAGTGTCAGGACCTAATGGAGTGCTGTTAAGGTGTTCAAGGAGTGTGAAGAGCTGAGGAAATACTTGTGGAGATTGTTAAAGGTGGTGTGGAGACAAGGGTGTTGTTCCTTTGTCATGGAGTGAGGCTGAAGGAGTATACATCCCGAAGGAAGAGATTTCTACTACATTGAATCAGTTCCGACCAATTTCACTCCTGCATGTAGAGGGGAAGATTATGTTTGGCATTCTAGCAGAAAGAATATCTTCATTTGTGATAGAGAATGGATTGGTAAATACATCTGTGCAGAAGGCAGGAATACCAGGCTCCCTGGGATGCCTTGAACGTACTAGTATGATATGGCATACCATCCAGGAGTCGAAAAGGTTGAGAAGAAATCTGGCTGTAATTTGGCTTGATCTTGTAAATGCTTATGGTTCTGTTCCCCATGCCCTGATTGAGTTTGTGATGGAATTCCTATGGATTCCTGCTAAGGTGAGGAACTTTGTTATGCAGTACTACAACGATTTCTGGTTGAGGTTTTCCACTCAGCAGTTTACAACTAGGTGGCAGAGCTTGAGTGTTGGAATCCCAATGGGATGGGACCCATCCTTTTTGTGTTAGCCATGGAGGTCATTGTGAGGGCTGCAGAATCAGTGGGACCAGGTGTCACACTTGATGGCAGAGGGGAGTTACCACCAATACGAGCGTTCATGGACGATCTCACCCTTTTGGGTCCTAGCATGGAGGCAGTGGAAAGTGTACTATCTAGTCTTGAGGAGCTAATGGATTGGGGAAGAATGTTCAAGACCAAGAAGTCAAGGAGCCTTGTTCTTAGGAGAAGAAAGCTGGTTGACTTTCATTTCACCCTTTGTGGAGAGGAGATTCCATCCATTCAGGACCAACCAGTTAAGAGCCTCGGGCGATGGTACACAGAGGAGCTGAGAGACACCAAGAGGGTTAAAGAGACAGGACAACAGATCAGCAGAGGTCTGATGTCTGTCGACAAGTGTGTCTTGCCCGGCAAGTTGAAGTTATGGTGCTTGCAGTACAGACTGATGCCATGGATAATGCGGCCACTAACTATCTATGAAGTGGCAATGTCCCATGTTGAGGTAATGGAACGGAAGATCAACAAGTATGTGAAGAAGTGGCTTGGAGTACCGAGCAGCCTTACCAATGTTGCAATCCACAGTAGCTAGACAAAGCTTACCACCCCAGTGCAATCCCTTGTTGAAGAGGTCAAGGTAGCCAAGGTAAGATCATTCTTGATGCTTCGAGACTCAAAAGACCCTGTCGCCAAGAACACCCAACCGGGTGTGAGATCAGGCAGGAAATGGTCAGCCCATGTAGCAGTTGATGAGGCAGAGTCTAGATTGAAGCACAAGGAGACGGTTGGGGCTATCCAGCTAGGCTGCCAGGGACTTGGATGGACAACCCACAAGTGGTGGTCATCTTCTACAGGTAAGGAGCGCCGTGAGCTTGTAACACAAGAAATACAAGAGATAGAAGGGGAGAAGAGGTTAACTAAAACAGCTGGCCTGGCCAAACAAGGGGCTTGAACCTGGTGGGAAAGTGTTGAACAACGACATCTATCTTGGAATGTTCTGTGGCAGATGGAATTGCTCCGCATTTCTTTTCTATGCAGAGCAGTGTACGATCTGCTCCCAACACCTGCCAACCTCAGCACCTGGTATGAAGATAAGACAAACAGATGTGCTGCTTGTGGTGAGAAGGGAACACTTCAACATATTTTGAGTGCATGCAGAGTCAATCTTTCCAGCGGCATGTACACTTGGAGACATAACAACATTCTCAAAGTTGTAACAGAAGTGGTTGAGCAGAGAGTACTGCAGCACAACTTATCTCATGCCCCATGCTGCACAGAACATCACATATCATTTGTAAAAGAAGGCTCCAAGTCAAGGGTGTACAGCACAGGCTCACGATCAAGCATACTTTCTTCAGCCAATGATTGGTGTGTCAAGGCTGACCTGGATGGGAAAGACAGTTTCCCAGAGCAAATAGCTTTCACCACATTGCATCCAGATTTAATCGTATGGTCTGACACCAGTAGAGAATTGGTTATTGGTGAACTCACAGTCCCCTGGGAAGACAACATCGATGAAGCCCATGAGCGCAAGTTAACCAAGTATGCAGAATTAAGATCAGAGTGCAGAG
This sequence comes from Mobula birostris, assembly GCF_030028105.1. NCBI lineage: Eukaryota > Metazoa > Chordata > Chondrichthyes > Myliobatiformes > Myliobatidae > Mobula > Mobula birostris. The sequence continues at coordinate 23,091,645 of NC_092386.1, read as the reverse complement.
ACAGAGTGTGGAAGGTCTCATGCTATTCATTCGAAGTAGGCTGCCGTGGCTTTATTGCGTTTGCTTTCCAGAAGTGGCTGCGTGACCTTGGCTTCACTAGAAGAGAGATCAAATCAACCAGCAGGGCTGTAGCTGAGGCAGTAGAGACAGGATCAGCATGGGTGTGGACCAAGTATGTCCAGAGGGACAGATAGTTAGACAGTGTGTACATCTTTTGCAAACCCTTCAGTAGTTGCATAGACACCTGAAGAGTAGACTATTCGTTGGATGGAAGCGACCAACAACCCTGATAGAGGCAGATGCCAAGTTTTTAAGCTCACCAGTGGGAGGTGGTGCTTTAGCACTGCTGGCTCACCACCTCGAGGGAGTCTTGATCATAAGCGGACCGAAGCTCCTGAAGACAGGTGGCAGATCAACTGATGATCCCACTGGTGATAGCACGGGACAGTTAACATCTTAGTCCAAGTGTATTTTCAATTCAATTCTGTAGCCAAAGCCTGCTGGGATATTGGCTAAGTGCTGGAGAATGACATTGGGTTGAGTCACCCCTTTTCTCTTGGCATGGAGGTAATTCGCTAAATTGCCTCCCTCATTGGTCATTGGTCCTCAATTATTCAGTGGTCTCAATATTGATGGATAATTAAAATACAATGTTGAATTAGATGGGTTCACATGTCAATAGATTGTAGACTTCCACTGAGGCATACAGTAACTTGATGTCAGGAGCACTGAGCTACAGGTTGTATTGAATTGACTGTGTATGCATGTTGGGACATGATCACAGACTGACATATACTTTCCTGGCTGTATTTTTCTTATGTTTCAGTAACATTAAAACTGTAACAGAAATCGGGCTGTATTGATAAAAAAGATCAATACAGTTCAGTTTCTGAAGTTGCCAGACTGTTACCCTTTAAACTGAGTTTGGAAGTGCAGAGCATTTGTATGAACTCAGCTTTCTTCTGGAGATCTCATAGCTTGCTTGGGACTAAGAGTTCTGACTGAACTTGAGTTTTACCAGCATTGTGGGCATTCACTTATACTTTCATTGATTCAAAATATGGTAATAAAACCAAAGAGCACAATACTAAACTGTCTCTTTTGAAATGATACATTTTAGAGTGAAACATTAACTTATTAAAATATAGGATAAATGAAAGATAATATAAATACTAATTTCCAGAGGAGTTTTCATTAGGAAACTCTAGCTTACTCATAAAAATTTAATGTATCATTGAATCCCTTGTTAAATGTCAATATTCTGTATAGTTTTAGCATTCTAAAAATGACTCATGTCTTTTCAAAGTAAAAATGATATCATCTGGGTTACCTTTCTCTCTGCTTAGTAATGGTAGCTGCCCTAATTTACTATTCCTAAAGGGAAATAATTATTTATTTTGCTCCAACCCACAACACAGATGAGCTGGAAAAATGGTTTGAATGAGGTTTGGGAAAATTCTTTTTATTTAATATTGGTGACTTCCATTTACTTTCACATTCCTAATATGAGGAGTAATGATACTGACATTAATTTGTCGACATTAAGGCGGGATTATTCATAGGCTGTTGAAAAAACCCTAAATGATCATAATTGATTTTTCAACTTTAAGCACAAAATATGATTTCCATAAATGTTAATAAACAATGTTTTTGAGAGGATGGGAAAATGATTTGTAGGTATATACATTTACACAAGTCCAAGTTCAGCAGAAGATAGTAACAAATAATTGTTTCACAGGCACTTGCATTGTTGATAATTTTTTAAACATTTTTTTGTCTTCAAGATCTTGGCTTTGCAAGAAAGGCTGTGATTTATTGTCCATGCACTCAAGAAATGTGGTAGTGACCTTTGAATTGCTAAAGTCTTTCTAGCAAAATCACACATCCATAATGCTGGAACAGCTTCTCCCCTTATGCCATCAGATTTCTGAATGGTCCATGAATCTATGAACACTACTTCGTTACTCATCTTTCACACTATTGGTTTATTGCAACTTAACATAATTTTTTGTATCCTGCATTCTACTGCCAACGAAAAACAACAATTTCATGACATAGAGTATATCAGTGATAATAAATTCTGATTCTGATTCTGGATAGAAAGTGATCCAGTGATGGTGAAGGAATGGCTGTACATTTCCAAATGAAAATGGTGTGCAGTTTGGAGGATCATGGTATTTCTGTATACCTGCTGCACTTGTCTTTTCTCTTTGTGGTCGAGGACATGGGTTGGAAGGTGCTGTAGGAGCACTCTGACCGAGTGACTAAATTGCATTCTATGGATAGTAGCCCATGCAGCGACAGTGCGCTGGTGTAACAATTAATGAATAGTTTTGGTGGTAGACGGTGTGCCAATCAACTTCGCTGCTTTGTCCCATGTGCTGTCAAACTTTTTGAAAGTTATTGGAACTGAACTCATTTTGACAATTAGAAAGTACTGTACAGTATCTGCTTTCTGGCTTAACATTTTAAAAACTGAAACTGGCAGGAAAATACTGACTAATTAACAATGTTCCATTCAATTTTTTACAACTCCCAAAGTGTGGAGTTTCTCATTGTTCTTGCATCTGGATTTTGGCCCAGATTTTGCTGCTGGTGATACTTATCCTTCATTATTCCTTATCAATAGCTGACCAGGTGGTAACTTCAGCTCCACCTTCCCATCCTCGGGCACCCGCAGTAACATAGCAGAATCAGGCTTATTGTCATTGCCATATGTTATGAAGTTTGTTGTTCTATGGCAGCGGCACAGTGCAAGGCTTAAAAAATTACAATGAGTTACAAAAATAATTAAATAGAGCAAAAGAGGAATGATGAGGTAGCATTCGTGGGGTCAAGGAAATCTCATGGAAGAGGGGGAGAAGCTGTTGCTAAAACGTTGCGTTTAGGTCTTCAGTCTTCCGTACCTCTACCCCGTTAATACTCACAAGAAAAGGGCATTTTGTGGATGATGAGGGTTTTGAAATTTTGGATACCGCCTCCTTGATGCACCACCTCTTGAGGATGTCCTTGGTAGCAGGAACATCTTTGCTGTCAAGGAACTGTCTATTTCTGCCTTGACTTCTGTCACATTTTGACGAAGAGAGTTTCAAAAGACTCACAACCGTAATGAGAGCAAACGGAGTATTCCCTCATCTCTAACTTAAATCAATATCAGTTTTTTTTAACAGATTGATCCATAATTTTAGATTCCTCACGAGGAAGTACACTCTGCATTATTACCTGGTCAGGGACACACAGGATCTATTATGTCTTAATTATGTCACCTCTCACTCTTCTGAACTCCAGTGGAAACAAAGTTAGCCTGCTCAGCCTTTCATTCCAGGTATTAATGTAGCAAACGTTATCTGAATTGCTGCCAATGTATTTGCATCTTTAAATAAACAGCTCAATACAGTCAAAATATTCTAGATGTGATTTTGCCTGCACTGCATACAAATGGAATATAACCTTCTAACTTCTGTATTTAACTCCTCCAGAAATAAACAGTAATTAGCTTTTCTAATTACTTGCTGCAACTACATGGTAACCTGTTGTGAATCAAGCACTGTTGAGCATCCAGATCCATCTGCTCTTGTAATATCAAGTTAAGTCAAGTCAAGTTGCTTTTTATTGCCATTTCGACCATAAACTGCTGGTACAGTACACAGTAAAAACAAAACAACGTTCCTCCAGGACCATAGTGCTACATGAAACAACACAAAACTACACTAGACTAGGTGAGACATCACAAGGCTACACTAGACTATGTAAGACAACACAAAAGCTACACTAGACTACAGACCTACACAGGACTACATAAAGTGCACAAAACAGTGCAGGGCAGTACAATAAATAATAAACAAGACAACAGGCACAGTAGAGGACAAATTACAATATAATAATAAATGATGTAGATGTCAGTGTGGTCTCTGGGTATTAAGGAGTCTGATGGCTTGGGGGAAGAAACTGTTGCACAGTCTGATCGTGAGAGCCCGAATGCTTTGGTACCTTTTGCCAGATGGCAGGAGGGAGAAGAGTTTGTATGAGGGGTGCGTGGGGTCCTTCACAATGCTGTTGGCTTTATGAGTGCAGCGTGTAGTGTAAATGTCTGTAATGGCGGGAAGAGAGACCCCAATGATCTTCTCAGCTGACCTCACTATCCGCTGCAGGGACTTGTGATCCAAGACAGTGCAATCCCTGAACCAGGCAGTGATGCAGCTGCTCAGGATGCTCTCGATACATCCTCTGTAGAATGTGGTGAGGATGGAGGGGGTGGGAGATGGACTTTTCTCAGCCTTCACAGAAAGTAGAGAAGCTGCTGTGCTTTCTTTGCTATGGAGCTGGTTTTGAAGGACCAGGTGAGATTCCTCGCCAGGTAAACACCAAGAAATTTGGTGCTCTTAACGATCTCAATCTTTAGACAATTCTCAAATATCTCATTCTTTAGACAATTTGTTCTGCCAAAATGGTTAATATCACATTATACCCAATTATATTCTATCTGTTAGATCTTTGCCCTCTCACTTAACCTATCTATATGTATATCTTTGTTTCCTCCTCGTTTCCTCTTGTTAACTTACTTTCCAATCTATCTCTCATCAGCAAAGTAAGCAACCACAGCTTTGCTACCTCAATCCAATTCATTTACACGTGTTGTAGAAATGGTGCAGTCCCCGCTCCAGTCTCTATGATCTACCATTCATCACATTTTGTTAAGCATAAAGATCCTCCTGATTGCTTTCATTAGCCAGCCAATATTCTATCCATGACAATGCATCGTTATCTTCTACACCATGACCTTTTGTTTTCCACAACAACCTTTCAAGCAGCTTCTCGTCACATGTCTTCTGGAAATTTAAGTACAGTACTTCCAGCAATAGTTGGCACAGTGGTGCATTTAGCAGTGTTCCAGGAAACCACGTTCAATCTTGACCACTGGTGTTGAGTTTGCACATTCTCCCTGTGATCGTATGGGATTTCCTGGGTGCTCCACTTTCAAGGAGAGGTTGGTATAGTATTAATGTAAATGGCAGTTTAATGGTTGACACAGATTCAACAGATCTAAAGGCCTATTTCCTTGCTGTATGACCCAATGATTCGTTATTTCTTTAAAGAACTTCAATAAATTGGTAAAGCATGATTTCAAGTTAACTTTACCTCATTACCTTGATCTTAATTAGGTATCCTGCTACAGCGGCCAGTTACTCTCTAACTCTATCTGTAAGTTTGCAGATGACACCACCATAATGGACTGAATCTCAAAAAGAGATTAGGAAGGAGATAGCCTAGTGTCATGATATCACAGGAAGGGAGGTAGTGCACATCAGCGGTGCTGAGGTCGAGTGGGCTCAGAACATCAAGTTCCTTGGAGTGAACATTGGAGTCTATTGTAAAGGATGAGGTTTTGGAGTACTTCAAGGCACATGAGAAAATAGGCCAAAGTAGGCGTGGCTTTCGAAAAGGGAAAACTTGCCTGACAAATCTGTTGGAATTATTTGAGGAAATAACAGGCAGGATAGACCCAAAGGAGAATCAGTGGATGTTGTCTATTTGGATTTTCATAAGGCCTTTTACAAAATGCCACACATGAAGCTGCCTAACAAGATAAGGGCCCATGGTATTGCAGGAAAAATACTAGCATGGATAAAGGATTGGCTACTAGCAGGAGGTAAATAACTGGAGCTAATCAAAGTTCCTGAATCTGCCTATGAGGGTCAAAATGGGCTAGGGCCATGCAGTCCGCAGTGAGCTTCTAGATCCTCCCACAACAAACAGCATTTCCTTCTGCATACATCCACAGGATTGTATATTTTTCTGTCCAATCCTCTTCCATTTTTCAAAATTTCAGTCAATGTAAGCATAGCCAGTCCGAACTTCCATTATATAAGACATCCTGTCCATTCCAGGGATTAGTCTAGTAAACTTTCTATGAATTTCCAATGAATGTGTATCTTTGCTGGTGTGCAAGTAGATGCAGTGTGTAGTGAGACTATGAAGAAGGACGGGCAGATGATAAGACAAATTTGCAGTCAGTTGGATGAGTTGAAGTGTAACATGGGGAAAATTGTAAAGGGTAATGGATACAGGACTGAAGATGCTATTAGAATTGTGCAATATACAGAATTATGTAGATAATCTTGTAGCGTCGTTAGAAATTAGCAGGTATGATGTTGCAGGCATTAGAAGTCGTGGCTGAAATAAGATCATAGTTGGGAGCTTAACAACCAAGGATACACAGGACAGGCAGGTAGGCAGAGGGGGTGGGTTGTTCTCTGTTGGTTAAAAAAAAAGAAATAAAATCCTTAGAAAGTGGTGACATAGGTTGTAGGTAGAGTTAAGAAACTACAAGGGTAAAAAGACTATGATGGGAGTTATAAAAGGCTTCTGAACAGTAGCCAGGATATGGGATAAAAATTACAACAGGAGATAGAAGTCATGTAAAAAAAGGCAATGTTATGATAATCAAGGGGGATTTCAATATGCAGGTAGATTGGGAAAATCCGACTGGATTCCAAGACAGGGAATGTGTAGAATGCCTATTCAGAAAATGGAAAAGAATACCTTTTTAGAGCAGCTTATATTTGAGCCCACTAGGGGAAAGGTAATTCTGGATTGGGTGATTTGTAATTATCAAGATTTGATTAGGGAGCTTAAGGTAAAGGAACCCTTAGGAAGTAGTGATCATAATATGAAAAAAAGCATCTTGCTGTTTGAGAGGGAGAAGCTAAAGTCAGATGTAACAGTGTTACAGTGGAGTAAAGGGAATTACAGAGGCATGAGAGAGGAGCTGGCCAAAGATGATTGGAAGGGGATTCTAGCAGCAATGGCTAGAGTTTGTCTGGGAGCAATTTGAAAGGTGTAGGATAGATACATCCCAAAGATGAAGAAGTTTTTTAAAGGGAGGATGGTGCTACCACAGCTGATGAAGGAAGGCAAAGACAGCATTAAAGCAAAAGAAAGGGCATCTAATATAGCAAAAAATAGTGGAAAGTTAGAAAATTGGGAAGCTTTTAAAAACTATCAGAAGCAATTAAAATTCATAAGAAGAGAAAAGATTAAATATGAAAGTAAGCTAGCTGATAATATAAAAGGGGACACCAAAGGTCTTTTTCAGATATTAAAAGAGAGGCAAGAGTGAGTATCAGACCTCTGGAAAATTGTGCTGGAGAGGTATAGCACAGAAACAGGCCCTTTGGCCTATCTAATCCTTGCTGAAATCATTTAAGCTGCCTATTCCCATAGACCTGCACCAGGACCATAGCCCTCCATTGGCCCTACCATCCGTGTACCTATCCAAACTTTTCTTAAATATTGAAACTGAGCTAACATGCACCATTTTGTGCTGAGTGCCCTTTCCAGACACTCACAATCCTCTGAGTGAAGAAGTTCCCCCTGATATTCCCCTTAAACTTTTCACCTTTCACCCTTAAGCCATGACCCCTGGCGGTAGTCCCACCCAACCTCAGTGGAAAAAGCTTGCTTGCATTTACTCTATCTATACCCCTCATAATTTTGTATACCACTATCAAATATCCTTTCAATCTTCAACCTTCCAAAGAATAAAGTCCTAATGTATTCAATGTTTATAACTCAGGCCCCCCAGACCCAGCAACATCCTTGTAAATTTTCTCTGTACTTTTTCAAACATACTTACATCTTTCTTGTAGGTAGGTGACCAAAACTGCACACAATACTCCAAATTAGGTCTCACCACTGACTTATAAAGCTTCAACATAACATCCCATCTCCTAGACTTAGTACTTTGATATAAGAAGGTCAATGGGCCAAAAGCTTTCTTTACGACCCTACTAACCTGTGATGCCACTTTCAACAAATCATGGATCTGTATTCCCAGATCTCTTTATTATTCCACACTCCTCAGTGCCCTATCACTCACTGTGTAAGACCTGCCTTGATTGGTCTGACCTAAGTGTAACACCTCACATTTGTCTGCGTTAAATTCTATCTGCCATTTTTCCAGCTGATCCAAATCCATCTGCAAACCATGATGGCCTTCCTCATTGTCTCCTACATCCCCAGTCTTGGTGTCATCTGCCAGTTTGCTGATCCACTTAACCACATTGCTATCCAGATCGTTAATACAGATGACGAACAACAATGGACCCAGCACCCATCCCTGCAGCTCCAGTCAGAGAGGAAACCATCTGCTACCACTCTCTAGCTTCTCCCAGAAAGTCAATGTCTAATCCAGTTTACTCCCTCATCTTGAATGCCAAGCAACTGAATCTTCTTGACCAACCTCCTATGCAGGACCTTGTCAAATGCCTTGCTAATTTCCATGTAGACAACATCCATTGCCTCCCTTCATCCACTTTCCTTGTAACTTCCTCAAAAAACTCAGTTAGATTGGTGAGACATTACCTACCACACACCTAGACATGCTGGCTATCCTTAATCAGCCCAAATATTTACAGTATACATCTGATCCCTTACAATACTTTCCAATAACTTTTCTACTACTGATGTCAGACTCACTGGCCTATAATTTCCTGGTTTACGTTCAGAGCCTTTCTTAAATAGTGGAACAATATTGGCTATTCTCCAATCCCCTGGTACCTCTCCTGTCGCTAAGAATGATTTAAATTCTCTGCTAGGGCCCCGGTAGTTTCTGCACTTGCCTTCAGTAGGATCTGAGGGAACAACAAAGGAGAGTCAGTGGATGTTGTTCACTTGGATTTTCAGATGGCCTTTGACAAGGTGCCTCACATGAAGCTGCTTAACAAGATAAGAGGCCATGGTATGATGAGAAAAATACTAGCATAGGTAGAAGACTGGCATTCTGGCAAGGGGTAAAGAGTGGGAATAAAGGGGGCTTTTTTCTGGCTGGCTGCCGGTGACTAGTCCTGCTCCACAGGGGTCAGTGTTGGAACTTCTTTTCATGTTGTATGCCGACAATTTGGATGAAAGAATTGATAGCTTTGTGGCCAAGATTGTGAATGATACAAAGACAGTTGGAGGGGTAGGCTGTATTGAGGAAGCAAGGAGTCTGTAGAAGAACTTAGACAGATTGGGAATATAAGCAAAGAAGGAATATAGTGTAGGGAAATATACGGTTATGCACTTTGGTAGAAGGAATAAAGGCACAGACTATTTTCTAAATGGGGAGAAAATTTAAAAATCAGAGGTGCAAAGGGACTTTGGATTCCTGATGCAGGATTTCCTAAAGGTTATCTTGCAGGTTGAGTTGGTTGTTAGGAAGGCAATTGCAATGTTAGCATTCATTTTGGGAGGACCAGGATATAATATTTCTATGTTCTATGATATAATGTTTTCTATGTTTCTATGTTTCTATAATGTTGAGGCTTTATAATGCATTGATCAGAACTACACTTGGAGTATTGGGAGCAGTTTTTGGCCCTTTATCTAAGAAGAGACATGCTGGCATTTTAGGTTGTTCATGAGAATGATTTTGGGAATGAAAGGGTCAATGTATAAGAAGCATTTGATGGTTCTGGGCCTGTACCCACTGGAGCTTAGTAAAATGAGAGGAAGATCTCATTGAAACCTATCAAATATTGGACGTGGAGAGGATGTTTCAATATTGGGGAAGTCTAGGACCAGAGGGCACACCTCAGAATAGAGGGACGACCATTTAGAACAGAGATGAGGTAGAATTTCGTTAGCCGGAGGCTGGTGAATTTGTGGAATTCATTTCCACAGATATCTGTGGGGGCCGTAATTGGGTACATTAAAGCAGAATTTGAGAGGTTCTTGATTAGTAAGGGCATCAAAGGTTACAGGGAGAAGGCAGGAGAATGGGGTTGAGAAGGATAATAAATCAGCCATGATGGTATGGCGGAGCAGATTGATGGGCCAAATTAGCAGTTTCTGTTCCTATGTCATATGAAAATAAGGAGACTCATACTCTCACTGATACCCCATATAAAAGAAACATAAGCTTCCTAGTTTTGTACTTGTTTCCCTTTGCACCAAACAATGACATTCAATTCGTTTTCTTAATTATTGATGTTCCTGCATTGGTATTGGTATTGTACCAAGATACAGTGAAAAGAATGTCTTGCATACTGTTTATACAGATCAAAGAATAAGTTAGAGCTAGAATAAGGCAAATAAATAACAATGCAGAATAAAGTGCAAAAGCTACCAAAAAGTGCAGTGCAGGAAAACAATAAAGTGTAAGCTCATAACAAGATAGATTTTGGGTCAAGAATCCACCTTATTGTGCAAGAGGTCCATTCAAGAGACTGATAACATTTGGATAGAAGCTATCTTTGAGCCTGGTGGTACATGCTTTTAGGATTTTGTATCCTCTGCCCATTGAGAGAGGGCAAAAGAGAGAAGGTCTGGGGTGAGTGGGGTCCTTGATGCAAGTGTCTTTGTGAATTACACACTAGAACATCCAGGTGCTCTGCGTCTCAAATCTCTAATACTTTAAGGCTCATACCGCAGCAGAATTTGATAACCTCCGGTTCGCTGAAACAATGGGTTGGTCCTGTGGACCTGGCACCTGCACTAATGCTTGGACTTGGAAATGTGGTTTCTCCACAGACGTCTGAGTGCCCGGCACTGCTGTGGGGCGAGTCTGGTAACAATGTTTTTGTCTCTGCTGCATGGGCTGGCAGCTGCCCTTGGATGTAACGGGGAACTCTTCAGAATCAGAATCAGGTTTATGATCACCGGCATGTGACGTGGAATTTGTTAACTTAGCAGCAGCAGTTCAATGCAATACATAGTCTAGCAGAGAAAATAATAATAATAATAATAATAAATAAAATAATAATAATAAATAAACAAGTAAATCAATTACAGTATATGTATATTGAATAGATTACAAGAATGTGCAAACATAGAAACACTGTATATTAAAAAAATAATGTAGCGTCCAAAGATTCAATGTCCATTTAGGAATCGGATGGCAGAGGGGAGAAGCTGTTCCTGAATCACTGAGTGTGTGCCTTCAGGCTTCTGTGCCTCCTACCTGATGGTAACAGTGAGGAAAGGGCATGTCCTGGGTGCTGGAGGTCCTTAATAATGGATGCTGCCTTTCTGAGACACCGCTCCCTGACGATGTCCTGGGCACTTTGTAGGCTAGTACCCAAGATGGAACTGACTAGATCTACAACCACCTGCAGCTTCTTTCGGTCCTGTGCAGTAGCCTCTCCATACCAGACAGTGATGCAGCCTGTTAGAATGCCCTCCACAGTACAACTATAGAAGTTTTTGAGTGTATTTGTTGACATGGCAAATCTCTTCAAACTCCTAATAAAGTATAGCCACTGTCTTGCCTTCTTTATAACTGCATCAATATGTTGGGACCAGGTTAGATCCTCAGAGATCTTGACACCCAGGAACTTGAAACTGCTCACTTTCTCCACCTCTGATCCCTTTATGAGGATCGGTATGTTCTCCTTCGTCTTACCCTTCCTGAAGTCCACAATCAGCTCTTTCGTCTTACTGACGTTGAGTGCCAGGTTGTTGCTGTGGCACCATTCCACTAGTTGGCATATCTTGCTCCTGTACACCCTCTCATCACCACCTGAGATTCTACCAATAATGGTTGTATTGTCAGCAAATTTATAGATGGTGTTTGAGCTATGCCTAGCTTTACAGTCATATGTATATAGAGCAGTGGGCTAACCACACATCCAAGGTGAGCCAGTGTTGATCGTCATCGAGGAGCATATGTTATCACCAATCCATACAGATTGTGGTCTTCCGGTTAGGAAGTCGAGGATCCAATTGCAGAGGGAGGTATAGAGGCCCAGGTTCTGCAACTTCTCAATCAGGATTGTGGGAATGATGGTATTAAATGCTGAGCTATAGCCGATGAACAGCATTCTGACATAGGTGTTTATGTTGTCCAGGTGGTCTAAAGCCATGTGGAGAGCCATTAAGATTGCGTCTGCTGTTGACCTGTGGTGGCAATCGGCAAATTGCAATGGGTCCAGGTCCTTGCTGAGGCAGGAGTTTAGTCTAGTCATGACCAACCTCTCAAAGCATTTCATCACTGTCGATGTGAGTGCTACCTGGCGATAGTCATTAATGCAGCCCACATTATTCTCACGAGAGATTGAAAATGTACTTGAATACTCCCACTAGTTGGTTGGCACAGGTTTTCAGAACTTTACCAGGTACTCCATCAGGACCGTCCACCTTGCGAGGGTTCACTCTCTTTAAAGGCAGCCTAACATCGTCCTCTGAGACAGAGATCACAGGATCATCACGTGCAGCACGGATCTTCACAGTTGTAGTTGTGTTTTCCCTTTCAAAGCGTGTTTAGACGGTGTTGAGTTCATCTGGTAGTGACACATCGCTGCCATTCATGCTATTGGGTTTCGCTTTGTAGGAAGTAATGTCTTGCAGACGCTCCCAAAGTTGCCGTGCATCCAATGTCGCCTCCAACCTCATTTGAAATTGTTTCTTTGCCCTTGAAATAGCCCTCCTCATGCTATCAAAAAGTTAGCGTGAGCTTCCATAAGATTGACGTTTGAAAAAGAAATAAGATTCTTCTCTGAATTATTAATTTATATATATTTTTGTATTTGTACAGTTTTCTTTTGCACATTGCTTGTTTGTGTATAGATTTACAATGATTCTATTGTTTTTCTTTTTATCTGCTGTGACATATATTATCCATACTTTGATAAATTTACTTTGAACTTTGGATTGAAGATTATGGGGTTTCATTATTTCTGCTTGCAGTGATGCTTTTAATAATTTATAAAAGATTAAAGGCTTTTAGGTGAGCTTTATTTGCATGTTATATAATAATTCATAAATATTCTAATAGTTTAATACCTTTTCAATAGTGTTTGAATTCCAACTGCTTGATAGCTTTGAGACAGATGTACAGATTAGCTTTCAGCTTTTTGAATATATTCTCTGTGGTTTTGTGGATAGACTTTTCTCTTAACATGACAATATTGCATCACTCCAGGCTCTTTCCTAGCACAAAAGTAGCAAGTAAATATACTTCAAATATCTAGGGTATTAAATATCAATTGGATCAGACTGGAGAGCAGCGAATGTTGTGCCTTAACTTAAGAAGGGCTGCAAAGAAAAACTTGGGAATTAGACCAGTAAGTGTAATATCTGTGGTAAGTTACTGGAAAAGATTGTGATGGATAAGATATACATAATCTGGGAAGACAGGGGCTGATTAGGGCATTCAGCATGGCCTTGTTTGTGGGAGATCATGTCTTGTGTGTATTTTGATGACCAAGAAGGACGGTGAGAGCAGCAAAGTAGATACCGCAGCCTTTGATATGTTTCCACAAGGTAGGCTGCTCCAGAAGGTTAGATCGCATGGAATCCAGAGAATTGGATGCATTATTAGTTTGATGTTAAGAAGTACAGTGGAAAGCTGTTTCTCAGTCTGGAGGTCTATGACTTGTAGTGTGCCTCATCTGTTGGTGCTGCAGTCAGTCAATGGTCTGGATAATGCTGTACAAGGAATTGTTAGTAAGTATGCAGATGACACTAAAATAGGTGGGAGAGTGAAGAAAGTTATCAAAAATTACAGGGGAAAATGATTAGCTGAGTAAGTGAGCCGAGAAGTGGCAACTGGGAGTTTAATTCGGATAGATGCACAGTTTTGCATTTTAGAAAGTCAAATAAAGGTAGCACTTTCACAGTGTACGGCAGGGCTTTGGGGAGTGTTGTAGCACAGAGATACCTTGGAGTTCATGTGTATGGTTCACTGAAAATGGAAAATAGATATGGTAGTGAGGAAGGTTGTTGGCATGCTGGCCATCTGTCAGGGAAGTGAGCATAAAATTGGGGGGGTCATAGTGCAGTGGTAAAAGACACTGCGAAGGCTGGACTTGGAGTACTGAATTCAGTTTGGTAATCCTGCCATAGTAGAGATTTTAGTATATGGGAAAGAATGCAGCAAAGATTTACAAGGATATTGCCAGAAACTGAGAGAGTGAGAAATAGGGAGAAATTGGACGGACTAGAACTTAGTCGAGCACCTCCGCTCCGTCCGCCACAACAGACAGGATCTCCTGGTTGCCACCCACTTCAACTCTGCTTCCCATTCCCATTCGGATATGTCCATACATGGCCTCCTCTACTGCCATGATGAGGCTAAACTCAGTTTGGAGGAGCAACACCTCATATACAGTCTAGGTAGTCTCCAGCCCCTTGGTATGAAAATAGAAATCTCCAACTTCCGGTAATTCCCTCCCCCTCCCTTTCCCTATTCCTATTTCACTCTGCCTCCTCCCCCAGCTGCCTATCACCTCCCTCATGGTTCCGTCTCCTTCTGCTACCCATTGTGTTTTCCCCTATTCCTTCTTCACCTTTCCTGCCTATCACCTCCCTGCTTTTCCTCCCCCACTCCTTTATCTTTCCCTTTACTGGTTTTTCACCTGGAACCTACCAGCCTTCTCCTTCCCACCCTCCCCCCACCTTCTTTATAGGGTCTCTGCCCCTTCCCTCTTCAGTCCTGATGAAGTGTTCCGGCCCGAAACGTCGACTGATCGTTTCCACGGATGCTGCCCGACCTGCTGATTTCCTCCAGTGTGTTGTGATTGTTGCTTTGACCCCAGCATCTGCAGAGTATTTTGTGTTAACTTTATTCCTTGGAGCATAAAAAACTGAGGGGTGATTTTATAGAGGTGTATATAGTCATGGAGGCACTCAGTCTTTTTCCCAGGGTTGGGAATCAAGAACTGAATGGCATGGAGAGAGGAATTATTTAATGGGAATTTGAAAGGCAACTTTTTTTTACACAAAGAATGTCATGTATGTGGACTGAGCCTCTATTGTAGAGGATGTTGTTGAGGCAGGACAATAACAACTTTGATAAGACAGTTGAAGAGGGACATGGACATGAAAGATTTAAAAGGTTATAGGCCAAATGCTGGCAAACGGACTGACTTAGATATTCATCTTGAGCTTCTGTGCTCCTTACCCCTTAAGACTGAGATAAGACTGCGTTTAAGAATGTTATTAATTTCAACCTCAAATCTACTTTCTTACCCAATCTCCATATTCCTAAGATTCTTCCGGGGTGGAAAATTCCAGAGATTCAGGAGGGCAGACATTTTCCTTATTTCAGTCCCTCATGCATACCCTTTATTTTGCAATTATGGTTATTACTTCTTGTCTGTCCCGCTGAAGGAAACAGTCATTTGTATCCAGCCTGACAATCTCTATCACAATAATATGTATTCCAGTAAGAGAAGCTCTCAAGCAGTCTAACTGCAAACAATGTAGGCAGTGATAGTGCAATCAATAGAACACTCTGTTTCTATAGTTAAAAAGCAATATCTACTATCACATTAGTTTATCTGTTGTCACAATCAAGTACACTTCATATCAAATCTCATGATATGGAGTTTATTCTATTTACCCTACATTATTTTCCTTTTTAAAAATAGTAACAACCCCATAAAAATCCATAAAATATATAATAAGGTGATAGAATCAGGTTAATTAATTACAACATTAGTTAAGTGATGAATTTAAGCAACTATAAATTCACTCAATCTCCTGGTCTCTTCTTCAAGTATGTAAAAAATCTCTGAAACATCCAGGATGGGTATTATTATTTCTGGTGGTTCTCTCAACTAGAGAGGCTTCTTATGCATCTGGCCTCACTTCCTGTTCTGCAATGATTGTTTCTATGAAATTGTCTTTCTAATTATGAATACACAAAACTGCACATTCAAGACTGCCATTAGAATGGAATACAGTAGAATGCCATTAGAACGGAATAAGTTACCAAACTAGCAGTCATAGTTCAAGGACTTTGAAAGACATGCGTTTAACTCCAGGCCTAGCACATGGCAAGTTTAAATTCTATTAATTATGTAGGACGTTGAACATAGAACACTCCAGCGCAATATATCCTCCAGCCATCCTTTTAACCTATTCTGAGATAAATCTAACCCTTTACTTCTACGTAACTCTCCACGTTTTTCTATCAACTATCGGCTTATCTAAGTTTATTAAATGCCCCTAATGTATCTGCCTCCACCTGTGTCAGCTTCATTGAATGCTGGAAACATAAGGGACTTCAAATGATGGAATCTAGAGTTGAAAAACAAACTGCTTAAGATCTAGAAGCAAGTCTCATTAATGATAAAAGAAATACAACCAGTTCATTAACATCCTCCAGGGAAGGAATCCACTATCCTTACCTTCCTGTGATTCCAGAAGCATTAATGTGGCTCACAATTAAATACTTTCTCAATTAAGGGCAACTAAGGCTGGATTTAAAATGCCTGTTTTCTCAAGATCCTGTGAATTAATACAGAAATTCCGCTTGGTGTTACCATTATATGTGAAGTGTTCATGTAAAACGACACAGAGACTTAAGAACTCTTACTGATGTTGAAAGTAGTTACAATTATTTCTTACACTTGATAAACTTTGAATCAAAGAAAGGATTAATCAACATGAATAAAATAAACAATGATGGCAAACTAGCAAGAAATATAACATAAACATAGTTGGCTTCCTAAAGTACATAAAAAAGAAAAGTGAAATCAATCAAAGTGAACATAGCATGCTTAGAGATTGAGGCTGAGGAAATAATTATGAAGGACAAGATATGTCAGAGGAATTAACAGATGTTTTACCTGTGTCTTTAAATTCTTTGGCGATACCAGGAACATCCTATTAATATGAGGAGAAAATGAGCAAAGAATTAATTTCTAATACCATTAGTAAAGAATTAGCATTAAATAAAATAATGGGACCTTAATCTCCTGGACCTCCTGGCTTCATTAGCGAGAAATAATGTCTTCTAGTCATTATAGGTATTTGAAGAAGTAAAAGCCCAAAGCAGATAGAGGGCAACTTGTAGATATAATATACTTGTATTATTAAAAGGAGTTCAATTAAAGTTGTGCACTAAAGATTATTTTGCAAAAGAAGAGCCCATGTGTTGAAGGTAACATGGAAAGAGGAGTGGCTAATTAGAAAGTTGGGATAAAGAGCCTTTTTTATTTTGGCAGTCATGGAGTGCCACGTAGAACTGGGACTCAACTGTTTGCAATAGAGATCAATCAAAGACTGACAACCAATGTGCAAGCGAAGACAAACTGCAAAAGCAAAAGGAGCAAATAATAATAAGTGAATATATAAATAATATTGAGAAAAATATTGAGTTGTAGAGTACTTGAAAGTGAGTTCGTAGATTGTGGGATCAGTTCAGTGTTGAAGTGAGTGAATGTACTCACACTGGTTCAGGAGCCTGATGGTTGAGGAGTAATAACTGTTTCTGAACCTGGTGGTGTGGGTCCTGAGGTTCCTGTAGCTTCTTCCTGATGCCAGCGGCAAGAGGAGAGCATGGTCTGGATGGTGGGTCTCCCTGATGTTGGAGGTACTTTCTTATGAATGTGGGGAGGGCTTTTCTTGTGAAGGACTGGGATGTATCTACTACTTTTAGTAGGTTTTACCATTTAGGGACATTTAGTGTTTCCATACCAGGCTGTGATGCAACCAGTTAGGATACTCTCCATTGTGCTTCTATTGCAGTTCGTCAAAGTTTTAGATGACATACCAAATCTGCGCAGACTTCGAAGAAAGCAGAGGGGCTGTCTTGCCTTCTTTGTAATGGTACTTAAGTGCTGGTCCCAGGGCAGATCCTTTACAACGTTAATGCCAAAGAATTTAAAGTTACTGACCCTCCTCCAATCCTCTAGTGAGGACTAGCTTATGGACCTCTGGTTTCTTCCTCCTGTAGTTATTAATCTCTGGTTTTACTGACGTTGAGTTCTTGTTGAGATGTTGAGATGTTGTTGTTCTTTGGCACCATTCAGTCAGATTTTCAATCTCTACTTTTGTCTATGCCTATTTGTCACAACTTTTGATTTGGCCAACAACGGTGGTGTTCTGAGGAAACTTAAATAAGGCATTTCAGCTGTACTTAACCACACAGTCATAAGTATAAAGTAAGTAGAGCGGGGGGCTAAGCAGTCAGCCTTAACACACACAGCTACTAACAAATAACATGAATTTCTGAGACCATGTGGTGTGACAATAATGCAGCATCCTTAAGAATTGATCATCTTATCTTCAGTTTGCCTTTTAAAGACTCAAGCTAAAAACATTATTGACAGTTTGTTTTTAACTGAGACAATGCTCAAGAGGGGTGATATAATCATGTACAAAGTAATCTCAAGTGCTTCCTCCCTGATGAACGGAGGTGTTCAAACGTCGTTCTGAAAAATGATGAAGTAGAATAAAGAAAAAGATGTAAATCATCACTTTCAATTACATTTCATTATTTTTTTTTTCAGCAGCCATGAAGTGGATGGACCAGGTGCTCTTTGCACTGGTTGAACACATTGACTTCTTGACTCCAACTTGTTTCTGATTTCAATGTGCGGAGCTGAAAAGTGAACATTAGTTCATGTTTCTCTGCAGAAATGCTGGCTAAGACAAAGAGCGGTACTGTGGGAGGAAGAATGAAGGTAACTTTGGGAATCTTTGGGTGTGTAATGGATATTTTTGGGTTGCCTATCCCTGAAGATAGAAACGGAGAGACCCCTGCCTTCCCTTTCTGGATCTCTCCAACATTCAGTATTGAATTTCTAGCTTTAAGTAAGTAACTCATTCTTTCTGTTTGTATCAGAACTGACCACTTCTGCAATCGTCCCACTGATATTTTGACTTCGTATTTCTTTCTCCATTACCGCAACCTATTTTCCGGTCAGATATCACGACCTTGCTATTAGTAACACATAATGCAGATAGGTTCTTTAAGGTTGTTATACCTGGGGGGGGCAGGGGGGGTTGCTGGTAGTGGGGATACGCTCACACTACCTATTAAATGCTCCCAATGGTGTGCTTCTCAAATAACATCTGACAGCCAAGTCCAGCTCCTGGCCTTCATGTGTGGCTTAGCTTCTAAGCCCAGCGGGACAGTTTCTATTGACAGGAGAGAAGGGGCTGAGTCAGTTTACTGGTGCATTAAGACATGTCACTTTGGGCAAAAGAGGCCCATCTAGGAGAAGGAGAATTCTGATCTTAAACCTCCACTGCCTTGCGGCTATACCCACTCATGGAGAAGGTTTTGGGCGTAAACCCTGAGGAAAAATCTGGAGCTGGAGTCCCTAATGCGGTCCTACGGTGAGTTAAATTCTGACTGATGCCAAACTGTGTCAGTCTCTGCCATTCCTTTAGATTCATCAGCTGCGTGGAGAAGGAGAGGGCTGCAGCTTGCTCTCCATATCGTACTGCCCCAGCTTGTGTATCACATAGACAACTGGAACACAACATCTGCGGTCGACCCTGACAAATGGAGGGCCCTCCAATGCAGACTAAAAGAGCATACTGAGATAACAATAGCATCTGGCTGCCCATTAACTCCTTTGATCTGGTCGCGTCCTATCACAGATATTAATTTTTGTCCTATCCATCACTCTTTTCACCTTTTCTGCAACTTAAATTTACCTTTTTTTATCCATCTTTCCCAGCTCTGGTGAAAGGTCTTGGACTGGAAACGTTAGCATCAGTTCCTTTTTCCACAGGTGGTGCCCGATTGTTCAGTGTTAGCCTGTGGAAAGCACTTCAACAGGTTAAGTCACCACCTGGTGTGTGGGTTCCAACGTGCAGGCTCCAGAGCTCATCCGGCTCCATCCCAGGCACAAGCCTCCCTGCCATCCAGGACATCTTCGAAAGCTGGTGCCTCAGGAAGGCTGTATTCACCATTTAGGGCCGTCACCATTTGGGGGCATGCCCTTTCCTCATTACTGCCATTGAGAAGGAGGAACAGGAGCCCTACGACCCACGTTAGATTTCAGGGATAGCATCTTTCCTTCCACCATCAGATTACTGAACAGTCCATGAACCAATGAGCACTACCCCACTATTCCTCTTTTGCGCACATTATTTAATTTTTTATAACTTAACACAATCTTTATGTCTTGCAATGTACTGCTGCCACAGAACAACAAATTTCACAACATATATCAATGATACTAAACCTAATTCTGATTCTGATTATGTATCTTGATGTAAATATTACATAACTCCCTATTCACCACCTGCCTTTCTGTTCACAGATCCACTTTGACTCTGGTTAAAAATTTATTTGTGGCTGAGGGAAGACCCGATATAAGTTTACAAAATTATGAGAGGTGGGGATAGACTGCCAGCAACTTTGTCCCAGGGCCAAAATATGTAAAGCTAGACAGCATGTGAAAGGGAGTAAGTTCAAAGGATATATGCAGGACAATTTTCTTCATAGCTTGTGCCTATAATATGCTGTCAGAGGTGCCAGTGGTGGCAAATACAATAGAGGCCTTTAAGAAGCTCCTAGATAGGCACATGAATATGCAGATAATGGGGGAATATGAACCATATGCTGACAGAAGGAATTAGGTGTCATTATCTTAATTGTTTCAGCATATTATGGAGCAAAGGGTCTGCTCCTAAGCTCTATTGTTCTATATTCTATGTTCTACCTTTCCAATGAAGATAGAGCGGTAAATAAATAAATAAATTAGAGAAAAGCAATAGAAGATGGCTGTGTTGACAATGCCCACATCCCTCAGATCAATTGAAAAGAAAAACATATTGAATTGACTTTATTTCTTACATCCTTCACATATATGAGGGTAAAAATCTTTACGTTACCTCTCTGTCTAAATGTGCAATGTGCAATCATAGTAATTTATAATAAATAGAACAGTCAATATAATATAAAGTACACTCAATTCAGCATGAGTTCATCAGTCTGATGGCCTGGTGGAAGAAGTTGTCCCGGAGCCTGTTGGTCCTGGCTTTTATACTGCAGTACCGCTTCCCGGATGGTAGCAGCTGGAATAGATTGTGGTTGGGATGATTTGGGCCCCCAATAATCCTACAGGCTCTTTTTACACACCTGTCCTTGTAAATATCCTGAATCATGGGAAGTTCACAACTACAGATGCGCTGGGCTGTCCGCACCACTCTCTGCAGAGTCCTGCGATTAGGGGAGGTGCAGTTCCCATACCGGGCAGTGATGCAGCCAGTCAGGATGCTCTCAATTGTGTCCCTGTAGAAAGTTCTTAGGATTTGGGGGCCCATACCAAACTGAGGTGAAAGAGGTGCTGTTGTGCCTTTTTCACCACACAGCTGGTGTGTAACAGTGCGTTTTGAATGGCATTTCAAACCGTTTTCCAGACATTATAGTTAATTTGAATTTTCCAGGGTATGAGACTCCCAGCTACCCTCACCTGGTTTAGCTTGCCTGTTGAAGCAGAGTACCGTGGTGTGCTCAAAGTCACAAGCAAACAGCTGTCTGGAGCTGCAGGTGAGAGCTGAATGTATGGGGTGTACAGGGAAGGGTAGCACCTCTGGTGAAGGGGCTTGTCATGTCCATTGCAGAGCAGCCTGCTCATATTTGGTCCCCAAATGTGTAATATAGTGCATCTTATGAATGCTAGAGAAACATGTGCCTTCAAACACTTAACACTTCCTGAGCGTGCCTTATAGTTGTGCGGTGCGTGTTTAACAATTGTTCAGGTCGTGTGCTAGAAAAGAAGAAGGGCCAATTGAGTGCAGTAGTTGGTTAATCGGGGAATGCTTGGTTGAGAGTCATAGAGTCATAGAAAACTACAGCACAGAAACAGGCCCTTCAGCCCATCTAGTCTGTGCCAGACCATTTAAAAAACCTAGTTCCATCGACCTGCACCTGGACCATAGCCCTCCATACCCTTCCCATCCATGTACCTATCCAAACTTCTCTTAAACATTCAGAGTCCAGGTCCAGGGTGACTTGGAAGTAACTGGAGGGGATTGTGGTCTCGAGTGATTAGAGCGTCTTTGGCAATGCTATTCTCCACATTAATTGCTATTAGGGCCTCTATCTAAATTTCCTCCATTAGGATTTGCAATTGAACCTTCAATTTATAACTCTAACATTTCAGAAACAATGCAAGTAAATTTATTTTTTTTTGGTTAATCTACCATTATAATGTCTCTTCAGAATTTTCATTTTAAATGAAGACTGCCTGACTGGCAGACTGAGGTATGTGCGGCTTCAGACCTGTGGGTGCTTGCTGCTTACCCTGTATACCTCGGACTTTAGATACAACACTGAGTCATGTCATCTGCAGAAATTCTCCAATGACTCAGCAATAGCTGGGTGCAGAAGGGAAGGATGAGAGCATGAATATAGGACCCTGCTGGAGGTCTTTATCAAACAGTGCAAGCTGAATCATCTGCAGCTCAGCATTAGTAACACAAAGGAGATGGTGACGAACTTTAGGAAGAGCAGCAATGGTGTGAATTTCTGGGAAAAATGAGGAAGGTGCAGAATAGATGTATTCTAATGAAGAAATACTCAAATGGCAAAATAGTACAACTGTGGCTGACAAGGGAAGTCAAAGCTAATGTAAAAGCAAATGAGAGGGCATACAGTAAAGCAAAATTTTGTAGTAAGACAGAGGATTGAGAAGCTTTTAAAAACCTACAGAGAGCATCTAAAAGAATCATTAGGAGGAAAAAGATGAAATAGGATAGCAAGCTAGCAAACAATATCGAAGTGGATACTAAAAGCTTTTTCAAGGATATAAAAATAATGAGAATGGATATAGGACTGCTAGAAACTGAGGCTAGACTAATAATAATGGGGGACAAGGAGATGGCAGATGAACTGAGTATTTTGCATCAGTCTTCACTGTGGAAGACACTAACAGTACGCCAGATGTTGAAGGGTGTGAGGGAAGAGAAGTGAGTGCAGTTACTATTACAATGGAGAAGGTACCCAAAAAGCTGACAGACCTAAGGGTACATAAATTACTTGAACCAGACGAACTGCACCCTAGGGTTCTGAAAGAGGTAGTGGTAGAGATTGTGGAGGCATTAGTAATGATCTTTCAAAAATCATTGGACTCTGGCATGGTGCCAGAGGACGGCAAAATCGCAGATGTCACTCCACTCTTTAAGAAAGGAGGAAGGCAGCAGAAAGAAAATTATAGAACAGTTAGCCTGACCTCAGTGGTTGGAAAGATGTTGGAATCAATTGTTAAGGATGAGGTTATGGAGTACTTGGTGGCACTGGACAAGATCGGACAAAGTCAGCATGGTTTCCTTAAAGGAAAATCTTGCCTGATGAACCTGTTGGAATTCTTTGAGGAGATTACAGGTAGGATAGATAAAAGGGATGCAGTGGATGTTGTATATTTGGACATTCAGAAGGCCTTTCACAAGGTGCCACACATGAGGCTGCTTACCAAGTTAAGAGCCCATGGTATTACAGGAAAGTTACTGGCACGGTTAGAGCATTGGCTGTTAGGTAGGAGGCAGCAAGTGGGAATAAAAAGATCCTTTTCTATTTCGTTGCCAGTGACCAGTGGTTTTCTGCAGGGGTCTGTGTTGTGACCACTTCTTTTTATGCTGTATGTCAATGATTTAGATGGCTTTGTTGCCAAGTTTGCAGATGATACGAAGATAGTGGAGGGGCAGGTAGTGTTGAGGAAACAGGTAAGCTGCAGAAAGACTTAGATTAGGAGAATGGACAAGAAAGTGGCAAATGAAATACAATGTTGGAAAATGCATGGTCATGCACTTTGGTAGAAGAAATAGGTGTGCAGACTATTTACTAAATGGGGAGAAAATCCAAAAATCTGAGATATAGAGGGACTTGGGAGTCCTTGTGCAGAACATCCTAAAGGTTAACTTGCAGACAGAGTCAGTCGTGAGGAAGGCAAATGCGATGTTAGCATTCATTTCAAGAGGTCCAGAATACAGGAGCAGGGATGTGATGCTGAGGCTTTATAAGGCACTGGTGAGGCCTTAGTTTGAGTATTGTGAACAGTTCTAGTCTCCTCATCTAAGGAAAGATGTGCTGGCATTCGAGAAGGTTCAGAGGAGGTTCGCAAGGATGATTCCGGGAATGAAAGGGTTATCATCCGAGGAGCATTTGATATCTCTGAGTCTGTACTCGCTGGAATTTAGAAAGATAAGGGAGTATCTCATTGAAAACTGAATGTTTAAAGGGCTAGACAGAGTAGATGTGGAAAGGATGTTTCCCATGGTGGGGGAGTCTAGGACAAGAAGGCACAGCCTCGGAGTAAAGGGCCATCCATTTAAAACAGAGATGCAGAGAAATTTCTTTAGCCAGAGGGTGGTGAATTTGTGGAATTTACTACCACAGGCTGCTGTGGAGGCCAGGTTGCCGGGTATATTTAAGGCAGAGCTTGATGGGTTCTTGATTGGACATGGCATCAAAGGTTACGGGGAGAAGTCCAGGGAGTGGGGCTGAAGAGGGGAAAAAAGAGGATCAGCCATGATTGAATGGCAGCGCAAACTCAATGGGTTAAATGGCCTAATTCTGCTCCTATGTCTTATAGTCTTATAGTCCACAGGCTGTCCTGAGCAAACTAAGCTTTCACTGCTCCATGTTACAATTGATGGTGAGGATGTGGTTGTGATAAGGACATACAAGTACTTGGGGGTGCACCTGGATGATAGACGAGTGGAGAACCAACACAGAGGCTGTGTACAAGACAGGCCAGAGTCATCCCTGCTTCCTGATGAGACTGAGGTCCTTTGGAGTATGCAGGCCTCTCCTTCACATGGTCTACTAGTCTGCTCTCGCCAGTACTGGTGTGCTGGGGCAGTAGCATCAACACGGGTGATGCTAACAGGCTCAATGAACTAATTAGAAAGGCTAGCACTGTTATAGGAGTCAAAATGGACACATTGGAGGATGTGGTAGAACAAAGGACCCGATGGATAACCTTGGCAATTCTGGACAATGTTTCCCATCCTCTGCATGCCACCTTGGCTGAACAGGGGTGCACTTTTAGTGAAGTCTAAAACAACAGTGCCATTCAAAAAAGCACTGTATGAGGTCATTCTTACCCCCAGCCATTAGGCTGTATAGTGAGTCAACCTCAAGCCAGGGAAGTGATAACACCCTCCTGTTGGACTGTTTATGGTAACACTTTTTATTCTTTCTACTTCTCTTCTAATATTCATATCTGTGCACTTGTAATGCTACAGTGACATTGTAATTTCCTTTGGGATCAATAAATCTATCTGCCTATCTACAATACAAGTGAATGGGGTTCAATTCCTGCCACTGCCTGTAAGGAATTTGTTTCTGAGTTGTAGTTTTCTATGACCCTATGACCCGGAGAACACAAGGGCTTCCTCTGAGAGCATAGTCCAAAGACGTACTGGTTGGTAGGTTAATTGGTCATTGTAAATTGTGCTATGATAAGGCAAGGGTTAAAGCAGGGGTTGCTGGGTGGCATGGCTTAAACTGCCAGAAGGTCCTATTCCACACCAGAATTGAAAAAAATAAATAAATATTCCTTCCAAAACTAAGGGAATAATGATTAAAGTGCTTACTCAGAAAGATAAGTAAAGAAAGTTGTACTTGTCATGAGGAAGCATAAATTCTGAGCAGAGGAAGAGGGAGTGGTAAAAAGGTGGAGGACAAGTAACAACAAGCCAACAAATTAATGATACCTGAGATGGAAAAATAAACTTAATGATTTGTCTGCTCAAACCTGAGAAAAACATAGAAAATATTTGTAATTTGATTATCTCAACTTATGGTAGTGCAGAAAAAGAAGTTATTTTAAATCTGGGAAGACAATCTCCTTTTCTAATGGGTATGAATACTGAAACAACAAAGTTTGTTGTTAATTATTCCAAGTTGTATCTCCGGTAAGATTGCCTATGGCATTAACGTCACTGTTCTTCAGACATTCATCATATCGCACTCCAAACAACTACCACCTTTTTTCACTTTTCTATGTGCTGAACACAGAAAAGGGGGTGGGAGTTGTGCAATGTGTTTATGTATGGAGTTTCTACAGGCATTCGATACATTGACAGAACATCTGTGGAATGAAGCCCAGGGCCAAAAGAGGCAGTAATAGTATGGACACACAGTTAGCTAAAGATAGAATGCAATAATTTATGTTAATGGGAAGTCATCAATTTGGTGGAAAATATACAATGGATTTCCCCGAGATTTAATACAAGAGTCATTGCTAGCACTAATATGTATTAATAACACAAAATTGAGGGTATCGACCACAGCTGATGACTGACCATTTGTAAGTGCAGTAAATGTGGTAAAGTGACCGGGGAGTCTCACTGAAACCTATCAAATGATGGAAGGCCTAGATAGAGTGGAAATATTGTATGGGAAGAAGGCAGGAGAATGGAGCTGAGAGGGATAATAAATTAGCCATGATGGAATGGCGGAGCAAACACTATGAGCTGAATAGTTTAATTCTGCTCCTGTGTCTTATGGTCTTATGGTCTAAATAGTGAGATGGCAGTGGGAGGGAATTGTCCAACTTGAGTCACTGTAATTCTAATGAAAGAAGGCCACAGAGAAGTCAGGAAAAGTGTTCCAAGATTTAGATGCTGTGATGATGAATGCCATTACATAGAAGGCACAGCTCTGCTTCTACTTTCGTAGAAGTTTGTGTAGGTTTGGCATGTCAGCTAAAAGTTTTGATGAGCTTCTATGAATGCAGTGTTTTTGTGTGCAGTTTTTTCATTGATTCTATTGTGTTTCTTTGCATTTACTGTGAATGCCTGCATGAAAATAATTCTCAGGCTAGTATATGGTGACATATATGAACTTTCAACTTCAAAATTTTCCTGTTAGCTTAAACCAGTCTGGCCATTCTCCTTTGACCTCTCTCATTAACAGGGCATTTTCTCCCACAGAACTGCCACTCACGGAATGTGTTTTCTTTTGTTTTTCGCACCATTCTCTGTAAACACTAGGGACTGTTATGCATGAAAGCCCCAGGAAATTAGCAGTCTCTGAGACCAAACCACCCCCTCAAGCACCAACATCTTTCTGTGGTCAGAGTAGACTGCAGAGTCTCGACCCAAAACATCAACTGTTCATTCCCACCCATCGATTCTGCCTGACCTGCTGAGCTCCTCCAGCACTTAGTGTGTATTGCTCAAGATCTCCAGCATCTGTAGTACCTCTTGTGTCTCTAACTTGGCAATCCTGCTTACTACTATGACAATTCACCTATCCATTTGAATATTATTAAGAAACTTCAGCCTGTAACAGGAGATAGTCCAGTCGTGCCAAAGGGTCTTGACCCGAAACGTCGACTGTACTCTTTTGCATGGATGCTGCCTGGCCTGCAGAGTTCCTCCAGCATTTTGTATGTGTTGCTTGGATTTCCAGCATCTGCAGGTTTTCTCTTGCTTGTGAGAGTCTTTTGTTGCCTGATCACCTTTAAGGAAAGGAACTTCAACTGCAAATGGGTGGTGTAGATGTTACCACTTGTACCTCTGGGCTCTTATAAAATCTCAGAGCAGATGACACAACTGCTACTGTTGGTACTAGTGCAGGTGACATTTATAATCATCTATAATACCACATTTATGTGACCAGTGAGGAAAATTAAATATTTAATATTCTTAAATCAACACTGGTTTCCTGAAGAATCAAATATTGTCCGCTTCCTATTACTGGACCTATAGTAACAACTAATTTAGAAAGGTCATTTTTGCCAGAGTGGAATTACCCAGTTGTATTGTGATTAAATATTCCATCTTCAAAATGTCCTTATCTCTATGTACTAGATTAAAATATTTACTCAGAAAAAAATTCATTTTAAAGCTTTGTTCAATCAAGATGCAGATATGTGACACCAAGATTAACATCACAAATTCAAAGTAGTTAATTTTCAGGGGCTAATTATGATTCATTTATTCCAGGTAATGCAGAAAGAACAAATAAGTATAAGCATTAATTGTCTGGTGGGCGGCTGTAACTAACGGATTTCAAATTTCTGAATATCTGACAGATACAAATACGGACCTAAGCTGACCCACAATACATGCGCATCTGCACCAGTGGTTCAGCATATGGCTCTTGTAACAGTTGCTAATTGTGAGCAAGATAAGGAAAAGAGAAGGCAAAAATCAATAGCAAGAGAAATGTCGAAAAACAATTCATTGTTTTGTTTCAAGAGTGAGACCGCAATTTTAATCACCCTTTTCAGTGCCTCCGAGGAGGAGTAGCAATGCACGTCCGGAGGCCCTCCGTTGGTCAGGGTCGACCATGGATGTTGCATCCCAGCTGTCTGCATGATATGCAAGCCAGGGCAGTACAATGTGGAGAGCAAGCTGTTGCCCGTGTAGCAGGCCCCACCTCTCTACGCAGCTGATGAATCCAAAGGAACAGCAGAAACAGATACAGTTTGGCACCAGCAGTGTTGCAGGAGTTGCCAGTCAGTGTTAAACTCAATGCACTGCTGCCTTTGGGATTCTAACTCTGGATTTTTCCTCAGGGTTTATGCAAATCCTTCCCCGTGAGTAGGTATCGCCTACAGTGGAGGTTTGGGATCAGGGTTTTCCTTCTCCTAGATGAGTTGCCAGTCATTCCTGATGAGCCCTATCTGGCTGAAGCAAATGGTTTTAAGATGTCAGTAACTTGCCTTTGCCCCTTCTTTTGTCAAGAGCAACAATCACTGAGCTTAGTAGCTAAGCCACATGTGAAAGCCAGGACCTGGACTAGGTTGTCTGGGTCTATTTGTGATGTGCGCCATTGAGAACATTTAACAGGTAGTGGGAGTTTATCCCCACTACCATCCCTGGCTATAACAACCTGAAGGGACCGTGTAATTAAGAGTATAAACACAGATATTCTGCAGATGCTGGAAATCCAGAGCAACACACTCAGAATCATAGAATCATAGAAATCTACAGCACATTACAGGCTCTTCGGCTCACAATGTTGTGCCGACAATGTAACCTACATAGAAACTGCCTAGTATTAGCCTACCACATAGCCCTCTATTTTCCTAAGTTCCATGTACCTATCTAAGAGGCTCTAAAAAGACCCTATTGTACCACTCCACCACTGTTGCTGGCAGTTCATTCCACACACTCACTACTTGCTGTGTGTAAAACTTACCTCTGAATCCCCCTTGTACCTACTTCCAAGCACCTTAAAACTATGCCCCTTCATGTTAGCCATTTCAGCCATGGAAAAAAAGCCTCTGGCTAGCCACACGATCAATGCCTCTCATCATCTTATACACCTCTATCAAGCCACCTCTCATTCTCCGTCGCTCCAAGGAGAAAAGGCTGAGTTCACTCAACCTATTCTTATAAGGCATGTTCCCCAGCCCAGGCAACATCCTTGTAAGTCTCCTCTGCACTCTCTCTATAGTATCCACATCCTTTCCTTAGTGAGGTGACCAGAACTGAACACAGTACTCCAAGTAATGCTGGAGGAACTCAGCAGGTCAGGTGCATCTATGGAAATGAATAAAAAGTCAACACTTCAGGCCAAGATCCTTCATCAGGGAGGGGCAAGAAATCAGAATAAGAAGGTGGGGGAGGGGATAGCGTACAAGCTGGAAGGTGATAGGTGAAGCAGGTGGGTGAGGGAGGGGGGTGAAGTACTTACTTTAGATTTAAAGTGGATGGCCTTAAATATATCTACTTTGAAATTCATTTGTTGAAGTTTTCCAATTTGCTTAATATAATATATTAATACCCATATGCTTACTTTTTAAATTCTGCTTATTTTGTGTTGGAATAAGATGAGCAGTGAAAGTGTAAAACAGGAGCATGTAAGTTCAAAGAGAATAAAAGGAAGAACAACACGAAAGAAATAACACATTGAGTGAAGTTAATATTGTGTAGTTAAAAAAGAGAGAACACGGCCAAAGATCATTTGGAAGAAATTAAAATAAAAGTGAGCAAGCAAGCATACCCGAACAGAACACAAAAAAACCCTGGAGGAACTCAGCTGGTCAAGCAGCATCTATGGAAAGGAATAAACAGTCGACATTTCAGGCAAAGATCCTTTGTCTGAACCGGAAAGGAAGGGGGAAGAAGCTAGAATAAGAAGGTGAGAGGAGGGGAAGGAGTACAAGCTGGTAGGTGATAGATGAAGCTAGGTGAGGAGGAAGGTAGGTGGGTTGGGGAGGAAGGATGAAGTAAGTAGCTGGGAAATGATAGGTGGAAAAGGTAAAGGGCTAGAGAAGAAGAAATCTAATGGGAGAAGAGAGTGGACCATGGGAGAAATGGAAGGAGGAGGGGCACCAGGGGAGGTGATGGGCAGGTGAGGAGAAGAGAAGATGTAAGGTGGTCGGGCCAAGAGTGGGAAATTGAAGTAGAAGGGAGGGGAAGGCGAAGAATATTCAAAAGTAGGAGAAATGGATGTTCATGCCATCCATTTGGAGGTTACCTAGATGGAACATGAGGTGTGGTCCTCCAACCTCAATGCGATCCTATCATGGCAGTAGAGGAAGACATGGACCAATGTGTTTGGATGGGAATGGGGATTGGAATTAAAATGGCTGGACAATGGGAAACCCTGCCCTTTGTGGATGCAGTGAAGGCTCATTAAGAGTATTCGTAGGTCACTACATACCAGCACTAACTTTATGTAATTTTTTTGTAATAGCAACACATTGGACCTTGTGGGCAGCTTCATGGTGAGCCGTGGTTTGTGGCTGTCAAAAGCCAATAGGTCAGCAACTTGCAACTCCGTATGTGTTTCATGCCACAATATGAAGGGTTTCATTTCATATACAAAAGATGACAAACACATTAAATGTAACTTTATATTCCCAGGAAATTCAAGGTGATTGAAATTTTCAAGTGAATGTGGTATTGGCAAGTGAGTATTTCTACAAAAATAAAAAGCAATTGACTTATTGATCATGGAAAATTTTTTGAGGTTATTGAATAATTTCCTCCTTTGAGATGTATTCCACTACTGCAGGAACTACTCTGACCTGCTCTACTTTCTTATCACTTAAAACTCTGTGGGATTGTTCTGGAATTCAGTGTATACTCAGGAATTCAAAGTGCTAGTAACCTACGCCAATGTAACTTAATGCTGATTGCCCCTGATATTAGTACATGCACACACCTCATAATCATTGCAGTGTTCAGCCAGTGCCAGATACACTGCTTTGTGATGTGTATGTACTCATTTGCTGCTAGCATCAACTGCAGCTAACTGATACTGATCAACACCATGTTGCACATAGAATATTACAGCCCTTTGGCCCATGATGTTGTGCCAACCTTTTAACCTACTCCAAGATCAATCTAACCCTTCCCTCCCACATAGCCCTCCATTTTTCTGTCTCCTTTGTGCCGTGCACCGTATCTTCAAGTTGCCTCTAACTACCACAGTTTTGGGAGGATTGGAACTGGAATTTGTGTAACATTGTCAAATGTACAAGACACGGTGAGAAGTTTGTGTTACATACCTTTTATACGGATCAAACCATTACGCAGTGTAATGAGGTTGAGCAGCACAAAACAGTAACGGAATGCAGAATAAAGTGTAACAGCTACAGAGAAAGTGCAGTGCAGATAGACAATAATATGCAAGATCATAACAAGGTAGATTATCAGGTCGAGAGTCCATTTTATCAAACTAGGTCTTATAAATGGTCTTATAAAAATAGGATAGAAGTTGTCCTTAAGCTTGATGGTGTGTGCTTTCAGGCTTTTGGATCCTCTACCCAATGGGAAAGGGGAGAAGAAAGAATGTCTGGAGCTGGAGTGGTCTTTGATTATGCTGGCTACTCTACTGAGGCAGGAGAAGTACAGACAGAATCCATGGAGGGGAGGCTGGTTTCTATGTTGTGCTGAACTGTCCCCACAACTCTCTATAGTTTCTTGAGGCTATTCTCAATTCCTGTCAGAAGGATGGAGGGGGTTCTCCATCTTCCCCAGACCAGGAAATTCCTGAGGTCCATCTTCAGTGCCCCTGTTAGATGCTAGCAACCAACATCGATTGCAAGATGGTCTCGGCCCATGCAGCAGTTGAATGATCATAGTTTGGGGTCAGTAAATAAATGATCATATCTAATCTCTCAGTAACTATATAACAAAACTCAAATGCTATTCTATTTTGGACACCCCTGTCACTTGCTAATAATAATCTCTATCAACCATGATTCATACAGATGTCGTCCACAACTTTATGTACTTCCCAATACTCTTAATATTCACATTCACATATCTTTATGCACATTGCCAACAATTCAATAATTTGGAAACAAATTATAAATGAATATTTGCAACACTCACTGACTCACTGATACAAACATATGAATTTAAAGCAGGCGGAGGCTACATAACCTCCCAAGCCTGCTTAGCCATTTAATAAGATGGTGACTGATTTCATTTTAACCTCAACTTCCTCTTTACTCACTGTAGCATTTTGCCCTATTGCTTATCAAGAATCTATCTCTAGCGTACTCAATGCTGAGGGAAATTAAAAATCACCTGACCTCTGCCTTAAGTGGATAGTCTTTATTTTTATGGAGTCCCCTAGTTCTAAGATTTCCCCCAAGAGAAAACACCCCTCTACATCCACCCATTGAAACCGCTCAGAATCTTCATATTTTCTAAATGCTATCAGATACAAGACTAACCAGTCAGACTTCTTAGACCATAAGTCCATAAGGCATAGGAGCAGGTTTAGACTATTTGGCTATTCCATCATGGCTGATTTATTAACCCTCTCAACCCCATTTTCCTGTCTTCTCCTTGTAACCTTTGCCATCCTTGCTAATCAGGAACTGATCAGTTTCAGATTTAAATATACCCAGTGACTTAGCCTTCTCAGCCGTCTGTGTTGATGAATTCCACAGATTCGCCACCCTCCAACTAGAGAAATTCCTCCTCATCTCTGATCTAAAGGGACACACTTGTATTCTGAGGCTGTGCTGTCTGGTCCTGGACTCCCCCACTCTGGAAAACATTCTCTCCATGTCTCACTTTATCTAGGCCTTTCAATATTCAATAGATTTCATTAAGATCCTCCCCACACCCCCATTCTTCTAAACTCCAGTGAGTATTGTCAAAGAGCCATCAAACACTCCTCACATGCTAACTGTTTCATTCTCAGAATCATTCTCGTGAACCTCCTCTGGATCCTCTCCAATTCCAATGCCAGCATGTTCTTTCTTGGATTGGGGGCACAAAACTGCTCACACTACTGCTTTCTCTTAAAGCAATCTGTCCTTTCCAGGTGCAGCACACAATCTGCTAGAAGCACACAACAGGCTGAGCAACATAGGCCAGCTTTGTTCTTTGAGCAGAATATTAGTTGCTCCAGATTTCATCATCTGTGGAAAGCTACTGCTGTTTCCTTGGGCATTTAAGGTAAGGGGTGGGAGGTTCAAGGGGGATATTAGAGGAAGGTTTTTTACTCAGAGAGTGGTTGGTGCGTGGAATGCACTGCCTGAGTCAGTGGTGGAGGCAGATACGCTAGTGAAGTTTAAGAGACTACTAGAGCATATGGAGGAATTTAAGGTGGGGGCTTATATGGGAGGCAGGGTTTGAGGGTCAGCACAACATTGTGGGCCGAAGGGCCTGTACTGTGCTGTACTATTCTATATGTCATTAGGACCTCTTTGCAAGCATAAAGAAGGTTGATGCTGCTTGACCCACTGAGTTCTTCCAGCAGTTAACATGTTGCTTCAGGTTCATCATCTGCAGTCCCGTGTGTCCATTCCAACGATCAGATTTCTTGATTAAAAGAAGTGCAAACACCTAGGTGAACAGCAGTGGCTTTGTGCAGATGCTGAAATATGGAGTAACAAAAATCTGCTGCAAGGTCTTCCAGCAGGTTGTTAGCGGTTTTGTGAAACACACTTTCAGGAGGAACACACTTGTGTTCCCATATTGTCACACCACTATCAGTCACCTGTCTCAGACCACCACAGTTTATGGCAAGGCAGCACAATTAGAAGCAAGGTCATCAAATCTCAGGGCTGCATGAGATTATCCCACAGGATCATCTGCAGCTTCCTGAAAAGCAGGAATCCAGCCTTTACCCAACCTGGCCAAAGCCATTGGAAAGCAGTGTCAGCATTGGACCAGAGGAGTAGGATAACAAGGGTGATTGGTGTGCTTTCCTCTTGATTGGGTATATTGCTATGTTTAGTTTCAGAAGGCCTTTGACAAGGTGCCACAGGCAAGGCTGCACAACAGGATATGAACACGTAGTATAAGAGGGAAGATACTACCATGAATGGTTAAGTAGCAGAAGAGAGAGAGTGAGGATTAAGGGTGGCTACCAGTAACTAGTGAAGTTCCACAGGAATCAATGTTGGGAATGCAGCTTATACGCTAATGACCTGGATGAAAGAACTGATAGCTTTGTGGCCGTGTTTTCAGCTTACGCATAGATAGGTTGAGTGGCTAGTAATGTTGAGTCTGCAGTGAGTCTGCAGAAGAACTTGGACAGGTTGGGAGAGTGGGCAAAGAAATGCAGAAGGAATGCAGTGAAGGAAGGTGTGTGTACTGTTGTAGGAAGAATTAAGGTATAGATTATTTTCTAAATGGGGAGAGAAGTCAGAAATTAGAGGTGCAAAGGGACTTGAGAGTCCTAGTGCAGGATTGCATTAATGTTAACTTGCAGGTTTAGTTGGTAATAAAGAAGACAAATGCAACGTTAGCATTCAGTCAGGGAGAAGGCAGGAGAATACAGTTGAGAAGGATAATGAAACAGCCATGATTGAAAGGTGCAGCAGACTCAATGGGCCTAATTCTGTTCTTATGTCTTCTGTCGTTCGGTCTTATGGTCATTATGGTCAAATATGAATATGAAAGCGAGGATTTGCGGCTGAGGCATTGCTGAAACCATGTTTGGAATATTGTGAGCAATTTTGGGCCCCATATCCAATCGAAACAAGTGCTGGCCCTGGAGAAAGTCCAGAGGAGGTTCATCAGTGCTGCAAATCAGCCCCACCCCCCAGTGTTCACTCAGCAGAAGGCAAACTCTGTTGTGGTTGTCTGCAGGTCTCAGCGGCATTGGATGGCTTGAGTTTCATCTCTTTTACTGAGCAGCTGTGTCTTTCTACCTTACACATGTTCTGTGTGCTTTGTGCTGTGTGTGACTGTTGGAACTGTGTTTTGTACGCTGTCAAGTTTGGCTGTATTCATCAGTATTCATATATGGTTGAATGGCAATTAAACTTGGATAGAATTGAATTGAAAGCTTAAACGTAGAACATAGAACAGTACAGCACAGTACAGGCCCTTCAGCCCACAATGTTGTGCCGACCCTTAAATCCTACCTCCCATATAACTCCCCACCTTAAGTTCCTCCATATACCTGTCTAGCAGTCTCTTAAACAACAGGAATTCTGCAGATGCTGGAAATTCAAGCAACACACATCAAAGTTGCTGGTGAACGCAGCAGGCCAGGCAGCATCTGTAGGAAGAGGCGCAGTCGACGTTTCAGGCTGAGACCCTTCATCAGGACTAACAGGCCTTAGTCCTGACAAAGGGTCTCGGCCTGAAACGTCGACTGCACCTCTTCCTACAGATGCTGCCTGGCCTGCTGCGTTCACCAGCGACTTTGATGTGTGTAGCAGTCTCTTAAATTTCACTAGTGTATCTGCCTCCACCACTGACTCAGGCAGTGCATTCCATGCACCAACCACCCTCTGAGTAAAAACCTTCCTCTAATATCCCCCTTGAACTTTCCACCCCTTAAAGCCATGTCCTCTTGTACTGACCAGTGGTGCCCTGGAGAAGAGGTGCTGGCTATCCACTCTATCTATTCCTCTTAATATCTTGTATACCTGTATCGTGTCTCCTCTCATCTTCCTTCCCTCCAAAGAGTAAAGCCCTAGCTCCCTTAATCTCTGATCATAATGCATACTCTCTAAACCAAGCAGCATCCTGGTACATCTCCTCTGTACCCTTTCCAATGCTTCCACATCTTTCCTATAGTGAGGCGACCAGAATGGGACATAGTACTCCAAGTGTGACCTAACCAGAGTTTTATAGGTCTGCATCATTACATCGTGACTCTTAAACTCTATCCCTCGACTTATGAAAGCTAACACCCCATAAGCTTTCTTAACTACCCTATCTACCTGTGAGGCAACTTTCAGGGATCTATGGACGTGTACCCCCCAAGATCCCTCTGCTCCTCCACACTATCAAGTATCCTGCCATTTACTTTGTACTCTGCCTTGGAGTTTGTCCTTCCAAAGTGTACCACCTCACACTTCTCCGGGTTGAACTCCATCTGCCACTTCTCAGCCCACTTCTGCATCCTATCAATGTCTCTCTGCAATCTTCGACAATCCTCTACACTATTCACAACATCACCAACCTTTGTGTCATCTGCAAACTTGCCAACCCACTCTTCTACCCCCACATCCAGGTCGTTAATAAAAATCACGAAAAGTAGAGGTCCCAGAACAGATCCTTGTGGGACACCACTAGTCACAATCCTCCAATCTGAATGTACTCTCTCCACCACGACCCTCTGCTTTCTGCAGGCGAGCCAATTCTGAATCCATCTGGCCAAATGTCCCTGGATTCCATGCCTTCCAACTTTCTGAATAATCTTACCATGTGGAACCCTGTCAAATGCCTTACTAAAATCCATGTAGATCACATCCACTGCACTACCCTCATCTATATGCCTGGTCACCTCCTCAAAGAACTCTATCAGGCTTGTTAGACACAATCTGCCCTTCACAAAGCCATGCTGACTGTCCCTGATCAGACCATGATTCTCTAAATGCCCATAGACCCCATCTCTAAGAATCTTTTCCAACAGCTTTCCCAGCACAGATGTAAGGCTCACTGATCTATAACTACCCGGACTGTCCCTACTACCTTTTTTGAACAAGGGAATAACATTCGCCTCCCTCCAATCCTCCGGTACCATTCCCATGGACAAAGAGGACATGAAGATCCCAGCCAAAGGCTCAGCAATCTCTTTCCTCGCCTCAAGGAGCAGCCTGGGGAATATTCCGTCAGGCCCCGGGGACTTATCTGTCCTACTGTACTTTAATAACTCCAACGCCTCCTCTCCCTTAATATCAACATGCTCCAGAACATCAACCTCACTCATATTGCCCTCACCTTCATCAAGTTCCCTCTCATTGGTAAATACCGAAGAGAAGTATTCATTGAGGACCTCGCTCACTTCCACAGCCTCCAGGCACATCTTCCCACCTTTATCTCTAATTGGTCCTATCTTTACTCCTGTCATCATTTTGTTCTTCACATAATTGAAGAATGCCTTGGGGTTTTCCCTTACCCTACTCGCCAAGGCCTTCTCATGCCCCCTTCTTGCTCTCCTCAGCCCCTTCTTAAGCTCCTTTCTTGTTACCCTATATTCCTCAATAGACTCATCTGATCCTTGCTTCCTAAACCTCATGTATGCTGCCTTCTTCCACCTGACTAGATTTTCCACCTCACTTGTCACCCATGGCTCCTTCACCCCACCATTCTTTATCTTCCTCACCAGGACAAATTTGTCCCTAGCATCCAGCAAGAGATCCCTAAACATCGACCACATGTCCATAGTACATTTCCCTGCAAAAACATCATCTCAATTATGAATTATCCCAAAAGTATGAAGAGTGTTTGATGGGTGGGCCTCTACTTGCTGGGGATCAGAAGGATGATGGTGGGAGAATCTCATTGAAACCTATCACATACTGAAAAGGCTGGATACAATCGTTGTAGAGACAATGCTTCTGTTAGTAGGAGAGCCCAGGATTGAATGATGTAATTCTGCTCCCATATCTAACTGGAAATGATGATTGGATGGATCACATATTCATGATATGTTTGTGCTGATGTTGGGCTGATCAGCAGCAGACAGATAATAAGATAGGAACTGTTACAAAATAAAGATTTTTCTTAATTTTTTATTGACTTGTGGACCCTGGTGTTACAAGTTGGTCAAGAATTAATTATTATTCCCAACTACACTTGAGAACATAGAGGAAAAGCCGTTCTTCAGTCGTTATCGTGCAAAATGGTTAATAATGAATGTATTTCCACAATGTTCATCAATAAGGAGCTCTAGAATTTTAACACACTGAGCACCCCCACCATCCAGGCATGCTCTCTTCTCGCTTCCACCATCAGGAAAGAGGGACAGGAGCTTTAGCTCTCACACCACCAGGTTCAGGAACAGTTATTACCCTTCTACCATTGGGCTTAAAAAGATGATCTTCATAGCAGTCATGGAGTCCATTCTCATGTACATATGTGAGACGTGGACATTCACCAAGACAATGCAAAAGTCTCTAGATGGTTGCTGTACACGAATGCTCCGGATGGCTCTTGACGTGAGTTGGCAACAGCACATGACGAACGTCAAGGTCTATGATGACCTACCGATGCTCACTACTAAAATCGAGGTGAAAAGACTGCAACTAGCGGGGCACTGTCTACGCCACCCCGAGCTACCTGCCAGCCTAGTCATTATATGGGAGCCCAAGCACGGGAGGATGAACCCTGGGCACCCTCCCAAGACTATGGTCAACACGCTCCTAGAAGACAGTAGCGCAGCTAATGCAGATGAACTGAACACACCAATGAGGGAGAGGGAGAAGTGGAGAGTCCGTCATCGTGCCTGACGCCGGCCCCCTAGGCCTGAGTCAACATAGTAGTAGTAGTTGTACCATCTGTCTCCTGAACCCCACTGAACAACTTCACTCACCTCAACACTGAAGTGATTTCACAATCTATGAATTCATTTTCAAGGTCTCTACAAATCAATATTTCCCTCAATATTATTTATTTATTTATTTATTTGCGCATCAATTTATTTATGTTTCTATTGTCTATTATTTTTAATATTTTTATATTTGCAGTTTGTCTTTTTTTGCACATTGGCTGTTTGTCAGTCTTTGTGTGTAGTTTTTCATTGATCTATTGTATTTCTTTTTCTATTGTGAATGCCTGCAAGAAAATGACTCTCAGGTTAGTACATGGTGACATATACCTACGTTGACAATAAGTTTACTTTGTATTTGAAGAACACTTTCTTTTCAAAGTTCCTATTGAGTGAAAATAAAAGGTGTCCTCATAGTTTAGTGGCAGTGGCAAGCATTGGCAGACTTGTCTTTCTGAGTGACAGAGGTTCCAGATATTCCAGGTCCTTCTGGTCACTTTTCATCTTTTATTGCTACTGCTTCATATATTTATACAATGGTTTGTTTTATTATAATAGTCCAAGTAACATTATACTGTCTCACATATACATGCGCCTCATTCTATATGTCAACCTGTTGATCTTCAGGCCATTCCACTCAGTAGCTTGTGCTAATATTATTTTGTGACTGTATGTGCTGGATCATATCTACACAATATGAGCTGTGTTGTTCACTTTAACCCCAGAGGAACGATGTTTTGTTTAGCTGTATACCTGTGTATGGCGAATGGCAATAAACTTGAACTTGAGCTTGAGCTTTTAATCTTTTCTTTTTCAATCTTTTTGTTAGTTTCATAATAATAAACATAGCATAGTATTGATACAAAGTTATTGGGAATACATTGTTGTAATTGACATCATTACATATAAGCCCAGTTGACACTTAAATGTTAAAACTCCCAATCATACAGGATACAGATGAACAATATAAAACAAAAAAAATCTTTAAAAAATCATGAAAAAGGAAAAAAAAGATATAACCCCCCCCCTCAAAAAAAACTAACCTAAACATGGCATTTAATCTTAATATACCTACAGAACCTCTTGGGATTTTTCTTAAGCTTGCTTGCCATATCCATCTCATACCTTCTTTCCTGCCTTCCTGATTTCACTCTTAAGTACACTCCTGCGCATGATACCTGATGGGTGTCACCTTCTTTTCCCTGAATATTTGTCTTCAGTTAAGATTCCCTAAACTTGCCAACCTTTCCTTTATCCTGACAGGAATATGCTGTTCCTAAACCTTTGATATTGCATTGTTAAAAGCCTCCTACTTGCCAGGCTTCCCTTTACCTGCAAACGATCTCTCCAAATCAATTTCCTGGAGGATCCCACCTAATGCCTCCAAAATTGGCCCGACTCCCTGTTAAGATCCTAACCTGTGAACTAATCCTATCTTTCTCCATAACCATGTAAAAACTAAGAAGTGACATTAAGTGACACAAAATCTTTTTTGTCATATTCAGTTCCCTGGTACACAAGTTTACAAACTCTGTTCCTGTATGTATTTTGCCTTAACATAGGTTTAGTTTCATTTCTAGCATGGCAGCCCTTTCACTTCCTCACTGATGAACTCTTGCCTTATCATTCCCTCACCTATGGAATGTTAAAAATTCGGAGCATTCACCCACTTTGAAGCAAATTAAAGATTAACCAGGTATGACTGGATAAAACATAATCATACACTTTTCAGGGAGTTCTCTAAACATTCAAAGCTTTAAAAAAATTGAAAGGTGAAGATCTGACAAGCACATGTCTACATACTACCAATGAAACAAAACTTCAGGTGTCTCCAGATATGTTTACTTTCTAATCTGATCCACGGCAGAACTTAGATTTGATAAAAACAGTTTGTCCCACAGTTCTAGATAATGTATCCAGACTTAACATAAACAACCTTTATTAAAGATCCCCCCATCTGCATCATGCCATGTTTTTTTGCAATGACCATTGGGTAGGAGATACAGAAGCTTAATGTCCCAAGGCATCATTCAAGAACAGCAGCTTTCCTTCAGTCATTTGGTTCGTAAACCAATTGGCAGAAACCTGTTCACCACCACTACAGTTTAGCAACATTATGGCCACTCTGATCACTTTACACTGAATTGGAATTTCTTTTTTTTTTAGTTCTACTTGTGATTTTTTTCTCTTGTAAAAGTTCTGCATAGTTTATGTTTTGCTTGTAATGCCACTTATATGATGTTATCTGCATGTGATCTGCTGCAAGTAAGCCTTCAATTCCATTTGTGCATACATGTACTTGTACATTAGCATGACTTTGACTTTGACTTTGACTTTGATTAAAATATATTCTTAAGGTGTGGTGTAAAAAAATGTATTGGGTCCTTTTAGCTAATTAACAAACTTCCCTTTCTGGGATCTCCTACTTTTTATTATTTACATAGGTCAACCCACTGTTTATTATGAGTAACATTATCTCTCAGCAGTCTACAATGAAGGCGGCAGACTCTCAAGACATTCCCTTTTTCCCTTGAAAAGCAGTCTCACTGGGGGTTTCCCTTTACTGTGTCATAATTTGCACTGAAAGCAGATTCTTGAATGTCCCGGGACTTTCTT
This sequence comes from Mobula birostris, assembly GCF_030028105.1. Taxonomy (NCBI): domain Eukaryota; kingdom Metazoa; phylum Chordata; class Chondrichthyes; order Myliobatiformes; family Myliobatidae; genus Mobula; species Mobula birostris. Next base: position 23,050,697 of record NC_092386.1, on the reverse strand, counting down.
GGGGACCTACATGGTTTTATATAATTTTTCTTCTGTCTACATTATCTATCCCCAAAACAGTTCATACAGTAATGATCACATCATATGTGTGTCTGCACTGATATAAAGTGATAAAATAGTGGTTGCTTTGAAATACTGGCAAAAATGCAGTCATTATAATATTCTTCATAGCATTATCTTCCAAACTGACAACATACTGTGTATTCTAGATGTCCTCCCACAACTATGTTCAACGTTCAAAGTTCAAGAATGATTTTACTATCAGAGTGTGCATGTCACTGTAACCTACCCCGAGATTCATTTTCTTGTGGGCATTCACAGTAGAACAAATAAACGCAATAGAATCAATGAAAAACTGCACCCAACCATGACTGAAAAACAACCAATATGCAAAAGAAGACAAGCTGTGCAAATACAATAAATAAGTAAATAATTAAACAGACAAATAAATAGGTGAATAAATCATACCGAGAACAAAAGATGTAGAGTCCTTCAAAATGAGTCCATAGAATCCATACTGGCTCAAGAACCTAATGTTTGAGGAGTAATAACTGTTCCTTAACTTAGTGGTATAGGAACTAAGGCTCCTGTACCTCCTTCCCACTGGCAGCAGAGAGAAGACAGCATGGTCTGGATGGTGGGAGTCCTTGATGATAGGTTCTACTTTCTTGTGGGAGTGCTGCTTGTGGAAATGCTCACTGATGAGAAGGACATTTCCTGTGATGCACTGGGCTGTATCTATTGCTTCTTGTAGGTTTTTCTATTCCTGAGCATTGGTGTTTGCATACCTGGCCATGATGAAACCAGTCAGAATACTTTTCATTGTGCATCAATAAAAGTTTGTTAAAGTTCTATATAACATGCCAACTCTGCACAATCTTCTAAGAAAGTAGAGGCTCTGATGTGCCTTCTTTGTGAAGGTACTTATGTGCTGGTTCTAGGACAGATCTTCTGAAATGACAATGCCAGGGAATTTAATGTTAATGACCTTCTCCACTTCTGATTCCCTAAGAAGGACCTCGGGTTTCTTCCTTCCGTAGTCAATAATCAGCTCTTTGGTTTTACTCACATTGAGTGAGAAGTTGTTGTTGTGGCACCACTTAGACAGATTTTCAGTCTCCCTCCTATATGCTGATTCAAACCTTTGATTTGGCCACAGCAGCGATGTCATCAGCCAGCTTAAATGTGGCATTGAAGCTATACTTAGCCTTGCAGTCGTAAGTATAAAGAGCAGGGGGCTAACCACACAGCCTTGTGGTTCACCTGTGCTGATAATGATTGTGGAAGAGATGTTATTACCAATTTGAACTGACTGGGGTCCGCAAGTGAGGAAATCCAGGAAACAGTTGCACAAGAAGGTATTGACGCCGAGGTCTTGGAGCTTCTTAATTAGTTTTGAGAGCATGGTGGTGTTGGATGCTGAGTGGTGCTCAATGAAGAGTATCCTGATGTTCGCATTTTCTTTGTCCAGATGTTCCAGTGACGAGCCAATAAAATGGCATCTGCGGTGGACCTGTTGTACCAGTAGACAAATTAGAGCAGATCCAGGTCGCTCCTCAGACAGGAGTTGAAATGCTTCATAACCAAACTCTTGAAGCTCTTCTTCACAGTAGATAGTCATTGAGGCAGGTTGCCATCTTCTTCTTGGGCACTAGTATGATTGAAGCTTGCTTGAAGACTGCTGAAGCAAGAGGTTAAGGATGCCAGTGAACAGTCTGGCCAATTGATGAGCACAAGTCTTCAGTATTCAACCAGTGTGTAGAATGTTTGTGAGGTTATTGATCCAAAACCATTGGACAGATATCTGTAGCCCACATTAAGCTATGAGCTGCAATTCTACATAATTGCTGCTGCAGCTTCTTCTCTCGCCATTGACATGTTAGAAATCTGTAAGATTATCAGAGGCATAGATAGAATACACAGCCGATATCTTTTTCCAAGGTCAAAATGTCTAATACTGGGAGGTGAAAGGGGTAAACTCAAAGGAGATGTGCGGGCACTTTTTTTGACATGGTGGTGGGGGCAAATATGATAAAGGCATTTAAAATTCTCTTAAATAGACTGTTTACTTACTTACTGCCCACGGTTAGGCAGCAATGAAGGTCCTCCATCTCTATCTGTCCATGACCATCTTTACTATTGTGCCCCAGGTGTGGTTCAGGGTCCTCATTTCTGCCTCTGTGGCATGATGCCAGGTTGTCTTTGGTCTCCTGTCTTTCCTCTGTGGTCTTGAAGATGGAGTTGGCCTCTCTTCTCATCATGTGTGCAATCCATCTCCTTTGTTTCCTCGAGATGATTGTGACCATGTCCTCTTGATGACACTAAAGGAGATGGGCATGGTTGGAGATCTTCCTTGCCCAGAAAATACAGAGCATCTTCCAGAGGCTCAAGCTGTGGAATGACAAGAGCTTGGCAAGGTCACTTGCTGCCATGTGCCAGTATTCTGACCCATACAAGAGTGTGGACAGAACACAGCTCTGGTACAGCTTCACCTTGGTGTGGACCCTGGACTTGGTTGATCTTTGATCTGAGGACGTTTCTAGTTTTGCTGAGTCTACACTGGATATCTTCCTTGGTCCCACCATCCTGCTGACTGATGCTGCCCAGGTAGGTAGATCTGCCGGTGCTGTGTCGATGTCATATGCCTTGATGGGAGGAGGAGACTCTACATTGATGGTTGTAGCTGCGGTTTTTTTCTGGCTGACTTAAATAGGCACAGTATCTTAAACAGTGCAGAGAATATTTGTTCATTTATTCATTTATTTTGAGGGATATCTACATTCTGTAGGCAGAAGTGATTGATTTAGTTTGGCATTTAATTAATAGTTGTAGTTTACCACAACATTGCAGTCCGAAGGGGCATCCAGGCAGATGGCCTTCATCAGCCATGGTTGGCAGCTCATCAATGAGAAGGCAAACTCTGATCTTAAAACTCTGCTGCCTTGCAACTTTACCCACTCATTGGGAAGGCTTTGAGAGTAAACCCCAAGGAAAAATCCAGAGCTGGAGTCCCTAAGCTGGAGTTCAATGCTGACTGGCAACTCCTGCGACATCACTGGTGCCAAACTGTATCAGATTCATTCATTCCTTCAGATTCATCAGCTTTGTGGAGAGGTGGAGACCAATGTATGGGCAACAGTTTGATCTCCATATTATACTGCCTTGGCTTGCGTATCACATAGACACCGAGCCCCCTGTTGATTGGTCCCGACAAATGAAGAGTCTCATTATGAGGATGATCCTATTCTTTTACAGTATTGTTCTGTGTTCTATGTTCTATACACTATTAGGAGACACTCCAGTCCAAGTCAGGCCACTAATTGAATTTCCTTTATTCTGATGATGATTTTGTCTACATATGAGATTTTCTCTTTGTTAGAATTAACATAGAACATAGGATTTAACAGTAGAAGGTGAAAGAGATTATAAAACTTCTATTGGATTTATTAATTTCTAGTCCAAAATCAGAACCAGGTTTTATGATCACTGACAAAAGACGTTCTGCAGATGCTGAAAGGAGAGTTACACACACAAAATTCTGGATGAAATCAGCAGGTCAGGCAGCATCTATGGAAAGGAATAAAGAGAGGATATTTCAGGCTGAGTTCCTTCATCAAGACACACTGACATACGTCATGACACTTGTTTGCAACACGTTAACATGGGGCCCACTTTGGTCATTGCTTCAGGTTTCCTGATGACAATTCTCAATAACCGCATGGCAATGACTATGATCTGATCTTTAATCATGAATCATCTTACTGGCTGGGAGGACATTTTACTTTTGCCAATGTATTCACTTGACAACTGACTTCCTTAAGATTCTGCTGAGTTGGTAAATCAGTTTATAGTATTGTCACATGTACTGAGATACAGTGAAAAACTTTGTACTGCGGCATTGAATAAGCTGGAGTCATATTTACACACTGCTTCTGCATTATCGCTGCAGCTTGCATCATTCAGATTCTGATACAAATTCATTTATTTATCAAACATAAATCGAAACATACAGGGAAACCTGTCATTTGTATTAACAACCAACAAACTAATGATGCAATGTGAAACTACCTCACTTTTTTATATTATTTGCTTTGCACCATTTTTAACTCAACTACTTAATATACATATATTTATTTATTATAATGGATTTCTTTCTTTCTATATTATCATGTATTGCATTGTACTGCTGCTGCTAACTTAACAAATTTCATGACTCATGCCGCTGAAAATAAACCTGATTCTGATTCTGATGGGGATAACCTACAAGTGTTGCCACACGTTCCAACATCAACATAGCATGTCTACAAAGCTCGGGCAGAACAACATATAACACAAAAATGACACCAAATAAAGCACTGTTCATCCCTCCCAATGCAAAATGCAGTAATTTTTGATTAATATTGTAAAACCTGTATATTTGATTAAGCAATTCATTATGGTTGTATGTACCAAGTATGTAATGGCATATATGCGCACCTTGCTTGAAGTAAAAATGGAACTATCACACATGCATTCCGGACTCATATCTTTTTCTTTTAATTAGTTTTATGTTTTGGAGTTACAAATTATAACAACCAGGATAGTCCATCTTTGGCCTACAATGGACTCGTGGATTCTCAAACATTGGGCTTTGACTTCTCCAGTGGTCCTGCAGAGACTCTCAGACCCAGACTCTCAGACATCTGGACTTATGCTCAACCTGTGGGTATCGACCCCAGGACTCGCCAGTGAAAATGACTGTGGACCCTGAACACTAGGCCTCGAACTCCTGATGCGCTGATAACGGGATCCTGAACACTAGGCCTCGAACTCCTGACGCGCTGATAATGGGATCCTGAACACTAGGCCTTGAGCTCTGGTCTCACTGACTTTCGTACCTGGATGGTCACCGGCTCTCATGCTTTCTGCAGGCGTGGAACTCCGATCCCAAAACCTGCTAAAGACTCGCTGACCCGGGAGTGCAACCAGCTCGCATCCCGGCTGGTCTGCCGGCCTGACTTCTGACCACGCTAGCCTTCAAACATGAAACGGAGACCTAGATTCTGGCCTGATCTCCAATCCCCTCACATACCTGTCCCTACACACTAAACTGACCCTTAACACCTCTGTTTCCCCAAAACCTTCTCTACGAACCTAAGCAAACACTAAAAAGTCAACTAAATCTGAGCATGACCTCGATGGTGACCACAGCTCAGAGCCATCTTGACCGGAAGATTCTACAAGATCCACAGGTGCTCAGTCTGATTCTATTACTCTAATAACTCTTCACAGTCAGCAAGAACAAGCGGGAGTATCTTTTCATGATACGTTATTGGGGAATAATTTAATGTCCAGAAGGCCCCAGATGAATTCAACTTCATATATTGCTGGACATAGAACACAGCAGAGGACGAAGAAGCAGACGAGGAGGGGATTCCTGTGACAATGGTTGTGCCTAGAGCAGGTCAGAGTGATCATAGGATGTCTCCAGAAGACAGTTAAAGCACAGGTCCTTCTCTGGGTTTTCAGGCTGCTTTTTCTTTAAACCTACTCAAAGTGCAAAGGAAGTTTATAATTTAAGTATGTATATAGTATGTCACCATATGCTACCCTGAGATTAACTTTCTTGCAGGCATTCATAGTAGAAGATAAGTTGTGCTTCCTCCACCTTGAGGGTGGCCTCACCTTGCCACAAGTGGAGAATATGAACTGACATGCCAGAACAGGTATGGGAATCGGAATTGAAATGTTTTGCCACCAGGAAGTCGCGCTTGTGGCGGGTGGAATGGACAGAAGTGCTCGACGAAGTTGTCCTCCAGTTTATGACAGTTCTCACCGACATAGAGGAGGCCATATCAGGAGCACTGGGCACAGTAGACCAACCTAGTAGATTCGCAGGTGAAGTATTGTCTCACCTGGAAAGATTGCCTTGAGCCCTGAAATGGAGGTGAGGGAAGAGGCATATGGGCAGGTGTAGCACCTAGGCCACTTGGAGGGATAAGCACTGTGAGGGAGATAAGTGAGGAGGGACAGATAGACAAGGGAATCGCAGAGGGATCAGTCCCTATGGAAAGCGGGGTTGGGGGGGAGGTAGGTAAAGATATGGTTAGTGGTAGGATCCCTTTGGAGGTGGCAGAAGTTGCACGTGATAATCTGTTGGATGTGGGGGCTGATGGGATAGTAGGGGCTCTATCACTATTAGGATGGAGATGAAATTGAGGAGGTGCGAGTGAGGGCAGCATCAATAGTGGAGGGAAGGAAACCCCGTTCTTTAAAGAAGGAGGACATCTCTGGTGTCCTGGAATGGAAAGCGCATCCTGGGATCAGATGTGATGGAGGTAAAGAAACTGAGAAAAAGGAATAACATTTTTACAAGACATATGACGGGAAGAAATATAGTCAAAATAACTATGGGAATCAGAAGGTTTATAAAAGACATCGGTTCGTAGTCTGACTAGGGTAGGTAGTTTCCCTTGAAAGGGGAGAGAGGTGTCAGAGATGGACCAAGTGAATTTTAGGGAAGGGTAGAAGTTGGAGGCAAAGTTGATGAAATTGGCAAGCTCAGCACGAGTGCATGAAGCAGCACCAATGTAGTGGTTAACGTAGCGAAGGAAGAGATGGGGAGTATAACCGGGGAAGGCTTCGAACATGGACTGTTCTATATGCTATGAATATGCAACACCTCTTTGTTGTGAATACAGAACTGAGTCAGTCAGAGATTGCAGCTGAAAGATAAAAGATCTTTTCTCAACAAAGCAGATCTTCTAGAGAATCTATTTCTCATTCACCCACACTCAACATTGTTTTGTACTCATAAACCACTAAGACAACAATAAACAATGACATTTTCAGTGACTGTAATGACTGCTTTAACATTTTGAAAGTATGCAGATAATTTTCATAGAATTACATATTTATAATGGGAACTGATTCCAACTGGCAAAACTCCTTTGAGTGTTTAAATACTGATATCTCGTCTGAGACCTTCTGAGAACAAACTTTAAACACCCAATATGTATCTCTTTTAGAGCTGAGTCAAATTGTACAGCATGGAAATATGCCAAACTCATCCATGCCAACCAATGGGCACCCTTCCCTTCAATCCCGTTACCCAGCACCTGGTCCATAGCTCTCCTTGCCTAGTGATTCAAGTTCTCATCTGGACTCCACTTACAGATCCAGCTTCAACCATTCTTCCAGGCAGTACTCTCCAAGTATATACCACTCTCTGGGTGAAGAAGGTGTCCCTCTCAATCTCCTTCCTCCTTACCTTAAACATATGTCCTCTAGTTTTACCTTTCTCTGATATGGAGAAATGATTACTGCTGGCTACCCTATCAATACACCTCATAGTTTTATCTACCTCTGTTGCATCATCTCTTAATCTCATCCACTCCAGGACAGACCTGGATTCACCAGTCTCTACTCGTAACTGAATTGCTCTGTCTCATCCAGCTGAATCCTCTCTACACCCTCTCCAATGTCTTTGCATTCTTCCTATATTTTGGTGACCAGAACTGCACAGAGTACCCCATTTATTGGTTTATTTTTTCAAATGCAGTTGGTTTTCACGATATGTTTAAGACCTAGAGTTAGTTTGTTGTTCGCAGTGAAGAGTTATTGAAGACTGTTTAGAGTCTAAAAACAAAGCTCATTTCTCTCTCTTATGATATTGATTCCCTTCATTGGGCTGGATAGTGCTCAGTCCATGAGTGATGGGGTGGAGACACGTCTCTGTCAAAGGAGTGAGGAGGTGTAAGGTGTTCCTTCCCTCCACTAGCCTGCAGGTCACCCTTGGGTACCCGTGACCACCCGATCAGGGTCACGTGAAGCCATGGGCGCAGGTGGTGGATGGTTGTATGAGCAGCTGGTGCATATCACGTCCTGGTTATGCAACCACTGAGGCCAGGCTGACAATCTCCGTAGAATATTGATAATGGCTGGAGTCACAGGTCTTGTAAAGACACTGCCCAGAAGAAGGCAAAGGCAAAGAACAATCATGGTCATGGGACTATAGTCAACTATGTCAAATGACATGGCACATAATGATAATGGCGAGTACTCAGTCCAGATGGACCTTGCATTTACATCCCAGCTTGCAGGAATCTCATGGCCACACATTTGCTGCTGATGTCCTCGGGCCTCTCTAAGATCAAAAGACTATAAAAACATAGGAACAGAATTAGGCCATTTGGCCCATCGAGTCTGCTCTTCCATTTCATCATGGCTGATCCATTTCTCTCTCAGCTCCATTCTCCTGCCTTTTCCACCCCACCACCTAAGGATATCCTTTCATGCCCTGACTAATCAAGAATCTATCAGCTTCTAGGAGGGATAATAATATCTGAGGAAGACTGGACAATAATATGGAGGTATCAATAGAAGTGTACCAGTTCACAGAAATGGAGGGAGTTCGGGTGGAAAAACTTGATAAGATTTTTTATTACACCCTCTCAGAAATCCCATTATGATGGTAACCTCCCTGTTTGCTGGAGAAATTGTGGAAATCAAAATGCAAACCATTATCATATTTTCTGGGAATGCCCCATTATCAAGGACTATTGGAGTGGGATACATAATGCCCTACAAGACGTCTTTAAATGTGAAATACCGTTAGAGAGTAAGACCATATATTTTGGGTATTTACCTCAAGAACGGTTGAAAAGAGATAAATATTTAATGAATGTACTGCTGGTGGCTGGTAAAAAGACCCTTACCAGGAAATGGTTATCACAGGAGAGCCCAACTTTAAATGTATGGATGGAAATTACAATGGACATTTACAAAATGGAGAAGATAACAGCATCTGTTAATCATAAGTTGAAACAATTTTACTCATACTGGAAAAATGGTTTAACTACATAACACCTCATAGGCCTGATTTTATTCTCACAAGTCAATGAATATGTTGTAAAAGAAAAGATCACTCCCTACTCTGTACATAGTTTTCTTCTTTCGATTGTTCTTTCTTTCCTCACCTTTCTATAAGTATATACCTCAGATAAATATTATGTGGAGATTTGTGACAGATATGATTATATGATATATATGTACAGTATCTGAAATACATCTTATGGAAATGTTTGTTTGATGATGAAATTCAATTTAAAAAATTACAAAAAAAGGAATCTATCAACTTCTGCCTTAAATATACCCAATGACTTGGCCTCCTCAGCCAACTGTGGCAATGAAGTCCATATATCCGCCATTCTCTGACTAAAGAAATTTCTCCTCAACTCCATTCTAAATGGATGCCCCTCCATTCTGAGGCTGTGTCCTCTGGTCTTTGATTGCCCCTCTATAGGCAACATCTTCCATACATCTACTCTATCGAGGCCTTTCAACATTCATTCGGCTCCAATGAGATCCTCCCTCATTCTTCTGAATTCCAGTGAATATAGGCCCAGAGCCATCAAGTGCTCTTCACGTGACAAGCTTATCAATCTTGGAATCATTTTGTGACTCTCCTTTGAACCCCCTCCAGTGTCCACACATCTTTTCTAAGATAAGGGCCCAAAACTGCTCACAGTACTCCAAGTGAGGCCTCACCAGTGCCTTATTAAGCCTCAACATTACATCCTTGCTTTTATATTCTACTCCTCTTGAAATGAATGCTAACATTGCATTTTCCTTCCTTACCGCAGACTCAATCTGCAAATTTACCTTTAGGGAATCGCACACAAGGACTCTCAAGTCCCTTTGCACCTCAGGTTTTTAATTTTCTCTCCATTTGGAAAATAGTCAACTCTTTCACTTCTTCTACCAAAGTGCATGACTATACAATTCCCAAAACTGTATTCCATCTGCCACTTCTTCGCCCATTCTTCTAATCTGTTTGTCTTTTTGTAGCCTCTCTGATTCATCTACACTACCTGCTCCCCACCTATCTTTGTATCCTCTGTAAACTTGCCACAAAGCCATCAATTCCTTCATCTAAATGATATAATGTAAAAAGAAATGTTTCCAACACAGACCCCTGTGGTACACCACTCGTCACTGGCACCCAACCAGAAAAGGTTCCCTTTATTCCCACTCTTTGCCTCCTGGCAACCAGGCATTGATCTATCCATCCTATTATCTTTCCTGTAATACCATGGACTCTTAATATGTTAAGCAGCCTCATGTATGGCACTTTGTCAAAATCCTTCGGAAAATCCAAAAATCATCCACTAATTCTCTTTTGTTATTTGTTATTTCTGCAAAGAATTCCAATAGATTTGCCACACAAGAGTTTCCCTTAAGGAATCTATGCTGACTTTGGCCTATTTTATCACATGCCAACAAGTATCCTGAAACCACATCCTTAACAATCAACTCTAACATCTTCCCAACCTTTGAGGTCAGACCAATTGGCCTGTAACTTCCTGCCTTCTGCCTCTCTCATTTCTTGAAGAGTGGAATGACATTTGCAATTTTTCAGTCTTCTGCAACCATGCCAGAATCCACTGATTCTTGAAAGATTTTTACTAATACCTCCACAACATTTTTACTAATGCTCTCCAGCTACCTCTTTCAGAACCCTGACATGTAGACCATCTGGTCTACGCGATTTATCTACCTTCAGACCTTTCACTTTCCCAAGCACCTTCTCGCTAGTAATGGCAACTTCACTCACTTCTGATTCCTGACACTTGAACTTCTGGCATACTGCTAGTGTCTTCCACAGTGAAGACTGATGGAAAATACCTATTCAGTATGTTCGTCATTTGCTTGTCTCCCGTCACTACCTCTCTAGCATCATTTTCCAGTGGACCAATATCTACTCTTGCCTCTCCTTTACACTTTATATATCCGAAGAAATGTTTGGAATCCTCTTTAATATTATTGGCTAGCTTCCCTTCGTATTCCCCTTTTTGCTTCTTTATGACTTTTTTTAGTAGTTTTCTGCTGGTTTTTAAAAGTTTCCCAATCCTCTAATTTCCATTTATTTTTGCTCTATTTTATGTCCTCTCTTTGACTTTTATGCTGGCTTTGACTTCTTTTGCCAGCCACAGTTGCATGATCCTGCCTTTAGAATACTTCTTTTTAGGGATATGCCTATTGCGTACCTTCCCAACTGCCTCCAGAAATTCCAGCCATTACTGCCCTGCCGTCCCATTCAGGCTGAAAGGTTTCATCACTGCCTCTGTTTGTAAACCAACTGCCCTCTCCTCTGGTTCGCATTCCCCTGCCAAAGTAACTTGGCTTCCCTTTGAGTGGGAGAGATCTTCAAACTAACTTGCCAGTGCAGTATAATGGACAGCACACCTGTGGCAAGGGATGTTTATTCATGCAAAGGTTTTTGGTTAGAATTGATTGGAGTTAGAAATACAGTAAATAAAATAACATTTCCATTCCTGATGAAGTGTCTCAGCCCAAAATGCCAACAATTTATTCCTCTCCATAGATGCTGTTTGACCTTCTGAGTTCCTCCGACATCTTGTGCGTGTTATTCTGGATTTCCAGCATCTGCAGAATCTCTTCTGCTTTACAAAAGTAAGTATAGTCAGAGTCATATAGTGTTAAGCAAAATATCAAAAAAGTATATTTAAAAACATCCAATCTATGTAAATTCACAAATGAAATTGATGATAATTAAAATAAGAAACCAGTGAGCTTCATTTACCTTTGTCAGCTAGACTGACAACCTCATGGCAAGAAGACTGCGGGATGGAGTGAGAGCGGATGGTTAGCTCTGTTTCACCGATTAAAGCTTCCATTGTTCCACGATTAAAGCAACGAGAAAGATTGAAACATCGAGGCAAATCTGTAAGGTGAGCACCGGCTGCCTGCCTTTTGGACTCTTGGAGGACTACACTTATCCCAAATCAAGGTTTGTTTAACATAAAAATATCAATTAGTAAGGTTGACATTCTGTTTTTCCTGATGATCTAATGCGCCATTTCCTATTCTAAAATTGATGGCAGCCCATTGATAATTTAGGGTATGAGTCCAAATTATTGAGCAATGAACTAAAGATCTAAGGAGACTTATGATAGAAAACACCAGAAATTGGTTTAGGCTTACATAAAATTGTATTTATTTATTCATTTAGAGATACAGCATGGTAGCCGACACTTTAGACCCATCAAGACTACACCACCCAATTGCATACATGTGACAAATTAATCTACTAACCCATACGTCTTTGGAAAATGTGGAAGGAAATCAAAGCACCCAGAGGAAACTCACACAGTCACAGGCAGAACATACGAGGTTCCTACAGACAGTGGTGGGATTGAGGTAAGGTTGCTGACACCGTAATAGCGTTACGCTAAATGTGACTCTACTATAATGCACTAATCTGTCGTTCTGTAGCTACTTTTGAAAAAATCTACAATTAAGTTATTTTTTTCCATCAGATTGCATTCTAAATTACCTATAGCATTAGATTCTTGGGAGAGAGTCCAAAAAGAGGTTATCTCTGGAGAGGGTTCAGAGGAGTTTCATGAAAATGGTCCCAGGAATGAAAGGGTTAACATATGAAGAGCATGTGATGGTTCAGGGCCTGTACTCGCTGGAGTTCAGAAGAATGAGGGGAATGTCATTGAAACTTATTGAATATTGGAAGGTCTAAATAGAGTTGATGTGGAAAGGATGTTTCCATTAGTGGGAAAGTCTAGAACTAGAGGGTACAGTCTCAGAATAGAAGGACATCCCTTTAGAATGGAGATGAAGTGGAATTCTTTTAGCCAGAGAGTGGTGAATCTGTGGAATTCATTGGCACAGATGGCTGTGGGGGCCAATTCATTGGGAATACTTAAAGTGGAGGTTGGAAGATTCTTGATCAGTAGGAGTGTAAAAGAAATGGGGAGAAGACAGGAGAATAGGATTGTGAAAGAAAACATATAATCCATGATCAAATGGCAGAGTGCACAGCCTAATTCTGTTCCTATGTCTCATGGTCTTAAATGTCTGTTGTTTAAAATTATTTGTTCAAATGATCAAAACTCACCTTTTGGATTTTTTTTCTTATTCCACATTTTGATTTCCCTACACCTTCATGCTTGCTCTCGGGTGTATTCAGTTATGCGTATCGAGAGTTTCAGGCCTATAAATGGAGCTTGTCCACAGAATTCTACTTTTCTTCAGTACTATTAAAATACATGAATAAACACTTCTTGGGTTTCCAGCCAGGTACCAAAGTTGATTTTAACCAACGTTTCAATGACAAGCTCTGCCATCTTCATCCAGGACTGATGCCTGGGCATGTTTAGTTTGGTGGTATTTATACCCCCATATAAATTAGGTCATAAACAAAGTGGGACAGCAGAAACCTGATTGGATGAGGACTAATCAATCAGGAGGGACGGACGGCGGGGGGTATATATACTACCGGACTAGACATACCCAGGCACCATTCTGGATGAAGATGGCAGAGCTTGTCATTGAAACATTGGTTAAAATTGATATCTGTACCTGGCTGGAAGTTGGAAAAAAGTTTATTCATTACGAATGCCAGAAGGCAATAAATCCTTTTGAATTAAAATGCATGTTCAAATATGTGTTACGGTAATCTCCCTGAACATAAAAACACCCAAAATATTAAGTAAGACTCATCCTGAATGGTGGATTAAGTGACGGGGATAGTGTCTTAAAAAAATTTCTTAATGACTTTCCTGAATCTTTTCATGAACATTTATCCATTGTCTGCAGAATTAGAATGTGCAACACACCCAACATTGGTTTCAATGTATTAAAGTGCCAGTGAAAGTTGAATTGTGAATAGATTTTATTTATTATGACTGGTTCTCATTTTAACTAATGTTTGCTACTTCCACATAATTCATATCTTAAGAATGATCTCCAACAGCTGTTATTTCTGCAACACACATAAAAGTTGCTGGTGAACGCAGCAGGCCAGGCAGCATCTCTAGGAAGAGGTACAGTCGACGTTTCAGGCCGAGACCCTTCGTCAGGACTAACTGAAGGAAGAGTGAGTAAGGGATTTGAAAGTTGGAGGGGGAGGGGGAGATCCAAAATGATGGGAGAAGACAGGAGGGGGAGGGATGGAGCCAAGAGCTGGACAGGTGATAGGCAAAAGGGATACGAGAGGATCATGGGACAGGAGGTCCGGGAAGAAAGACAAGGGGGCGGGACCCAGAGGATGGGCAAGAGGTATATTCTGAGGGACAGAGAGAGAAAAAGGAGAGTGAGAGAAAGAATATGTGTATAAAAATAAGTAACAGATGGGGTACGAGGGGGAGGTGGGGCATTAGCGGAAGTTAGAGAAGTCGATGTTCATGCCATCAGGTTGGAGGCTACCCAGGCGGAATATAAGGTGTTGTTCCTCCAACCTGAGTGTGGCTTCATCTTTACAGTAGAAGAGGCCGTGGATAGACATGTCAGAATGGGAATGGGATGTGGAATTAAAATGTGTGGCCACTGGGAGATCCTGCTTTCTCTGGCGGACAGAGCGTAGGCGTTCAGCAAAGCGGTCTCCCAGTCTGCGTCGGGTCTCGCCAATATATAAAAGGCCACATCGGGAGCACAGGGCGCAGTATATCATCCCAGCCGACTCACAGGTGAAGTGTTGCCTCACCTGGAAGGACTGTTTGGGGCCCTGAATGGTGATAAGGGAGGAAGTGTAAGGGCATGTGTAGCACTTGTTCCACTTACACGGATAAGTGCCAGGAGGGAGATCAGTGGGGAGGGATGGGGGGGGATCAGCTGTTATTTCTGCTGATATGATCGGGTTTCCTATATGTGACTGCAAAATCAGCATTCCATATGCCAATAAAAGTCCCGCTGTTAGAGGTATTAATCTTGGACGCACCTAAAGCAGAGGTCCCCATTCATAAACACAAACAGTGCCCTTAATGTGCTCAGGTGCTTAGTTGGGTGTGATTGTGGTATGAGTAGGAGGTCACTTGAACAAATGTATATTACTTTAACTGGACCTGTCTTTGATTATGGATGTGTTGCTTGTGGGTCAGCCTCACCAGTGGTCTTAAAGCCCTAGATAAAGGTCAAGCTCAAGCATTGAGATTATGTGGTGGTGCTTTTCAATCAACCCCAATTTCGGCATTACTGGTAGAAATGGGTGAGCTACCTTTACCAGAAAACAGCCGTCCCAAGCCTCACCTGCCAGATCATTCCTGATCCCATCAAAATTGGCCTTTCTTCAGTTTACAGACCTTGGATGTAGTTGTGATTCTTAGCTGCAGCAGGCTGAAATGGGAGCTTGTGGACTTCAGAAAAGGTGGGACGAGGGATGATGAACCAATCCTCATAGAGTGGAGCAAGTGAGAAATTTCAAGTTCCTGGGCGTCAGTATCTCTGAGGATCTAACCTGGTCCCAACATTTCGATGCAGCTATAAAGACGGCAAGACAGTTGCTATACTTCATTAGGAGTTTGAGGAGATTTGGTTTGTTACCTAAAACATTCAAAAACTTCTATAGATGTACATTCAGACAGGCTGCATTGCTGTCTGGTATGGAGGGGGGTGTGGCAACTGCACAAGATTGAAGTCAGTTGCAGAAACTTGTAGTTAAGAGTTCAAAAATACACGTGGACTAAGATGTTAACTGTCCTGTGCTATCACCAGTGGGATCATCAGTTGATCTGCCACCTGTCTTCAGGAGTTTTGGCCCGCTTATGATCAAGACTCCCTCGAGGTGGTGGGCCAGCAGTGATAAAGCACCACCTCCCACTGGTGAGCTTAAAAACTTGGCATCTGCCTCTATCAGAGTTGTTGGTCATTTCCATCCAAGAGACAGTCTGCTCTTCAGGTGTCTATGCAACTACTGAAGGGTTTGCAAAAGATGTACACACTGTCTGACTATCTGTCCCTCTGGACATACTCGGTCCACACCCATGCTGATCCTTTCTCTGCTGCCTCAGCTACAGCCCCGCTGGTTGACTTGATCTCCCTTCTAGTGAAGCCAAGGTCGCGCAGCCACTTCTGGAAAGTGAACGCAATAAACCCACGGCAGCCTACTTCGAATGGATAGCATGAGACCTTCCACACTCTGTCTCTGCACTCTGATCTTAATTCTGCATACTTGGTTAGCTTGCGCTCATGGGCTTCATCGATGTTGTCTTCCCAGGGGACTGTGAGTTCACCAATAACCACTTCTCTACTGGTGTCAGACCATATGATTATATCTGGATGCAATGTGGTGAAAGCTATTTGCTCTGGGAAACTGCCTTTCCCGTCCTGGTCAGCCTTGACACACCAGTCATTGGCTGAAGAAAGTATGCTTGATCGTGAGCCTGCGCTGTACACCCTTGACTTGGAGCCTTCTTTCACAAATGATATGTGATGTTCTGTGCGGCATGGGGCATGAGATAAGTTGTGCTGCAGTACTCTCTGCTCAACCGCTTCTGTTATAACTTTGAGAACATTGTTATGTCTCCAAGTGTACATGCCGCTGGAAAGGTTGACTCTGCATGCACTTAAAATATGTTGAAGTGTTCCCTTCTCGCCACAAGCAGCACAGCTGTCTGTCTTCATACCAGGTGCTGAGGTTGGCAGGTGTTGGGAGCAGGTCGTATGCTGCTCTGCATAGGAAAGAAATGTGGAGTGGTTCCATCTGCCACAGAATATTCCAAGATGTCATTGTTCAACACTTTCCCACCAGGTCCAAGCCCCTTGTTTGGCCAGGCCAGCTATTTTAGCTAACCTCTTTTCCTCTTCTACCTCTCATATTCTAATTAAGTCAGGTCCATTATGGGTACTAGCCTTGGTAATATTCAAGACATCTTCAAGGAGCGGAGCCTCAGGAAGGTGACATCGGTTATTAAGGACCCACATTGCACAGGACATGCCCCCATCTCATTGCTACTGTCAGGAAGGATGTACAAAAGCCTGAAAGCACGTATTCAATGATTCAGGAACGGCTTCTTTTTGCATATTTTAAATTTAACTATTTAATATATATATATATATAATGAACTACAGTAAGTATATATATTGTCACGTGATCGGCAACAATGAATACATCAATTGAGTCAGGTTTTATAAAAAAACAATCAAACATTTATTAAACTCTGCTCAATATTAAAAAAATAAACAAACGAAAATCTTAACCGGAAGTAAACTGCTGTGCGGCTATTTAACAAACCGCCACTCAATACCAGTTCTTAAAGCGATAAATGCAAAAACACAGTTCTTAAAGTGGTAAATTCAAACACAGTTCTTAGAATGGTAAATTCGAAAGTCCAAGAGATTTACACAGTCAATTAGGAGAGACTTTCCTGAAGTAAAGAATTCCTCGAAGATATGACGTCACTGCCGATCCCAGCCGGAACCTGCCTTGTCTGTAGGATTCACGACGACGGAAATAAAACGGTTTAAAGGTACTGACCTTTCCCTCTGGATACTAGATACTGCACAATCTTTTCTGCTGCTTTTAGCAGAGGCTATCTCATGCAGATCTCTCTTTCTTGAACAAATTCAATAATGGTCGATACTATCCAAAACCGCCGAACGACTCCTTCAGGTTCTTGTCTTCACTCTCCAATATTACTGAAAAGATACATCAACAAACCTGGCAGCAATTGGTTAAACTGCCGGCCCAACACTTTTGTACCTTACAAAAGAACGTAAAACTCTGTTTTAAATCAAAACTGTGTCATAAGGCAAATACGCAGCGGAGCGGAGTATCTGTCTGACGTTCTAACTGGAAAACCAACCACGTCACCCCAGGGGTCTCCTTTTCTTCCCATGGTGAACATGTCATCACGTGACCTCACATCGGCAGGAAAATTACATCAGCTGACCTCCGCAAGACCATTTAATCATCCTCACAAGACAGTCACAAGATACCCATGAGGTATGTAACAATATATACTTACTGTAGTTGATTACTTTTTTTTCTATATTATCATGAACTGTATTGTACTGCTACTGTTAAGTTAACAAATTTCACAACATTTGTCAGTGATATTAAACCTGATTCTGCTTCTGATTTAGAATCTCAACTTGTGCACCAAACCTGTCTTTTTGCATATTTACTTTGAAACTAATGGCATTGTGATCTGCTTTCTGAAAAGCAGTAGACTTTTCGACATTATGTGAATTTTTTTTTTGTGGGGGGAGGACTTAGTGGGTATACTTCCTGTCTCTTTACTCCACATTCCAACTCAGTATGTGGTGGTAATGCACCTTATCTTGGTCTGCTAACCGCCATTGAACTTTACAAGAAGAAAAAGATAAACACAAGCGATTCTGCAGAAAACCAGAGCACCACATGCATAATGCTGAAGGAATTCAGCAAGTCAGATAGCATCTATGGAGAAGACTAAACAGTTGACATTTTGGGCTGAGACTCTTCGTCAGGACTGGAAAGGAAGCAGGTGAAGGTGGGGGGAGGGGAAGGAATACAAGTTGGCAGGTGAATAGGTGAGACCAGGTGAGGGAGAAGGTGGGAAAGTGGGGGAGGAGGGGGGATCAAGTAAGAAGCTGAGAGGGGATAGGTGGAAAGGTTAAAGGGCTGGAGAAAAAGGAATCTAGTAGGAGGGAACATGGGGGAATGGGAAGGAGGAGGGGAAGCAGAGTGATGTGATTGGAAGGTGAAGAGAAGGGGTGAGAGGGTAATCACAATGGGGAATGGAAAAAGAGAAAAGGAAGAAGGGGGAACAGGTAGAGAAATTACCAGAAACTAGTGAAATTGATGTTCATGTTACCAGTTTTGAGGCTACCCAGATGAAATACAAAGTGTTGCTCCTCCAGCTTGAGTTTGGCCTTATTGGGGCAGTGGAAGAGGTCATGGACAGACATGTCAGAATTTAAATGGGTAACAACTGGGAGATCCTGCCTTTTGTGAGACACAGAATGAAAGTGCTGAACAAAGCAGAGTCCCAATGTGTGTTGGGTCTCACCGAGCTCAGGAAGACTGCACTGGATACAACAGATGCCTCCACGGAATCGAAGGTGAAGTGTTGGGTGCTTTGAATGGTGGTGAGGGAGAAAGTATAGGGGCAGGTGTAGCACTTGTCACACTTACAGGGGTAAGTGCCAGGAGGAAGTTCAATAGGGAGGGTTGAGAGGACAAAAGAATCATGTAGAAAGTGATTCCTATGGAAAGCCAGTGGGAGAAGGGGGGGGGGGATGAGAGAGAAAGACATGCTTAGTGGTACAATCCTGTTGTAGATGACAGAAATTACAGAGAATAAATTGCTGGATACAGATGCTCATGGGGTAGTAGTTAAGGACAAAGGAAACCCTGTCCCTGTTATAGTGACATAAGATGGGGTGAGGGCAGGCGTGTGGGAAATGGAGGATATAGGTGAGGACAGCATTGATGGCAGTAAAAAAAAGGACATTTCAGAAAGCCTAACCTTCAGGATAGATGCAGCAGAGACGGAAGAACTGGGAAAAGGGAATAGCATTTTTACAAGTGCCAGATATAGTCACAATAACTGTGAGAGTCAGTAGATTTGTAAGTTAGTGAACAATCTGTCTCTAGAGATTGAGAATGGGGGGGAGGGAGAAGAGTCAGAAATGAACCAAGTAAGTATGAGGGCAGGGTGGAAATGGGAGGCAAAGTTGATCAAATTGGTGAGGTCGGTGTGGGTGCAGGATGTAGCTCCAAGGCAGTCTTTAACGTAGCATAGAAAAATTTGAGGCCATTATCAGCATAAACTTGGAACTTGGGCTGTTCCACCTAGCCAACAAAAAGGCAGGCATAGGTAGGGCCCATGCCAGTGTCCATGGCCACATCTTTGGTTTGGAGAAAGTGAAGCAGCCAAAGGAGAAATTGTTATGTAACACGCACAAAATCCTGGAGGAAGTCTGCAGCTCAGGCAGCATCGATGGAAAAGTGTAAACAGTCAATGTTTTAGGCCAGTCGACTGTTTGCTCTTTTCCATAGACGCTGCCTGACCTGCTGAGGTCCTCCAGCATTTTGTGTGTGTTGCTTTGGATTTCCAGCACCTGCAGATTTTCTTATGTTTGAGAAATAGTTATGTTAAGATCCAGTTCTGCTAGATGGAGGAGAGGAACTGGTTAGGCCTGTTCATTCATTTCACCTTAATAAGCAGCACAAGATTTATAGTATGGAATCAAAACTACTGAAAGGATTCCAAATCATTTGGCATCTACTGGACCAAAAATATACAGTATAGTTTGCAGTACAGTCACCTCCTTCCCATTTCTTTGTGCAACATTGTTTTAATGATTTTCTCACACATGGAAAGCTTTCCACATGGAAGTAGTTGGATTACTATATCAATATTTAGTGGCAGACTGAAATTTTAAAACTTTTTTTCCTCAAAGTTCCAAGGTGACATTTTAAATATCATAACTGGGCTTTTAAGTTTCAACTTTAGAGTTCCAGAGGGCACAGCCTCAGAATGCAAGGCTTCCCTTTAAAACAGAGCTGAGGAGGAATTTCGTTGACCAGAGTGTGGTCAATCAGTGGAATTCATTGCCATAGTTGGCTCTGGAAGCCATGTCATTGGGTATATTTAAAGTGGAGGTTGATAGGTTTGTTAATTAGTAAGGTTGTCAATGGTTACAAGAAGATAAGTCAATGGGGTTGAGAGGGGAAATAAATCAACTATGATAGAATGATGGAAAAGATCTGAGGGGGTGAATGTCCTAATTCTGCTCCTGTGTCTTATGGTCTAAATGCTAATCTAACCTCTGGATGTTATGCAACATGCACAGAGAGCACAATAAACTTGCGTTAATGAGAGCACCTTGGAAGCCTCAGGAAGCTTTGCCTTTCCACAGCCGTCAGCTACTTCGGTAATCAAACCGGAATGTAGAAGAATAAAACTTATGTGGATTGTTGCTGCTGTCTTTATTCACAGCATACAAGAATGAGAAGGCCACAATTTACCAAGTGCATGATGTCAGGGGGAGTACTACTTTTGCCTTTACTACACAAGTATTAAACACAGCAATTGTTAAGGCTATGCTTAGAGGGACACAACACAACCAACACAATTTAATTATTTATTGATAGGAGCAAAATGCTGCAGGTTATGGTGATTCCCATTTTGCCATCTAATTTGTGGATTGCTCATATTAAAGGCATAATTGATAACGAAATCAATGCAAATGCAAAGCAAAAATGAATTGTGTGCTAATAAGTCATGATAGGACACTATGGGGTTTTCAATTGTACCTATTTTTGTGAGAGTTCATTTAACTATCTAATTATAAGGAATCAAATTTAATACTTCCAATATACAAGGATGTTTATTGGTTTTTATTGTCAGTTGGATGAAAAATTGAATTTCAAATGGTAATTCCTCCTCTTGCCCCAGGTAGTTATTATAGGTCCAGGTTTCATCTTAACACCTTTAAAAATGTCATCAGCTGCCCAGCAATCACAAAAACTGAAAGAACTTGTCATAAATACTTGCATGATCTTGCTCTGCTGCCATTTACACACATAACTTGAATGGTGAATCATTAGCTACAAACTACTCTGGGAATATGCAGCTGCTTTAAAAGTGATATTGGGTTCTTCATGTTGGCAGAACTCCTTACTGTCCAGGGCAGAGCAAAGACCTCTCAATTGGCAGAGATGAAATTTTTAAAAAAGCCACAAGGGAAAAAAATTAAGAGTGGTAAATAGAAATCTTGGTCAAAATGAAGAAGAGTATAATTATCATGTACCTTTGATTATCTCATGAAGCTCTAAAGCACAGAATGATTTTAAAATGTATTATATTTTAAGATAGGATAAATGAAGAGTTGCTTTTGCATGGGTGCATGCGCAGAATTGGAGCCAGGCAGGCACAGGAATAACTGTATCCATTGAACCATTGAAGAAGTTTTAAAATAAGAACTTTAAAACCGAGGCGTTGAAAATTATGATCCACAGGAACTTGTGAAGAGCAAGAGTAACAGTTGTGCAGAACGAGAAGCAGAATTTTGGATGGGCTGAGTTTCATAGATGGTATGGCAACTGAGAGGCAATGTTAGAGGCAGCATAGCAATTTTCAGCAAAGGATGGACTGAAGTAATATTAGATGAGAATCTGCTGCTGTTTGCCTATCACCACAATAGGGCTACAGTGGATGCATTCTCACTGGCTCTCCACTTGGCCTTGGATCACCTGGACAATGGTAATACTCGCCGTCTATTTATTCATTACAGTTCAGCATTAAACACAATCATACCCTCAGTACAAATCAACAAGCTCCAAAACCTGGGCCTCTGTACCTCCCTCTGTACACTGGATCATTGACGTCCTCACCAGGAGATCATAGTCTGTGCAGATCAGAAATTACATCTCCTCCTCATGGACAATCAACACTAGCGCTCCTCAAGGAGGTGCACTTTGCCCACTGTTCTACTCTCTCTACACCCACGTTTGTGTGCAGCTCAAATGTCATCTAAAATTTGCCAATGATAACAATTATTGGCAGAACTGATAAGGGTCTCGGCTTGAAACGTCGACTGTTTATTCATTTCCACAGATGTTGCCTGACCTGATGAGTTGGTTTGGATTTCCAGCATCTATGGAATTTCTCATGTTTATTGTTGGCAGAATTTCAGATGATAATGTGGAGGTGTACAGAATCGAAATAGATCTGCTGCTTGAGTGGTGTCGCAGCAACAACCTTGCACACAACATCCGTAAGACCAAAGAACTGATTGTGGACTTCAGGAAGGGGAAGCTGAGGGAACACACACCAGTCATTATCGAGTAATCAAAAGTGGAAAGGGTGAGCAGGGTGTCAACATCCCTGACAAAGCAAGAACATGACTATATTTAATTAATTTGAGGGGAAATGGTGTATGACCAAAGACACTCACACATTTCTACAGATGTACCATGGAGAGCATTCTAACTATCTGATATGAAGGAGTTACTACACAGGATTGGAAATAGATACAGAAAGTTGTAAACTCAGCCAACTCCATCACAGGCACGAGCCTCCTAGCATCCTTTAAAAGGCAATGCCACAAAAAGCCAGCATCCATTGTCTAGGACACGTCCTCTTCTCATTGCTACCATCAAAAAGGTGGTAGAGGAATCTGAAGACACATACTGAATGTTTCCAGAACAGCTTCTTCCCTTCTGTTACCAGATATCTGAATGTGCTATGAACCCATAAACACTACCTCAGTATTTTCCCCTCTCTTTCTGCATTATTTCTGGTCCCTATATTTTATTGTGATTTACAGCTGTATTACCAATACTGCAATGTACTGCTGCTGCAAAACACATTTCACGACATATGCCAGTGATATTAAACCTGATTCTAATGGAGCAACATTAGAAATAGAACATATTTGATAAAGTATAAGGACCAGAAATAAAGTTGTACCAATATAATGCTCGAGAGATGGAAGTGGGCATCACATAGGGATTCTAACCTGATCTCAGCAATCATCGTTGGGCAGCATGCAGATAATGGAAGCAGCAGAAATGAATGTACTCTCAAGAACTTGAGACAAGGGTGCTGGAACTGGAAGTCCTCAGAGTTACTCTTTGACCAATAATGAAACCAATGTGGACAGTCCCACCAAGTTTGACAATAGATGGTATTTGAAGAAAAAAAAAGTAAGTGAGATAATACAGAAGATGTCTCATTGAAATAATTTAACTAGTAAGATCAGAAAGCAGTTTAACATTCTGAAAGGAGATTTCAGGTTTAAGCCACATGGTCAAGTTCTCTGGGAAATTAAGCCCCTAGATGATACCTCAAAGTACAAAAGGTAGAAACACAAGAATGTGAAGATGGGGGGGGGGGCGCTGGGGGTGTTGCCATAAATGTAAATGACAATCCTGTAGACAAGCGTGACACTGTTAAAGCTCGGGGTGTCAGAGTTTGGACTTAAATTCAAATGGTGTCTATAATGAGTTTGTATGTCCTTCCTGTAAACATGTGGGTTTCCTCCCATAATCCAAAAATGTACCGGTTATTAGGCTAATTGGGCATTATAAATTGTCCTGCAATTAGGGTAGATTGATATGGAGTGTGGTTCTTTGGACGAGAAGTGTCTGCCCCACACTATATCTCTAAATAAAACTAATAATAAAAATAAAAATAAAAATAAGAAAAATGTGACCATTTTGTTTACCTTCATTCATTTGGGGATGCCACTGGCAATGCTGACATTTATTGCTCATCCCTAATTGTGATTTAACTGAGGATTTCAGTTGAGAGTAACCAACTGAGCAGGATGATGTATTGATGGCAACGTTCTCTCTCTGACAGATGCTAGTAAATTCAAGTGTTTTTTTTAAACAGCAGTTTGGGAATCTTCCAGCTACTGTGACTGTTCAGCACTTCCTAAAAATTTCTAATTTTTATCAATTTTGTTTTAATTTCAGACTTTGATCAACTATTCAAAAACAAATTTTCATTACTATGGGTCAATAGATGTGAATTAAGGCAGCACAGCAGCGTAGTGGTTAACACAACGCTTTACAATACAGATGACCTGAATTCAATTCCCACTGCTGCCTGTCAGGATATTGTACATTCTCCGCATGGGTTTCCTCTCACAGTCCAAAGGTGTATGGGTTGATAGGCTAATTGGTAATTGTAAATTGCCCCCTGATTAGGCTCGGATTACATTGTGGGATTTTTGGGTAGCGTGGCTCAAAGAGCTGGTAGGGTCTTTCCAACACTAACAAATAAATAAATAAATTCTGGCAACTAGTCTAGCAATTTAACCATTATGTTACCCTATGCTGCAGCAAATTTACAACGACCTAAATATTTTAGTAAGTAGATGGCCAATTCCTGGTTTATAAGTATAAATAACTGGAGGGGAGTGGGTGGGGACAAGAGGAAAGTGATTTCCTTTCTTAGGACTGATACCATGATGGGGTATGAACATAGATGGCCATGGATCTCAAGAGAGTGAGTTTGTTGAACGCCAGAAAGATTGCTTTTTAGAGCAGTTTGTTGTTGAGCCTACTAGGGGATCAGCTATACTGGATTGGATGTTATGTAATGAACCAGAGGCAATTAGGGAGCTTAAGGTAAAAGAACCCTTAAGAAACAGTGATCACAATATGATTGAATTCAACTTGAAATTTGATAGGAGAAAGTCTGATGTAGCAGTATTTCAGTGGAGTAAGGGAAATTACATTGGTATGAAGAGGAGTTGGCCAAAGTAAACTGGAAGGAGCTACTGGCAGGGATGTTAGCAGAGCAGCAATGGTGTACGTTTCTGGGAAAAATGAGGAAGGTGCAGGACATGTGTATTCCAAAAATGAAGAAATACTCAAAAGGCAAAATAGTACAACCATGGCCAACAAAGGAGGTCAAAGCTAATGTAAAAACAAGAGTGCAAGGCAAAAATTTGAGAAAATAGAGGATTGGGAAGCTTTTAAAAACCTAAAGAGAGCAACTAAAAGAATCATTAGAAGGGAAAAAATGAAATATGAAAGCAAGCTAGCAAATAATATCGAAGTGGACAGTGAAAACTTTTTCAGGTATGTAAAAAATTAAGAGAGAGACATGAGTGGATATAGAACAGTTAGAAAACGAGACAGGAGAAATATAACGGGGGACAAGGAGATGGCAGATGAACTAAATAAGTATTTTGCATCAGTCTTCACTGTGAAGACACTAGCAGTGTGCCTGATGTTGTAGTGTGTGAAGGAAGAAAAGTGGGTGCAGTCACTATTACAAGGGAGAAGGTGTTCAAAAAGCTGAAAAACCTAAGTATATAAGTCGCCCAAACCAGATGAACTGCACCCTAGGGATCTGAAAGAGGTAACATTAGAGATTGTGGTGGCATTAGAAATGATCTTTCAAAAATCATTGGACTCTGGCATGGAGTCAGAGGACTGGAAAATTGCAAATGTCACTCCACTCTTTAAGAAAGGAGGAAGGCAACAGAAAGGAAATTATAGACCAGTTAGCCTGACCTCAATGGTTGGGAAGATGTTGGAATCAACTATTAAGGACGAGGTGATGGAGTACTTAGTAACACAAGACAAGATAGGACAAAGTCAGCATGGTTTTCCTTAAGGGAAAATTCTGCCTGATGATCCTGTTGAAATTCATTGAGGAGATTACAAGTAGGATAAATAAAGGGGATGCAATGAATGTTGTATATTTGGACTTTCAGAAGGCCTTTGACAAGGTGCCACACATGAGGCTGCTTACCAAGTTAAGAGCCCATGGTATTACAGGAAAGCTACTGGCATGATTAGAGCATTGGCTGATTGGAAGAAGGTAGTGAGTAGGAATAAAAGGATCCCTGTCTGGCTGGCTGCCAGTGACTAGTGGTGTTCCGCAGGGGTCGGTTTTGGGACTTCTTTTTATGCGGTATATCAATGACTTAGATGATGAAATAGATGGCTTTGTTGCCAAGTTTGCAGATGATACAAAGGTTGGTGGAGGGGCAGGTAGTGTTGAGGAAAGAGGTAGGATGCAGATGGACAGATTAGGAGAATGGGCAAGAAAGTGGCAAATGAAACATAATATTGGAAAATGCATGATCATGCACTTTGGCAGTAGAAATAAGTGTGTGGACTATTTTCTAAATGGGGAGAAAATCCAAAAATCTGAGATGGAAATGGACGTGGGAGTCCTTATGCAGAACATGGCATCAAAGTTACCGGGGAAAAGGACAGGAAATGGGGTTGAGGAGGAGAGAAAAAAAAGTATCAGCTATGAAGCAGATTCGATGGAACAAATGGGCAAATTCTGCTCTTATGTCTTATAAATACAAGGGCAGTTAGAGTATAACTGGCTATAGATTAGTATAACAGTAATCAGAAAGTCAAGAAGTAACTATACTCTTCAGCTTAAATACTGAAGCAACTGATTGACATTATGCTGCAGATTAGTCCCAACAATCACCAGGTATTATTCTGGATTCAGTCAGAAATAATAAGACTTACGTAGCCTTCAATTTTACAACATGCCGCATAAATTCTTTCTTTGAAACAAAATTCAAGCAACAACAGAATTGAAAGAATTTCAGGTGCATTGTTGTTGCTGGAGAGAACTACTTGGCATTTATATTGCTTGTGGCATGGAATCTGTAGAAGTGCCATGATAAACAGTGTTCTGCATTTCCTGCAACAGGTTTATATTTTACTGTATAGTCCTTAAATCTACCAACTAAGTCAGGTCATTGATTGGCAAAGAAAACGTACAGCTGAGGAGATATAGGTAGTCATTTGCTGGTGGCAGTAAAATATATCCGCAATTTGGAGCATAATGCTCTCTTCTAAACTAAGCAAAGGGTTAGTAATTTATAGTTGAGAATTACAATTTTTTTTTTTGGACAGGCAAAAGGACAGACTAATCACAACTTCCAATCCACCTTTCTAACTTAAATTGGTCATCATCAAGGAGCCCCACCATCCAGACCATGCTCTCTTCTTGCTACTGCCATTAGGGAAGAGATACAGGAGCTTCAGGACCCACACCACCAAGTACAGGAACAGTTACTACCTTCAATCATCTGGCTCTTAAACCAAAGGGGGATAACTTCACTCAACTTCATTCATTCCTCCCCCCTCCGACAAGGACTCTTCAACTCATGTTCTCAATAATGATAAATAAGCAATAAATATCATTATTTCTTTAGTATCTTTGTTTCCTTTCTGTGCGTACAAAAAGTTTGCTGGCTTTTGCACATTTGTTATCTGCTTCGTGTGCAGATTTTCATTGATTCCATTGCTTCTTAGTATTTACTGTGAATGCTCACAAGAAAATAAATCTCAGGTGAGTATATAGTGACATATATGTACTTTGATAACAAATTTACTTTGAACTTTTCATTTACTTCTGCAGCTCGGTGCCTACTTCAGATGAGACTGGTGTTTAATACACGCTGAGCAAAAACAGAGGAAACAAAGTATCCATCTTTTTCAGGATATTTTTCTTCCCCACTAAGCACCTATGCACTTTTTTTGAAGTCAACTGATACACTGTACTTAGACTTCAGGAATAATTTACTTTCTGTACAAGAAAGGTTTGCAGATAACAGGTCTTCAGCCAGTAATTTTCTAACATAGATCAGATAAGGACAATGTGGCATAATTTGAGACATACATGTATATATCAGCAAATTCCCCATCAACTTTCTTGGAATCAGTAATAAGGTAAATATTTCCAGAATCACTATCATACAAAGAATTATCCTATCTTTCAGAAAGTGTTAAGGTCACTTGTGGAATTGAAAGTAGTTACATTAAATTGGACATTGTTAAACACACAATTAGCATTTAATGAAAGCTGTTCTGAGTGAAATCTGGATCCAAGAATTTCCTTTCCATCATTCTGCAACATACAAGCTATTTGCACACGTAACAAAGAATTCCATGCTCTTTTGAGACTTAAGGATTCAGCTTGAAGATTCAAATCTAATTACGATACAAATTTTTAAAATTATTATATAAGATTTTATCTGTTGTGTTGTAGTGAAGTACTACTTGCTTTTTCCCCTTCCTACCTGTCCTGAAAGCATCCCTCCATCTCACCTCCCCAAAGAAAAAAATAATTTCCACAGAGCCTTTAAAATTTCAATTTAGAGCCAAACCTGCACATTAACAATAGTGGACGTTTCAAAGAGGAATGGATCCAAAATATTGAAGATTACACACTCTCACTGATGTTTAATCCATCGCATTTCAAACTTATACTTTAATTCCATGCCAGTAATAAAGATAAAATGTCAAAGTTTAGAAATGTTTAAATCTTTAAGTTTTGTGGAAAAAAAGCACTTGATTCTGTTTAATCACATTAAAGCTACATTAGGAAATGAGATTGATGAAAGGTCTCGGCCTGAATCATCAACAATTTATTCGTTTCCATTGTTGCTGCCTGACCTCCTGAGTTCCTCCAACATTTTGTGTGTGTTGCTTGGATTTTCAGTATCTGCAGAATCACTTCTGTTTAGGTAATGAGATTGATAGATTTCAGTAATTCATAATTTATAGTAAATTAAATTGAAGCTGTTGAGCAAATTGTAACTTCAAAGTAATTTTCAATTAATACATATGATTATTTATCATCCAGTGAAGAAAAGAATGCAAGATGCTACTTAAAGACTGCAGATGATGGGGCATTAAGTACCAAACTCAGATATACATGCTTTTTTTCTTTGATAATTTATATATTTAGTTGACCAAACAGGCAAGCATTTGCCCTGGAAAAGTTGAAAATATATATATTTGAACCAGATCACAAATGGCATCACGGCAATACATTAACCTTCATTAAATTGCTATGTTATTAATCATACAGTGATATTATTTAACACGCTACATCCAAAAACAAAGCCACACTCTTGTTACCTTGAACTGAAGAAATTCAGTAAGGCAAAGCCAATCAAAATTAGCAAATGCAAACACTGCGCAGCAAAACACCACTATAACTTCAACCACATATTAAGCCATAATTATTATGATTCTCCCTTACTTACCATTTAATATTCTTTATGTAGACAAATTCACTAAGGATGAAGAATTGTGACACCTTCTGTGATAAAGAAACATGCCAGGGGCATGAAAATCATCTCCAATCATGGTGCAAGGTTATAGATTTAGATGTTGATCAAAATTGCGTAAAAAAGTGCTGTTAGTTATTTCAATCAAGTAATAGAGCAAGATGTTATGGTTATGATTAATCTCTTGCTTAATGCTATTTGAATGGATGCTGCATTATGATATATCAAAAGGAGAATCATGGAGAATAGCAGAGACCACTTTTGAAGGACACTAAAGGTCACATATCATGGACATCTTTACAATTTTACAAATATCTTAATTTTAAAATTAGATTTTCACCAACTCAATAGTTTAACAGTTAACAGTGCATTTTATTAGTGCTTCCTAACATGCACCACAGAAAATTAATAATATATCCTTCATTATTACGGATTATTTATCTTACAAAGACATCTTAAATGCCAGGATTAGGTGGCATTTTGTAACCACATAGAATATATAATCCTAGTTATCTGCAGTACAGCAACGTGCAATGTGTACTGGACAAGAACTGCCCCAAAACCCTTATAAAAGCCAAAGATGCCTTCTTCTTTTTTGATTATGTTAATGCAGTCTTTCATTCCCTCATACTGAGTGTTAATAGGAAGAACTTCATATCCATGGTCTGTGTTGTCAATGATGGTGCGAGTTCCTTGAATATGGAGGCGGTGAAGTACCGTTTCCAATGGGTAAACTAAAACATCAGCACAAAGATTTGCAACAAAACCAGCAATAAGTTCAGGGAAATAAGCATCCAGAACAGTTTGTATAGAACTAGAAGTCTCAGTTGGGTACTGTTGCGATGTCTTTCTCCGTAAAAGAAATAGAATTACTTTCTGGATGATGCCACTGATGATGTAATGGAGCACTCCATGCAAGACAGTAGGGAAGACTAAGACTCCAAGAGGAAGCAAACGCTTGCTATGTGGGACACCCATTCCCACCAGTCTGCAGACACCTTCCTTCACACAATCCAATATTCCTGGATTGTCTCTAACAATTTCACTCTGCAAATATAATACACAATAAGTTATTCATTTTTAAATACGTGATACAGCGCAACTCATATTATAGAAGGGTTACATTCCCAAAAAAGTCCACATTGTAATTTCTGTAAAGCAAACTCTTAACAAAATGTTTTTCCCCCCACATTTCATGTTAATTTTTCCCCTCAGATTCTGAGAGAATAAATCTTTATTCTGCATCTCAAAATCTTGGTTGTGATTTGTGAATTCCATAGGGTAAAGTTATTTCAACAAGAACCTCAACTACTGCATTTACATTTAAACAATTAATATTGGGTGAATTTTAAAAGGTCAAGTGGAAATTTCCAGATGTAACAGCAAAAAAGGTTTATGCCTTCATTAATTTCTTAGCATTCTACCTGTCATGAAAGTTCATTATAGACTGATTCATTTGTTTTGACAGCAGCTATACAAAATGGAAGTATGGAATACGTGTAACATAATCCTTGAGCATAGTGCTGTAAAATGACTGTATATCTGAAAATCTCTGCTTTCACTCCTTGTATCAATCTCAATCTCATGCTTTGTATGACCTGGGTAAGCATGTAGGAAGAAAATAGTTTTAGTTTCACAAAATCAAGATCAGGACTGACATCTAATTGTACTCCAAGTCATGCTGATAATTTCCTGGGGATTTTTCGATGCAGCTGAGAAATTCATAGCACCACTCAGCACCTGTGGAATGAGACAGAGTCAATATTTCAGCTTAAAAACTTTGTCAAATACCTCATTCTGACAAAAGCTCTTAGCTGAAATATTGACTGTTACTCTTTTTGCAAATGTTGACCAATCTGCTGAATGTCTCCAGCATTTTCTGTTGAAGCATCCAGGACCTTTCTAGCAAGGGCAGTTTTTTTTTTGATTTTCACGTGCAGCTACAAAAGTCAGCAATGTAGTGAGTGATAGTCAATCACATTGGTTTACAGGGTTGCATAATAGTAATACTGATAGTGATGTCACCTTGGGAATGCAATTTGGAACTGATGCACAAGGAAGTATAGATACCACTCCTGTGAAAGTTATCACCAAATGTGTGCTGAGAGGGAGGGGAAGCCTCAAAAAAGGAAGGAGAAGTATTGATGTGATAGGATTAGTTTCAGGAGCTAGGGATGAATTTAGAGAACCACAGAAGGTGATGATCAATGGATTACCCCATCCTATAAGTGTGCTGGTGAGTTAATGAACAATTCAGATAATTAACAATGTAAAAGAATAAATGGAACCAAATTTAGGCTCTAGGTTACTGCAAAAATCTAAGACACACACCATGTCTGTGGTGTGGTTGTGGGATTTATAATTTAGGAGGGGGTTTAGTATGAACTAGTAGAGAAAAAACAAGGTGCAGAGAGAACCAAAATAGTCAGAAACATCTAGAGCAAAGGCAAAGTTCAAAGTATATATATGTCATCTTATACTACCCTGAGATTCATTTTACAGGCATTCATAGAAAAAAGAAATAAAATCAATGAGAAGTTATACACAAAGACTGACATACAACCAATGTGCAAAAAAAAGGACAAACTGCGCACATACAAAATATATATAAGTAAATAAATAACACTGAGAAAATCAGTTGTAGAGTTCTTGAAAGTGAGTCAATAGGTTGTGAAATCAGTTCCGTGGCGAAGTGAGTGAAGTTATCTACGCTAGTTCAGGAGCATTATGGTTGAAGGGTAATAACTGTTCCTGAATATGGTGGTATGAGACCTAAGGCTCCTGTACCTCCTTCTCAATTAGCAGAGAGAAGAGAGCATGGCCTGGCTGGTGGGGGTCCTTGTGATGGATGCTGCTTTCTTGTGGCAGTGGTCCTTGTAGATGTGCTCAATGATGGGGAGGCTTTTCCTGTGATAGAGGTGTGTTTTGGTAGGCTCAGAGAAGGAAATACAAGGCTGTTCAAGAGAGCTAAGAAAAAAAATAATGAGGCTGAAGATAGATTTGGAGTAGATGTGGAACACATAAAATTGATGAGGTGCAGTCAGAAGGTTGTACACAGGAACATGATGTTATAGTACACGAAACAAGTCTCAAAATAAATTTTAAAAATTGGAGTTTTTGTCAAAGAAATGTTAAAGGGGCTTTATGAACGCAGCTACAGACTCAGTAACAGATTAATTGATAACACAGGGAAAATGGAGGCTAATGTTTAACATAAGTGTGCCGTGTAGAAGAGTGAACAATGAAAAATAAATGGCTGAGACTACAGCTTAAAAGCTCAAATGCATTGTTACTGGTAAACATTAACAAATCAGCCATTTCTGTAATTCATAGATGGGTCAGACCCCTTTTTTGCAGAATCCCTCAATCAATGCAATTTCCTAATTTAAGTTTGGATTTTGAAGTCCTAAGATATAAAGTTTCTGAACAGAAAACTGCTATTGATAAACAAAAGGAGGGCAGCAATTTTTCACTAATTTTGTGGAATCATTGACTGCTTAATGGTAAAATTCCTGTACTGTAATCTGTGGTTGTAGTTTTAACAAATAATGAACAATAAATAGCTCTGACATATTTCCCAAGTTTTCAAGTGTTACTTGGTAATGACCATTAGGAAACAGTTTGGATACAAAACAACCATTTACACCCTTCTATATGAAGCACAGATTAATAGACAAAAATGAAAATTTACCTGCACAGTTTCAATTAAACTAGCTGAGTAAAAAGGCATTGCCACAGCACATGTCAACCTGCAAAAGTTAGTGGGAAAAAAATAATTTATTTATTTTAGTCTACCAAAATCTCACAAAATGTTCAAATAACTCCAAAATCCATTCACTTTAAGTCAGTGGTCCCCAACTTCCGGGCCGTGGACCGATACATTGCCGCAAAGAATGCAGCGGTGCAGTGGTAGTTGGAACACACCCAGCACATCTTTAAGAAAAAAGCCGAAATAAACAAGCTAATTAATTAGGTGCCACCCAGCACGTAATTAATTAGCTTGGTTATTTCGGCTTTTTTCTTAAAGATGTGCTGGGTGCATTCCGGTTACCGCCGTACCACTGCATTCTTCGTGGCAATGTATCAGTCCGCGGCCCGGAGGTTGGGGATCACTGCTTTAAGCTATATCTTAACTTTTTATTGTAAGGTACTTTTATTGACAGATGCAACACAATAAGAAGCCTTTTTGGCCCAACAAGCCCAAGATGCTCAATTACACCCATGTGACTGATTAAACCACTAATCTGTATGTGTATCTTTGGAATGTGGGAGGAAACCCACACTGTCGTGGGGAAAACATACAAATTCCTTACAAGCAGTGGCAGAATTGATGCTGGGTTGGTGGTGCTGCAAGTGTTATGTTAACCAGTAGGCTACTGTGCCACCAGAGTTCTGAGTTGAAATGGAAAATGGGACCGTTCTGATTTCTTCTTCTTACCACTCATCAAAGAGCAGATATAACTAGACCATCAAGCCAGCTCTGACATTCATCAAGATCATACATTCTACCTCAGTGCTATTTTCCTGAACCACCCCATATCCCTTGGTTCCCTTATTAATAAGAAATTTATTAATTTGATTGAGAGAACTTCCAGGGCTTGCTGAGCAGAGAACTTTGAAAATTTGTCTTCTTGCAGTTAAATGTGTACTGTAAATAAATACCTGCTACTAACCTGTGCATCCTGGCCTAGGCTTCTCAGTTTATGAAAACATCCATTCTACCCTGCCCTGAAATGAGCCCTTTTCTTTTCAGTGCTGGAAAATAAAGGCCTAGTCTACTTAATTTTTCCCTTCATTTAGCAAACCCACCATCGATGGATTGCTTAATTTGCTGCATTGCTTCTACATTAACTACGTCTTTCTTCAGCACGATAACAAATCTGCACAATACTCCAGAAATACTCTTTTCCAAGGCCCCATATAATTGAAGACACAAATGACTGCAGACATTGGAATCTTGAGCAACAAATAACTTGCTGGAGGAATCAGAAGCTCTGGCAGCACCTTTAGCAATGAAAGCAATTATCAACGTTATGGGTCAAAACCTTGTATCAGGCCTTGCAAAAATAAGTGGAGAGTATAAAATCTGGACATCCATGGTAAAAATGAAGCAGAGGAGCAGAAAAACAGAAGTTGTCAAAATGATGGAGAACATGTAAGGTGTACCAAATGTAGGCCCTAAAACAAGGCCCTAAACAAGGGAGGACAGAATAGAGTCAATGTATGAGGAGATCAATTCAGTGGGCAAGAGCGTGCTGGAACAATGAGCCTACCAGTCCAGTCGTCTATGTAGATACACAAGATCTTCTGCAGATGCTGGAAACCCAGAGCGCACACACACAAAAAATGCTTGAGGAAATCAGTAGGTCAGGCAGCATTTATGGAAATAAGTAGCTGATGTTCTGGGCTGAGAGCCTTCATCAGTATTGGAAAGGAAAGGGGAAAGAAGAACAAGCAGGTAGGGGTGAGCAAGGAGTAGAAGCTAGAAGGTGATAGGTGAAGCCAGGTGGGTGGGGGAGGAGGAGGAAGAAAGAAACTGAGAGGTGACAGGTGGAAAAGGTAAAGGGCTGGAGAAGGAGTCTTGACAGGAGAGCGGAGTGGGTGGGTCATGGGACAAAGGAAAGGAAGAGATGGAGCACTGGGGGGGGGGGAGAGAAGGTGATAGGTAGGTGGAGAAGAGATGGGGGGAGGGCAGAGGGAATTGAAGACGGAAGGAGGAGGGTGAAAAGTTACCAAAAGCTGGAGAAACCAATGTTCATGCCATCAGGTTGAAGGCTACTCAGATGGAATATGAGGTATTGCTCCTCCAACTGAGAGTGGCCTCATTGTGGCAGTAGAGGTGAGCATGGACCGACATATCAGAATGAGAATGGGGATTAGAATTAAAATGGTTGGCCACCGGAAAACCTGCTTTTTGCAGATGGAGAGAAGGTTCTCGACAAAGCGGTCCCCCAATCTACTTCGGGTCTCACCAATATAGAGGAGGCTGTATCGGGGGCATTGGATACAGTATACGACCTCCACAGATTTGCAGGTGAAGTGTTGCCTTATCTGGAAGAACAGTCTGGGTCTCTGAATGGAAGTGATGGAGGAGGTGAATGGGCAGGTGTAGCATTTCTTTCGCTTACAGGAGGGAGATTAGCATGGAGAGCTGAATGGACAAGGAAGTCACAGAGGGAGCAAAAACTAAAGTAAATGGAGAGTAGGAGGGTGGGGATGGTAAAAATGAGTCGGGTGGTAGGATCCCATTGAAGATGGCAGAAGTTGCAAGGAATAAAGTGCTGAATGTGGAGGCTCATGGGGTGGTAGGTGAGGACAAGAGGAACTCTATCCCTGTTAAGGTGGCATGAAGCTGGGGTGAGGGTGGATCTCTGGGAATTGTAGGTGATGCAGGTGAGGGCAACATCAATGGTGGAGGAAAGGAAAACCCATTCTTTGAAGAAAGAGGACATCTCTGATGTCCTGGAAAGGGAAGCTTCATCCTGAAAACAGATGCAGTGAAGACGAAGGAATTGAACAGTCTGTGCTCCAAACCTATTCTGGTACTGCTCCCCAACTTTTCCTTCGCTACATTGACGACTACATTGGTGCTGCTTCCTGCAACCATGCTGAGCTTGTCAATTTCATAGACTTTACTTCAAACTTCCACCCAGCCTCAAATTCACTTGGTCCATCTAGGACACTTCTCCCCCCTTTCTTGATCTCTGTCTCCATCTGTAGAGACAGACTGTCCATTGACATCTACAAGCCCACTGACTCTCATAACTACCTTGACTATACCACTTCCCACCCTGCTACATGCAAAAACGCCATTCCCTATTCCCAGTTCCTCCGTCTCCGCTGCATCTGCTCCCAGGATGAGGCTTTCCGTTCCAGGACATCTCAAATGTCCTCTTTCTTTAAGGATTGTGGTTTCCCTTCTGCCGTCATCAATGATGCCCTCACCTGCATCTCCTCCTTTTCCCGCACTTCAGCCCTCACCCCATCCTCCCGCCACCACAACAGGGACAGAGTTCCTCTTGTCCTCACCTACCACCCCACCAGCCTCCGGATGCAGCATATTATCCTCTGCAACTTCCGCCACCTTCAACAAGACCCCACCACTAAGCACATCTTTCCCTCTCCACCTCCTCGGCTTTCCACAGGGATCGGTCCCTCCCTACGGATCTCCCACCTGGCACTTATCCCTGTAAGTGTAAGTGCTACACCTGTCCCTACACCTCCCCTCTTGCCACCATTCAGGGCCCCAAACAGTCCTTCCAGGTGAGGCAACACTTCACTTGTGAGTCTGTTGGGGTCATCTATTGCATCCGGTGCTCCTGGTGCGGCCTCCTCTACATCGGTGAAACCCGACACAGATTGGGGGACCGCTTCATCGAGCACCTCCACTCCATCCGCCACAACAGACAGGATCTCCTGGTTGCCACCCACTTCAACTCTGCTTCCCAGTCCCATTCGGATATGTCCATACATGACCTCCTCTACTGCCATGATGAGGCTAAACTTAAGCTGGAGGAGCAACCCCTCATATACCATCTAGGTAGTCTCCAGCCCCTTGGTATGAACAAAGAATTCTCCAACTTCTGGTAATTCCCTCCCCCTATCCCTATTTCACTCTGCCCCCCTCCCCCAGCTGCCTATCACCTCCCTCATGGTTCCACCTCCTCCTACTACCCACTGTGTTTTCCCCTATTCCTTCTTCACCTTTCCTGTCTATCACCTCCCTGCTTCCCCTCCTCCACCCCTTTATCTTTCCCCTTACTGGTTTTTCACCTGGAACCTACCAGCCTTCTCCTTTCCACCCTCCCCCCACCTTCTTTATAGAGCCTCTGCCCCTTCCCTCTTCAGTCCTGACGAAGGGTTCCAGCCCGAAACGTTGACTGATCATTTGGGGATGCTGCCCAACCTGCTGAGTTCCTCCAGCGTGTTGTGAGTGTTGCTTTGTACCCAGCATCTGCAGAGTATTTTGTGCTTGAGAAAAGGGAATAGCCTTTCACAGATGGGAAGATGAATAGTCAAGATAGCCATGGGAGTCAGTAGTTTAATAAAAGATATAGATAGTTTGTCTCCAGAGATGGAGGCAGAGACATGGGAGAAAAGGGAGAGCAGTTTCAGAAATGGACCAAATATCAACCCACCATTGAATCTTAGGCAAGAGACAGAAGTGGAAAAAGTTGAGTTGGGGAACCATCTGTCGCTGGTGTAGTCATGGCTCAGTGGCTGGTGTGAGGAAGTATCTGACAGCTGCTGACTCTCCCAGGTAGAATTCAGACTGCCAAACTACAACCCGTGATTGTGGGTTTGATGATGAGGTTGTGACATGTGTCTAATTGTTTTCTTTAGATATAAAGTTTCATTATGTTATTTAAACAGTTAAACATTTTAAGTTGGAATGTCCGTGGTTGGAATCATCCTATTAAGCGTAAGAAAACATTTAAAGTTATGAATCGATTCCAACCTGATATAATTTTTGCACAAGAGACACATGTCAGATTATGTGATAAAAATCAATTTTTTAAATTTTGGAAGGACCCTCAGATTCATGCAAACTCTCAAAGTAAAATTAGGGGTGTTTCCATTTTTATTGATTCTAATACTCCCTTTAATCAGGAGGATATTATATCTGATATTAATGGTAGATTTTTGATTGTTAAAGAAACAATTTACAATAAGAAAATGGTTTTAGTTAATATATATGGACCAAATGCTGATGATCCTTCATTTTTTAAAGATGTTTTCGCTCTATTACCTGATTTAAATGAATATATGTTATTAACAGGTGGAGATTTTAATACTTGCTTAAATCCTTTATTAGCTAAATCATCATCTAGACATCAACTCCCTAATCACTCTGCATCACTTATAATTCCTTTTTAATTGATTATGGGTTAATTGAAGTTTGGAGACATATGCATCCTAGTGATACAGAATATTCCTTTTTTATACATGTTCATAATAAATATTCAAGAATCGACTATTTTATAGCCGACCCTCGACTGTTATTTAATGTTCAGAAATGTGAATATGATGCAATTGTTATTTCTGATCATGCTCCCTTAAACTTAATATTTGATTTGAAAGATGTTGATTCTACAAGACCACCTTCGCGTTTTCTAGAACATTTGTTACCAAGTTCAGATTTTGTTGAGTTTATTGAAACTCAGATAAAATAGTTTTTTCTCTTTAATAATACAGGAAATGTCTCAAAGTTAGTAATGTGGGATATGTTAAAAGCTTATTTACGTGGTCAGATTATTTCTTATTTAGCTAAGTTGAAGAAACAGACAAGAATGGAATTAGATAAGATTGTTAAACAAATTAAAGATTTAGATAATATTAATGCAATCTTTGCAAATGTTGATTTGTTTAAAAGAAGAGTGGAACTAAATCACAATATAATTTATTATTAACGTATCCTATTGAAGGATATTTGCTAAAATTAAAAAATCAGTTTTATATTTTTGGGGATAAAAATAATAGGCTCTTAGCTTCTCAATTAAGGGCTGCTAGAGCTAAAAGACACATTTTAAAGATTCGTCAAGATAATGGAGATATAGTAAGTAATTTTGAAGACACTAGTAACATTTTTCAGGATTTTTATTCCGATCTTTATAAATCTAGTTTCCTGCAGATCCCTCCAAAATGAAGGCTTTTTAATATAGGATTAAATTTCCTCAAATTACTGTTGAAGATCAACAGAACCTTGATGCTCCAATTGCTGAGCACGAAATTCAGAAAGCTATATGGTCAATGCAATCAGGTAAAGCTCCTGGACTCCGTGGCTATTCGGTAGGATTTTACAAAAAATTTGAAAAGTTACTTTCTCCATACCTCTTGGAAATATTTCATGAATCTTTTGAGAAAGGTAATTTACCTTCTTCTTTTTATGAAGCTTCTATTTCTTTAATCCTTAAGAAAGATAAAGGTCCTACTGAATGCTCATCTTACAGACCTATTTCCTTATTAAATGTGGATGCTAAAATTCTTTCTAAGATAATGGCTAATCGTTTGGAAAACATTTTATCTAAAATTATCTCTATGGATCAAACAGGCTTTATTAGAGGCCGTTATTCTTTTTCTAATGTTCAGAGATTGATGAACATTATATATTCACCATTATCCAGAACACCCCAATGTGTTATTTCTCTGGATGCAGAAAAGGCATTTGATAGAGTTGAATGGACTTATTTGTTTAATGTATTAGAGAAATTTGGCTTTAGTAATAATTTTAATGTGGATTCAAATGATCTATAAGAACCCCATTGTTACCGTTATTACTAATAATCTCAGGTCTCCCTTTTTTTCACTCTCACGAGGTACTCGACAAGAGTGTCCATTAAGTCCTTCATTATTTAACCTCGTACTGGAGCCTTTGGCTATAACAATTTGTGAAGCTAAAAACATTCATGGTATCCCTATAGATGGGATCATAGATAAAATCTCTCTTTATGCAGATGATCTTTCGGTTTATATTTCGAATCCTGAAGAATCTATTCCAATCTTTTGGAATTATTAAATGATTTTGGAAAATTTTCAGGATATAAACTTAATTTAAATAAAAATGAATTGTTCCCTTTAAATATTCCTGTTTTTATATATAATGATATTCCATTTAGAATTGTGAATTCTTTTAAATATTTGGGTATTATCATTACAAAAAAAAAAGATCTTTATAAAGCTAATGTAGCTCCTTTATTGGACTCTATGAAACAATTATTTTCTAGATGGAATCCTCTTACTCTTTCTTTAATAGGTCTTATTCATGCTGTGAAAATGATGATTTTACCTAGATTTTTATACATTTTTCAAAATATACCTATTTTTCTAACTAAAAATTTTTGATCAAATTGATTCTACTATTTCATCCTTTATTTGGAATAATAAAAAACCAAGAGTTAATAAGTTTCATTTACAAAAATCCAAAAAAGATGGTGGATTTGTGCTACCTAATTTAAGATTGTACTATTGGGCTGTTAATATTCGACAACTATGTTTTTGGTTATATTGGCTCAACAAGAGCCAAAAACCAGCTTGGATTGATCTGGAATTTAAAGCTATTAAACAATTTCATTTAACTTCTTTATTAGGAGCTCCATTACCTTTACAACTTGCTAAAATTCCCAATTTAAATCTCTACTCTGTTATTAAACAGACCTTACGGATTTGGTTTCAGTTTCGCAACTCTTTTAATTTTAAACAATTTAAATTGTCTAGCCCTATATTTTGAAATCTGCTATTGAAGCCTTCAATTACTGATCCCATTTTTCTTTTATGGAGAATTAAGGGGATCTGTTCTTTTGCAGATTTATTTAGTGATGGTCGATTGATAACTTTTGAAGAGTTAATTAGCAAATATTCTCTCTCTCATATACATTTCTTGCAATATTTTCAGGTTAGATATTTTTTACAAAAGTATGTTTCTACGTTTCCATATATGCAAGAATCTGATTTGTTGGATACTATTTTGAATATGAATCCTTTAGTGAGAGGTTCCATTGGTAGAATTTATAATTTATTTTTACTACAAAAAGATAATCTCTCACTAAAGATTAAACAAGACTGGGTGAGAGAACTTAATATTACTTTTGTTGATGAAGATTGGTTGTGAGTTCTGAAGATGGTTAATTCTTTTTCCATATGTGCCAATCATTGTTTAATTCGAATTAAAATTGTTCACTGTTATTATTTAACAAAGGAGAGGCTATCCAAAATATTTCCTAATATAGATAATTATTGTGATAGGTGTAAAAATGAAGTAGCTACTTTGTCACATGTTCTGGTCATGTTCCTCACGGAAATCTTTTTGGAAATCTTTATTTTCTACAATTTCTAAAACTTTGAAAATTAATTTACAACCTAATACATTGACTGTTCTATTTGGAATAGTTCTGCAT
Organism: Mobula birostris; assembly: GCF_030028105.1. Taxonomy (NCBI): domain Eukaryota; kingdom Metazoa; phylum Chordata; class Chondrichthyes; order Myliobatiformes; family Myliobatidae; genus Mobula; species Mobula birostris. The sequence goes on along the minus strand of NC_092386.1, from coordinate 23,009,508 downwards.
CATATTCAGGGTATTTCATTTTCAAGCCAACATGTAATTGCATTCGTCACATTGTTGGCAAGAAGGGCTATTTTATTGAAATGGAAAGATACCTCTGCTCCTACACTAATTCCATGGTTTTCCCAAGTAATGTTATGTCTTAGCTTAGAAAAAATTAGAAGTAGGACTTTAGATCCCCGATTCGATTTTGAGAGAAGGTGGGGCTCTTTTGCCAAATATTATCATTTAATTTGAATTAATTTATATTGTTTCCTTCCAATTTTATGTTATATAAATGTGATTTGGCAGTTGTTGTTTTTTTCTTCTTTTATATATATATAGATGATTGTAAGACGTATTGCTCCAGGAGCTGGTTCCTAATGTTTTATTTCTCTTTTGTAGTTAGTGGGGTTTTTTTTTGATAGTTGGGGTTCTCTTTTTTCCTCCTTTTTCTTACATAATTTTTTTTCCATTAGCATATATACGTTTTTTCCAGCTTTATTAATTATATATATACTAATTTGTTGAACTTTTGTATTTTATAGCTGTGGAAGATTATATATCAATAAAAAGATAGTAAAAATGAAAAGTGATTGGTTCAAAGTGAATGGACAGCTGTACATTCTCAAGGAGTGAGATTCGAACAGAGCAGTGGAGCGAAGAAATCGAGGCAGTTGGTGAGGTAGTAGCAACTGGAGATAAATAAAGTCAAGAGAAAATAAAAGGTCAGAAGGGAGCATCCACAAAGAGCAGGAGTTTGCAAAGGTTCTACATGGCATCTCATACTTTGACAAACTTTTATAGAAGTGCAGTGGAGAGTATATTGATGGCTGCATCACAGCCTGGTATGGAAACAGCAATGTCCTTGAACAGAAAATCCTACAAAACTAGTGGATACATCCCAGTCCATCACAGGAAAAGCTCTCCCCACCACTATGTACATCTATAAGCAGTGCTGCCACAGGAAAGCACCTCCATCATCAGGGAGCCCCACCATCCAGATGATGTAGCCCAGTCCATCACAGGTAAGGCCCTCCCCTCAATTGAGCACAGCTATACTGGAGCGTTGTCCGAGGAAAGCAGCATCCATCATTAGGGACTTCCACCCCATCAAGCAGGATATTGCTCTCTTTTCGCTGCTGACATCAGGAAGGTGGTACAGGAGACTCAGGACTCACGCCACCAGCTTCAGGAAGTTATTACCCCTCAGTCATCAGGCCCTTGAACCAGTGGGGATAACTTCATTGAACTTCGCTCATCCCATCACTGAACTGTTCCCATGACCTATGGATTCACTTTCCAGGACTCTTCATCTCATGTTCTAGTTCTTTTTTCTCCTCTCTCCTCTCTGCAGTTTGTCTTTTGTACATTGGTTTTTTGTTCGCTCTGTTGGGTGCAGTTTTTCATTGATTCTATTATGGTTTTGGAGTTACTGAGTATGCCCACAAGAAAACAAATCTCAGGGTTGTACATAGTGACATACTGTATATGTATTTTGATAATAAATGAACTTTTAACTTAGAATGTTGAAGACACAAGGGACCATCAGTGGAAGGGCCCCAAAAATAGGCATGGAGGCAGAGGTGATAGAAGGGTTTGATAACTTGACAGACCCCAAGCCATGTCCAGATGCAGAGCTTCAACCCAAAATGTCTATAATCTCTCCTCCCCCTCCCCGCACCCCATAGAGATATTGCTTGATCCAGAGTTACTCCAGCAGATTGTTCGTTGCCCTATATACAGTGGATTCCAGTTAATTGGGACACATGGGGACCAGAATATTTTGGCCCAATTAGCCAGTCTCATGGAAATAGTTAAAAAGGCATAAAAAAGATAAACTACTGTTGAACTGAGTAAATAATTATGTAGTTATATTAAATACAGAACAAACTAGAACACCACCAATACTACCACAGTATTATAAAACCATGTATTAGTTGCTAACACTGGAATTAATCCAGTGTATGTTGCCATGTTCTTTTGATTGACTGTAAATGAACAAAATCAGCAGAGACACCTAGTGCAGATAATAGACAGCCTTTATACAATGCTTTTGACAACTGCAACGTCCAAATCTTTACTTTCATTGTAATATTCAAGATGATTATTGATACTTTCAAATTCTTCATAGTTTCCAACTTGAAGTCACGAAATTAATTTTCACTCCTGGCCGTTTCTGGCATCTCCAAAAAAGGATGCTTGAAACCACAATGAGCAAAACAGTTCTGAATTTTCTTACTGCTTATTTCTCACTAACTGTAAGTGACAAAAATCAATGCTTTTTTTTTGAACAGAAACACAAGCAACTGACACCATTTAAAACTATATGCTCTAAGCACAGTGTAATGTCTAATGGCCACACAAGTGCACTCAACTGAGGCTAGTTAGAAACTGTTTCGAAACTGTCTTCTGTCCCAATTACGCAGCACAGTGTCCCAACTAAAAGAACGGAATCCTGTCTATTTTTTCAATTAGTTTTTGTTCTTTAACAGTTGTCCCAAAATAAACTGCTGCCCTGATTAACTAGAATCCACTGTAACTGCAAATCACTACTGATGTTGGAAATCTGAAATTAAAACATCAAAATGCTGGAACAGTGAAGTCAGGCAGCACATGTGAAAATAGAAAAGTCAACATTTTAAATAGAAGACCCTTTATCAGAACCTTTCACTTCCAGCATTTTCTGTACTATACTCAGATCCTCTCATAATAAAGGACAACATATTACTTGCCTTCTTAATTGCTGCTGAATCTGCATTTTAGCTTCCAGTGACTTGTGTAGAAAGGTCCCTTTGAACATCAACATTATTCAATCAACCACTTAAAATAAAATCTGCTTTTCTAGAATATTTAACTTCACGTTCTTGCACATTATATTATCATGTTCCTGCTCACTCACTCAGCTTTCCTATATCCCATTGAAAGCTCTTTGCGCTCACATTTTCCTCTGAACTCAATATCCCACCTAGCTTTGTATCATCTGCAAATTGGGAAATACTGTAAAACTCAAACTTGGAAATACTCAAACTTGATAATCCCACATTGAGATTTTGCTGGAGCCAGACTGGCAGATATTCCAGACCTCTGGACGTTATTCAAAACCATAAAACAGAGCGGCAGAATTCGGCATTTCAGCCCAGAGAGTCTACTCAGCCATCCCATCCCATTATGGCTGATTTATTATCCCGCTCAACCCCATTCTCCTTACTATTCCATCAAGGTGATTTTAAAGAGAATGTGGGAAATAAAACTCTGAGTTTAAAGGGAGCAAGAGAAACTCAGCCCTGAAGCCATCATTAACTTGAGATCGATGCATTTATTTTAAATATTTTTTTAAAAATTCCATAAATGCCACTGGAAAACACATTGCTAGTAGAACTCGAGTTGAATATGATGTTCTCCTCAGGGGTTGTCTATTGGTGGGTCCTCAGGTGGTTCTACAGGCTGACCTGGGATCCTCATACTCTGGTCCAGTACAGGCAACAGTAAATGGTGGTTTCAAATCACATGTGGTGTATCTTTCTATAAACTGCATATACTTTAGGTGCATTATTGATAACATAGCTGTGGCATGAACCTTTGCTCTTATTCCTCCTTTCTACTGTGCTAGGAAACTAGTGGAAGGCTTGACATTATGCTGGCAATCCTACAGGAATATAACCATAGGACTCAGAGTGGACTGGGTCAGGTCACTGAGACAGTACATAATGGTTGTCATTGGGGGCTGGAGCTGAGTGAGTTGGGGCAAGATGTGCAGCCACTCAGCACTGAAATGAGGGGTTGAGGGGTGCACTCTGGCCAGCATGACGAGTCTGAGCCATTGCTATGATTATGTTATAGACTGTCCAGATTCTATAGCCGCTGTCAGAGAATTCAGGGGCCTGTACCACGTTCCTGCAACAGTAACTTTCAGCCCAGGTAAATGTCTTTTTCAAAATATGGAGACGTATTCTTATGAGCATTCAGATTTCAGCTGCAAGAGTGCTAAAACTAATCAGCATTACAAGCAATTCTGAAGATGCTGGAAATCCAGAGCAACGCACAAAAAGCTGGAGGAACTCAGCAGGTCAGGCAGCATCTATGGAGGGTAACAAACAGTTGTTGCTTCCGGCCAAGATCCTTCATCGGGGTTTTTGATGAGGAGTCTCAACCCGAAAATCAAATAGAATAGTTTAAGTATGGGGGGGGGGGGAGAGAATGGGAAGAATTTTTGAATCAAATGAACAAAAGAAACAAACAATGTAATATCACCTGCCTTTCATGAGCCAAAATGTGCTGAATAACTTGGCGGTTCATCTTTCTTAATGATCTATAATGGTAATGGTCATCTGGGAATTAACATTCTGGGAAGGAAAGAATTACATTATTGTGCTTTTTATTTAATTTGGGGGTGGGGGTGTTGTGGATAGTGTGGAGGGCTGTCAGAGGTTACAGCGGAATATCGATAGGATGCAAAACTGGGCTGAGAAGTGGCAGATGGAGTTCAAAGTGTGAGGTGGTTTATTTTGGTAGGTCAAATATGATGGCAGAATATAAATGGTAAGACTCTTGGCAGTGTGGAGGATCAGAGGGAACTTGGGGTCTGAGTCCATAGGACACTCAAAGTTACTGTGCAGGTTGACTCTGTAGTTAAGAAGGAATACAGTGCATTGGCCTACATCAACTGTAGGATTGAGTTTAGGAGCTGAGAGGTAATGTTACAGCTATACAGGACCCTGGTCAGGCCCCACTTGGAATACTGTGCTCAGTTCTGGTCACCTCACTATAGGAAGGATGTGGAAACTATAGAAAGGGTGCAGAGGAGATTTACAAGGATGTTGCCTGGATTGGGGAGCATGCCTTGAGAATAGGTTGAGTGAACTCGGCCTTTTCTCTTTGGAGTGGCAGAAGATAAGAGGTGACCTGATAGAGGTGTATAAGATGATGAGAGGCATTGATCCTGTGGATAGTCAGATGCTTTTTCCCAGAGCTGAAATGGCTAGCATAAGAGGGCACAGTTTTAAGGTGCTTGGATGTAGGTACAGAGATCATCTCAGGAGTAAGTTTTGTTTTTAATAACGCAGAGAGTGGTGACTGCGTGGAATGGGCTGCTGGCAATGGTGGTGGAGGTGGCTACAATAAGACTCCTGGATAGGTACATGGAGCTTAGAAAAATAGAGGGCTATGGGTAACCCTGGGTAATTTCTAAGTAAGTACATGCTCAACACAGCATTGTGGGCCGAAGGGCCTGTATTGTGCTGAAGGTTTTCTATGTTTCTATGGTTTCTATGTTTTCTATGTTATCTATCAATTCCCATAACTCAGGTCATTGCCATTGGATTATACGATAAATAGCAATTAAGCAATACCATGTATGAAACCAACAAATATTGTACAAATATTAATTTTTGCCATATCTGACTTGGCCCAGATGGAACAAAGAACAGAACACTGGAACAACTCACTGAGTGAAGCAGCATTTGTGGAGGCAAAAGCTGCATCACATGTTGCACGATCTTGACCCGAATCCTTCCTGCATTCATTCTTTTTTGTGTCAGATTTAAGTCTCTTTTGTCTTTGTAGCCCAGTTGGAATTAGTTTAGACAAATGCCAAGAATGACCAAAATAACAGAATGGAAACATCAAAAATTCCAAGAAGTAAAAGGCAACTTCGTGATGCAACTTACCCTTTGAGTACAAGATGACCAACAATTTGTTTAGGACTCCATTTATGTGAAACCTCTCTGTAATACAAAGGACATTGATGAAATTATTTTGTGGCTATTGGGAACGGTAGTACAGCAAATCAAAATTTCAAACCAAAAATTTGTGTTGCAGACTGAAAAAATCAAAAATCAATAATTAGCAGCATATTTCTCCTAGATAATCTGAACACACTGCATGTTTTGAAAAAAATATTTGTTTATCAGGATCTGGGTATTGTAACCAAGTCCACATTTATTGATCATCTGTAACTTCCCTCCATATACTATGCTTGAACTGATGTACTCCTACTCAAGATACATTTCCAAAACTGGATTGAACAAAACTTGGTAGAGGAACCTGTGGATGTGGATCCACCTAAGAAAGATGGATGAGCTTAAAGCATGGATTGATACCTGGAAGTATGATGTGGTAGCTATTAGTGAAACATGGTTACAGGAGGGGTGTGATTGGCAACTAAATATTCCTGGATTTAATTGCTTCAGGTGTGATAGAATCCAAGGGACAAGAGGGGGAGGTGTTGCATTGCTTATCAGAGAAAATATTACAGCGGTGCGCTGGCAGGATAGATTAGAGGGCTCGTCTGGGGAGGATATTTGGGTGGAATTGAGGAATGGGAAAGGTGTAGTAACTCTTATGGGGGTGTATTATAGACCACCAAATGGGGAGCAAGAATTGGAGGAGCAAATTTGTAAGGAGATAGCAAATATTTGTAGTAAGCACAAGGTTGTGATTGTGGGAGATTTTAACTTTCCACACATAGACTGGAAAGCCCATACTGTAAAAGGGCTGGATGGTTTGGAGTTTGTAAAATGTGTGCAGGATAGTTTTTTGCAGCAATACATAGAGGTACCAACTAGAGAAGGGGCAGTGTTGGATCTCCTGTTAGGGAATGAGATAGGTCAGGTGACAGAGGTTTGTGTTGGGGAGCACTTCGGGTCCAGTGATCACAATACTATTAGTTTCAATATAATTATGGAGAAGGATAGATCTGGACCCAGGGTTGAGATTCTTGATTGGAGAAGGGCTAACTTTGAGTAGATGCAAAAGGATTTAGAAGGGACAATTTGTTTTATGGGAAGAATGTAATAGAGAAACGGAGGTCATTTAAAGGTGAAATTTTGAAAGTACAGAATCTTTATGTTCCTGTTAGGTTGAAAGGAAAGGTTAAAAGTTTGAGAGAGCCATGGTTTTCAAGGGATATTGGAAACTTGGTTCAGAAAAAGAGAGATATCTACAATAAATATAAGCAGCATGGAGTAAATGAGGTGCTCGAGGAATATAAAGAATGTTAAAGGAATCTTAAGAAAGAAATTAGAAAAGTTAAAAGAAGATATGAGGTTACTTTGGCAAGTAAGGTGAAAATAAATCCCAAGTGTTTCTACCATTATATTAATAGCAAAAGGATAGTGAGGGATTAAATTGGTCCATTAGAGAATCAGAGTGGACAGCTATGTGTGGAGCCAAAAGAGATGGGGAAAATTCTGAACAATTTCTTTTCTTTGGTATTCACTAAGGAGAAGGATATTGAATTGTGTAAGATAAGGGAAACAGGTAGGGAAGTTATGGAAACTATGATGATTAAAGAAGAGGAAGCACTGGAGCTTTTAAGGAATATAAAAGTGGATAAGTCTCCAGGTCCTGACAGGATATTCCCTAGGACCTTGAGGGAAGTTAGCGTGGAAATAGCAGGGGCTCTGACAGAAATATTTCAAATGTCATTAGAAACGAGGATGGTGCTGGAGGATTGGCGTATTGCTCATGTTGTTCCATTATTTAAAAAGGGTTCTAAGAGTAAACCTAGCAATTATCGGCCTTTGAGTTTGACGTCAGTGGTGGGTAAATTGATGGAAAGTATTCTTAGAGATGATATATATAATTATCTGGATAGACAGGATCCGATTAGGAACAGTCAACATGGATTTGTGCGTGGAAGGTCATGTTTGACAAATCTTATTGAATTTTTTGAAGAGGTTACTAGGAAAGTTGACGAGGGTAAAGCGGTGGATTCTGTCTTCATGGACTTCAGTAAGGCCTTTGACAAGGTCCCACACGGAAGAGTGATTAGGAATGTTCAATCGTTAGGTATTAATATTGAAGTAGTAACATGGATTCAGCAGTGGCTGGATAGGAGACGCCAGAGAGTGGTGGTAGATAGCTGTTTGTCAGGTTGGAGGCCGGTGACTAGTGGTGTGCCTCAGGGATCTGTACTGGGTCCAATGTTATTTGTCATATACATTAATGATCTGGATGATAGGGTGGTAAATTGGATGAGTAAGTATGCAAATAATACTAAGATAGGTGGTGCTGTGGATAATGAAGTAAGTTTTCAAATCTTGCAGAGAGATTTAGGCCAGTTAGAAGAGTGGGCTGAAAGATGGCAGATGGAGTTTAATGCTGATAAATGTGAGGTGCTACATTTTGGTATGACTAATCAAAATAGGAGATACATGGTAAATGCTAGGGCATTGAAGAATGCAGTAGAACAGAGTGATCTAGGAATAATGGTGCATAGTTCCCTGAAGGTGGACTCTCATGTGGATAGGGTGGTGAAGAAAGCTTTTGGTATGCTGGCCTTTATAAATCAGACCACTGAGTATAGGAGTTGGGATGTTATGTTGAAATTGTACAAGGCATTGGTGAGGCCAAATTTAGAGTACTGTGTACAGTTTTGGTCACAGAATTATAGGAAAGATGTCAACAAAATAGAGAGAGTACAGAGAAGATTTACTAAAATGTTACCTGGGTTTCATCACCTAAGTTACAGAGAAAGGTTGAACAAGTTGGGCCTTTATTCTTTGGAATGTAAAAGGTTGAGGGGGGACTTGATAGAGGTATTTAAAATTATGAAGAGGATAGATAGAGTTGACATGGATAGGTTTTTTCCATTGAGAGTGGGGGAGATTCAAATAAGGGGACATGAGTTGAGAGTTAAAGGGCAAAAGTTTAGGGGTAACATGAGGGGGAACTTCTTTACTCAGAGAGTGGTAGCTGTGTGGAACGAGCTTCCAGCAGAAGTGGTTGAGGTAAGTTCGATGTTGTTTTTTAAAGTTAAATTGGACAGCTATATGGACAGGAAGGGAATGGAGGGTTATGGACTGAGTGCAGGTCGGTGGGACTAGGTGAGAGTAAGAGCTTGGCACAGACTAGAAGGGCTGAGATAGCCTGTTTCCGTGCTGTAATTGTTATATGGTTATATACGGTTATGTTGGTATGCCTCTTACCCTCAACCCTTTTAGTAGTAAAAGTGTAAGTCTGTGAGGTGGTGGGGGCGGGGGGGGGGCTGTGATTGTGCTACTGAAGCCTGTATAATTAATTGCATCTTCTAATGTCCTGCAGCCATTGCATGTTGTGGAAGGAATGAATATTTAAAATGGTGGATGGGGCACCCATCAAGCAGGCAGCTTTGGTCTAGATTGGGTTAGGCCTCTAACCCAGTCTAATAACCATGGTATTTATTCTGGATAGTACAGCTGAATTCCTGGTCAGAACTGATGCCAAGTGCATTGACGGTGGGGCCTGAACATTAGAGGTAGGTGGTTAGATTCTATTGCCAAAGATCATTTAAATGGCTCACATTTCTTTATAATGGAGCAGAAAAGGCTGCAGAAAATTGCGAATTCAGCCAGCTCCATCATGGGCACTAGCCTTCCCAGTGTCAGGACATCTTCAAAAGGCAATGCCTCAAAAAGGTGGCAACCATCAAAAAAGCTCTCCATCACCCAGGATATGCCCTCTTCTCATTGGTACCATCAAGGAGGTAGTACAGGAACCTGAAGATACACACTCAATGTTTCAGGAACAGCTTCTTCCCCTCCACCATCAGATTTTTGAATGGACAATGAGTCCATGTACACAACTGTTGGATCTAATTCTTAGATTAAACTGTGTTACTTTTTTTTGTTATATCCATATAAGAACTACTTAAAATACAAGCAAATAATTAATTGTGAAATTGCAGTTTAATATGTCTCTAGGGGCTATAGAAAATGTAATTCTGGAAAGCTCTGGAGATTTCTTTGTTCTACATTACTTGAGTAAGTGCTTTCTCATTGGTTAATCTGGCACTGCAGAATACAATAAGTGCTTTTTACTTGGTTAATTCTTATCTCTAGATTTGAATGGAATTTTCCTTTTCTCTGTGGTACAAAATTGCTGTTCTAGGCTAGGTGCCATCTTTAATCTTTTCCTCTCTTTCTTCAACTTGTAGATCTCTATCGCTCTTTTGTCCGTTTTCTTTATTCTATCAATTCTTAATAAAATTATCGTGAAACAACAAGTTTTGTGCCTCTTTTCTGAACCTTGGATCAAAAACATATGAATCCAACATTACCTGAATATATTCCCCTTTTTGCAATGCTTATCTATTTTTTAAAATAATTCTTTCAATTTAGTTTTAATTATTATATATTGTAATGTACCGCTGCTGCAAAACAACAAATTTCACGATATATGCCAGTGATATTAAACCTGAGTTTGATTATTGCAAAATTAACTCAAGCAATTTTTAACCATTTCTCCAAATACGAAAATGAATTGAATCCCCAACACCCCCGAAATCCTCAGCAACATGGTTTCTCTTACGGTTTTATTCATAAAGTTTATTATGCTCAAGGAAAAGAACTGGCTTAGTTATTAACTTTCGATACAAATTGAAGCAGATTTTAAAGAATTCTCACTTACCTAGGAAGAGGTGTGAATTCACTGATGATTCCTTCAGTACCCAGAGCTATTCCTTGAACAATAAATGTACTTCCCATCCCTTTCCATAATCCTTTTATACCCTGCAAATATAAAATATAGAATGCAATAATCATATATGTAATTTTCACAAATGTTATAAAATTTACTGTGTCTTTAATGAAAGACTATACTGATCTGATCTTGGCCAAGGATCTATTTTCCTGTTTATTCCTCATCTACCCAATAAAACAAAATCTAGCCTATTTTGGCCCTTTCTCTAAATCATTTATCTAGATTTGTAAATAGTTTTGGTCCTGGTTCTGATCACGGCAACCATCGAGTCACAGATACCACGGTAGCACAGCAATTAGTGTAACACTATTACAGCCCGAGGAATTCTGGAGTTCAGAGTTCAACTCCGGCACCATTCTGTAATGAGTCTCTTATGTCCTCCCCATGGAATGCATGGTTTTCCCCAGGTGCTCCACGTTCCTCCCACAAGTCCAAAGACGTACCAGATAGGGTATTTGGTCATTGTAAATTGTGCCGTCAGGTTAGAGTTAATTGGGATTGTGGGGTTGCAGGGACTGTGTGCCTCAAAGGGCTGGGAGGTCCTCCTGCACACTGTATCACTAAATAAAATAAAGTAAAACTAATTCTAACTTGTTTTCTGATTCCCAATCAATCTTTTATTCATGCTAATATATTACACAAAAACTCCAATAAACTGCCTCCATCAGGCCTGACCAGTATTCACTAGTATTGAATATTATTCCCGCCATTGTCCTTACACTTTACACATCACACAGCAGTGTAATTAATTTTCTAGTGAACTGAGTAAGCTTTAAAGAAGAAACACGCACAAAATTCTAGAGGAACAGCAGGTCAGGCAGCATCTCTGGAGGGACATGAAGAGTTGACATTTTGGGCCGAGACCCTTCATCAGTACTGGAAAGGAAGGGAAGCAGAAGCCAGAATAAAAAGCTGGGAGCAGAAGCACAAGCTGGCAGATAATAAGTGAGTCCACGTGAGATGGGGAAAGTAGAAGGGTGGAAAACGGTAGACGAAAAGGAATCATGGGACAACTAGGAGGTGATGCTTGGTAGAGGCAAAGGGCTGAACAAGGAGGAATCTGATCGGAGCGGTTAGAAGAACATGGAATAAAGGGACGGAGGTGGGTAACCACTGAGAAATGATGGACATATCATGAGGGTAGGGTAACGGAACAGGGGTGAGCGAGCCACAGGAATGAGGGAAAACAAAGTGCGGGGGGGGCAGGTGAAAAGAGAGAAAACAGAGGGGAGTGGTTACCTGAAGTTAGAGAAATAGATGCTGATGCCATCAGGTTGGAGACTACCAAGACAGAATATGAGATGTTGCCCCTCCAACCTGCATCTGGCCTCATTGTGGAAAGAAAGGAAGCTGCGGACAGATGTATCAGTGTGGGAATGGGAAGTGGAACTGAAATGGTGGCCACCAGGAGATCCTAGCTGTTGCAATGGACAGAGCGAAGGTGCTTGATGAAGTAGTCTCCTAATCTGCATCAGGTCTCACCACTGTAAAGGGGGCCGCATCAGGACCTACACATCACTTCCCTCTAGTTCCATACTCCTTTCCCTTTATTCCATGGTCTACAGTCCTCTCCTAGCAGATTCCTTCTTCAGCCTTTTGCATCTTCCACCTTAATCATTCCCGTTCATCCCACGTGCCTCACCCATCTACCTTCCCCTTCCTTACCTGGATTCACCTGTCATCTGACAGTTTGTGCTCCTCCCTCTCACCCCACCATTTTACTCCAGCTTCTGCCTCTTCCTTTCCAGTCCTAATGAAGGATCTTGGCCCAAAACATTGATTGCTTATCCCTCTTTATACATGCTGCTTGACCTGCTGAGTTCCTCCAGCATTTTCTGTACTTTCAAGATTTCCAACAATTGCAGAATCTTGTGTCTAAGTTTTAAAGGTTTTCAAGGCCCCTATGAGTTTAAAAGGAGCACTGCATACAGGGCTCTGATCAGTTTTTTTTTGAGTTTATGAAGTAAAAATGTGATGTAAAATACATAATTCCAGCAAATTCAACTGCACTAACAGCAGAAAATGAAGGACTAGACTGGAAAATACTTGCAGGTCATGTGAAGCCATAGGAGCAGCTGGTGCATAGCACAAGTACTTGTACGCAACCATCGACTCCAGGCAGAGAATTTCTGAAAAGTATTGATAATGGCTGGGTGACCTTTCTTGTAGAGACACTGCCCAGAAGGTGACACTGGCAAACTACTTTTGTAGAAAAATTTCCCAAGAACAATCATGGTCAAATAGACCATGATGACCCACGTCATACAACATGGCTCTTAACGATGACGATGATATACTTCTAATGCCATATGCTCATAAAATATTAAATGCCTTTTGGAAATCAAAATATCACTACATTCAACTTTATAACTGTGCTCATTACATCTTTAAAGAGCCCTAATAGATTAATCAAATATGGTTTACCTTACAAAAATGTATGTTGATTCTGCTCAACTGCCCTCTATAAATTCCTAAGTAATGAATTCCGGTATTTGCCCAATGGTTTAAAAGGAAAACTGGACTTTTGTTTCCTGCTCTCTGTCTCCTTTCTTGAAAGTAATTACATTTCACGTTCTCAATTACAAATCTATGTGATCACAATTCTACCTCCTTTACCAGCACTGGAGAGAGATAGGAACAGATGTTAGGAAAGCATTTAATTGGAGTACGGGGAAATTTGAGGCTATCAGGCAGGAACTTGGAAGCATAAATTGGGAACAGATGTTCTCAGGGAAATGTACGGCAGAAACGTGGCAAATGTTCAGGGGTATATGGGTGGAGTTCTGCATAGGTACGTTCCAATGAGACAGGGAAAGGATGGCAGCGTACAGGAACCGTGATGTACAAAAGCCGTGTAAATCCAGTTAAGAAGAAAAGAAGAGCTTATGAAAGGTTCAAAAAACTAGGTAATGATAGAGATCTAGAAGATTATAAGGCTAGCAGGAAGGAGCTTAAGAAAGAAATTAGGAGAGCCAGAAGGGGCCATGACAAGGCCTTGGGGAACAGGATTAATGAAAGCCCCAAGGCATTCTACAAATATGTGAAGAGCAAGATGATAAGACGTAACAGAATAGGACCAACCAAATGTGACAGTGAAAAGTGTGTATGGAATTGGAGGAGATAGCACAGGTGCTTAATGAGTGCTTCAGTATTCACTACGGAAAAGGATCTTGACTTACATTGGACTGAAAAGCTTGAGCATGTAGATATTAAGAAAGAGGATGTGCTGGAGCTTTTGGAAAGCATAAAGTTGGATAAGTCACTGGGACAGGATGAGATGTACCCCAGGCTACTGTGGGAGGCAAGGGAGGAGATTGCTGACCCTCTGGTGATGACCTTTGCATCATCAATGGGGATGGCAGAGGTTCCGGAGGATTGGAGGGTTGCGGATGTTGTACCCCTTATTCAAGAAAGGGAGTAGAGATAGCCCATGAAATTATAGACCAGACAGTCTTACTTCAGTGGTTGGTAAGTTGATGGAGAAGATCCTGAGAGGCAGGATTTATGAACATTTGGAGAGGCATGATTAGGAATAGTCAGCATGGCTTTGTCAAAGGCAGGTCGTGCTTTACGAGACTGATTGAATTTCTTGAGGATGTGACTAAACACATTGATGAAGGTAGAGCAGTAGATGTAGTGTATATGGATTTCAGCACGGCATTTGACAAGGTACCCCATGCAAGGCTTATTGACAAAGTAAGGAGGCATGGGATCCAAGGGGACCTTGCTTTGCGGATCCAGAACTGGCTTGCCCACAGAGGCAAAGAGTGGTTGTAGACGTGTCATATTCTGCATGGAGGTCAGTCACCAGTGGTCTGCCTCAGGGATCTGTTCTGGGACCCCTGCTCTTCGTGATTTTTACAAATGACCTGGGTGAGGAAGTGGAGGGATGGGTTAGTAAATTTGCTGATGACACAAAGGTTGGGGGTGTTGTGGACAGTGTGGAGAGCTGTCAGAGGTTAGAGCGGGACACTGATAGGATGCAAAACTAGGCTAAGAAGTGGCAGGTGAAGTTCAACCCCCAGATAAATGTGAGGTGGTTCATTTTGGTAGGTCAAATATGATGACAGAATATACTATTAATGGTAAGACGCATGGCAGTGTGGAGGATCAGAGGCATCTTGGGGTCCGAGTCCAAAGGACACTCAAAGCTGCTGCGCAGGTTGACTCTGTGGTTAAGAAGGCATATGGTACATTGGCCTTCATCAATCGTGGGATTGGGTTTAGGAGTCAAGAGGTAATGCTGCAGCTATATAGGACCCTCGTCAGACCCCACTTGGAGTACTGTGCTCAGTTCCGGTCTCCTCACTACAGGAAGGATGTGGAAACAATAGAAAGGATGCAGCAGAGATTTACAAAGATGTTGCCTGGATTGGAGAGTATGCCTTATGAAAACAGGTTGAGTGAACTTCGCCTTTTTTCCATGAAGCAACAGAGGATGAGAGATGACCTGATAAGAGGTGTATAAGATGATGAGAGTCATTGATTGTGTGGATAGTAAGAGGCCTTTTCCCAGGGCTGAAATGGCTAGCACGAGAGAGCACAATTTTAAGGTGCTTCGAAGTAGGTACAGAGGAGATGTCATGGGTAAGTTTTTTTGTTTACACAGACAGTGGTGAGTAGAATGGGCTGCCAGCAACGGTGGTGGAGGTGGATACGATAGGGTCTTTTAAGAGACTCCTAGACAGGTACATGGAACTCAGTAAAATAGAGAGCTCTGGGTAACCTTAGGTAATTTCTAAGATAAGGACATGTTCAGCACAGCTTTGTGGGCCGAAGGGCCTGTATTCTGCTGTAGGTTTTCTATGTTGCTATGTTCTCAATGTTATTTGCTTATTATTATTTCTTTCTTCTTGTATTTGCAGTTTGTTATCTTTTGCACACTGTTTGAATGTCCAAGTTGGTGCTGTCTTTCATCATTATAGGGTGACGTACTGTATGTGTACTTCGATAATAAATTTACTTTGATCTATACTCATTTGTTGATTTCCAGAACAGAGAATTTTGTAAAAACATGCCCATTAGCACATGAAAACAACCTCTCCCTCAATGTCGCAAAAGCAAAGGAGCTAATTGTAGACTGCAGGAGAGAAAGAGGCAGGCTAGCCCCTATTGACATCAATAGATCAGGGGTTGAGAGGGTGAACGGCCTTAAGTTCCTCCGCATAAACATCACCAAGGATCTCAAATCGTCTGCATATTACCGGCTGTGTGATGAAAAAGGCACAACAGTGCCTCTTTCACCTCATACAGTTGAAGAAGTTTGATGTGGGTCCTCAAATCCTAAGAACTTTCTATAGGGGCACAATAGAGAGCATCCTGACTGGCTACAATCACTGAATGGTATGGGAACTGTACTTCCCTCAAACGCAGGACTCTGCACAGTGATGCAGACAACCCAGCGCATCTGTAGTTGTGAACTTCCCACTATTCAGGACATTTACAAAGACAGGTGTGTAAAAAGGGCCCGAAGGATCATTGGGGACCCGAGTCACCCCAATCACAAACTGTTCCAGCTGCTACCATCCAGAAAATTGTATTGCAGCGTAAAAGCCAGGACCAAAAGGCTCCAGGGCAGCTTCTTCTACTAGGCCATCAGACTGCTTAACTCACGCTGATACAACTGTATTTCTATGTTATACTGACTATCCTGTTGTACATACTATTTATTATAAATTACTATAAATTGCACATTACACATTTAGACAGAGACGTAAAGGTTTTTACTCCTCATGTATATGAAGGATGTAAGTGATAACATCAATTCAATTCAAGTTATTTATTTTAAGGCCATCAAATCCAGGATACCAGTCAGTCATTTGTTTCCATTGCACCTTTTCTCCCTGTTTGTCGTTTTGAACTTCGTTGTAATTGAGATGCTTTGAGTATAGAAGATAGATACAAAATAGTTGTTGAAAACCTCTCCAATTTCCTCATTTCCCATTAATGTCTCAAACTCGATCTCTCATTATTTCATGTCTTTTTTAAAAGCCTCCCTTATTAGCTATGGATAGACTGTCCTTCAGAAAATCATTATTCCTCAATGGAATATACCTTAGTTGAGAATTAAGAAATATTTCAAAAATGTCTGCTATAGCTTATCTCTATCTTTTAGTTTGCTTTCTCAGTCCAGTTTAACCAAATATATCTTCATCTTTGCAGCTACTTTTAATTATGGCATCAGTTTCCGATTTTATTCATGCTCAAGTTGTTAATAATTGATAATTTAATACTTAACAATCACTCTTCCCACAATTATTCACTACAAGATCATTAATTAACCTCATCTAATTACACATCCAGATATAAAAAAAATGTGCCTTGTTTGGTTCCAGGGGGTATTTTCACAGAGAATATCCAAAATACACCTTAAAAGTCCTCAAAATTATCTTTGCCAATTTGATTATGTTAAACTATACGAAGATTAAAGTCTTCCACAAAATATTTCAGCACATTTCTTTCATGACTCCTTTATTTCTTGATTTATATTCTTTCCTACAGTGTACCTATTGTTCAGGACCAAACAGATAACTTCCACCAGTGACTTTCTTTTGCTGCAGAAGCTACAGTATCAGATCATATGGTTTGCGAATGTATAGTAGAAAAGTAAAAACGCAAAGCTACATCATGCATAGAATGGAGAAATACATTGTATTACCAATGAGTACAATTGTAAAAGCCTACCTGTGTTTTGCTGAAATGGTACATAATATTAACAACGGTGAAAGGAGTAAGATGATAATTTTTTGCATGATAATTAACCTAAAATAGAATGTAGAAGAGGTTAAAAAATACTTTCATCCATAGCAAATACAATATAATAACTATGTACAATTGCAACAGTTTTAAAAATCTCTTGCCACTCAGTATAGATTTCATGTGCTCACATTCATAATGGTTATTCAGATATTATAAATATTCTGGAAATATTCAGTGGACCAGGTAGCACGTGTGGAGAAAATTAATATATCAGGTCAACGACTTTCCTCGGACCAGAAAGTCTTCAAAACATTCTCTATTCAGAAATAAGGACTCAATTGAGAATGATAATTCATCCATGGCTATCAACGGCAAGCAAGGATGGTGCTAAGTTGCTTCAATCTCTACAGATACTGCTGGACCTGATTAATATCTAGAGTTTTCATTTTATTTCATATCTTTGAAATGGAAGAAGCCAGAGAGGTAGTAAATTGGATTAGACATTGGTTCCATGGAAGAAGCCAGAGAGTGGTAGTGGAGAATTGCTTCTCTGAGTGGAGGCCTGTGACTAGTGGTGTGCGACAAGGACCTTGAAGGAGACTAGCGTTGAAATTGCAGGGGCCCTGGCAGATATATCTAAAATGTCGGTATCTATGGGTGAGGTGCCGGAGGATTGGAGGATAGCTCATGTTGTTCCGTTGTTTAAAAAAGGCTCTAAAAGTAATCCGGGAAATTATAGGCCAGTAAGTTTGACGTCGGTAGTAGGTAAATTATTGGAAGGAATACTAAGAGATAGGATCTACAAGTATTTGGATAGACAGGGACTTATTAGGGTGAGTCAACATAGCTTTGTGCATGGTAGGTCATGTTTAACAAATCTATTAGAGTTTTTCGAGGAGGTTACCAGTAAAGTGGATGAAGGGAAGGCAGTGGATGTTGTCTACGTGGACTTCAGTAAGGCCTTTGACAAGGTCCCACATGGGAGGTTAGTTAGGAAGATTCAGTCGCTAGGTATACATGGACAGGTAGTAAATTGGATTAGACATTGGCTCAATGGAAGAAGCCAGAGAGTGTTAGTGGAGGATTGCTTCTCTGAGTGGAGGCCTGTGACTAGTGGTGTACCACAGGGATCAGTGCTGGGTCCATTATTATTTGACATCTATATCAATGATCTGGATCATAATGTGGTAAGTTGGATCAGCAAATTTGCAGATGATACAAAGCTTGGAGGTGTAGTGGACAGTGAAGAAGGTGTTCAAAGCTTACAGAGGGATTTGGATCAGCTGGAAAAATGGGCTGAAAAACGGCAGATGGAGTTTAATACAGACAAGTGTGAGGTATTGCACTTGGGAAGGACAAACCAAGGTAGAACATACAAGGTAAATGGTAGGGCACTGAGGAGTGCAGTTGAACAGAGGGATCTGGGAATACAGATACAAAATTCCTTAAAAGTGGCATCACAGATAGATAGGGTCATAAAGAGAGCTTTTGGTACATTGGCCCTTATAAATCAAAGTATTGAGTATAAGAGTTGGAATGTTATGGTGAGGTTGTATAAGGCAGAATTTGGAGTATTGTGTGCAGTTTTGGTCAAATTACAGGAAGGATATTAATATGGTTGAAAGAGTGCAGAGAAGGTTTACAAGGATGCAGACGGAAGTTGAGAAACTGAGTTACAGAGGAAGGTTGAATAGGTTAGGACTTTATTCCCTGGACCGTAGACGAATGAGGGGAGATTTGATAGAGGTATATAAAATTATGATGGGTATAGAGTGAATGCAAGCAGGCTTTTTCCACTGAGACTAGAGGAGAAAAAAACCAGAGGTCATGGGTTAAGGGTGAAGGGGGAAAAGTTTAAAGGGAACACGGGGGGGGGGCTTCTTCACACAGAGAGTGGTGGGAGTGTGGAATGAGCTGCCAGATGAAGTGGTAAATGTGGGCTCACTTTTAATATTTAAGAAAAACTTGGACAAGTACATGGATGAGAGGTGTACGGAAGGTTATGGTCCAGATGCAAGTCAGGGGGACTAGGCAGAAAAATGCTTCGGCACAGCCAAGAAGGGCCAAAAGGCCTGTTTCTGTGCTGTAATGTTCTATGGTTCTATCAAACAGCCGGAGTTTTTTTTTTATTTTCAACCATAGGCTGCCAACAGTTACAGGAAATTTTCATCTATTTCTCATTCCCCAAGAATGAGTATACAGCAACATTTAATGGCAGTTGGGAACTAAACCAATACATTTCTTGTTTTTGCTAGAGCTGTATCAACTGGTGTCCCTTATCATCTGACCACTAGAGAGACCTGTTCACCTACCCCTCCAAACGATAACAATACCTACAGATGGTTTCAAAGTACCTCAAATACTGAAACACCTCAAATAAATACCTCTTTTTCAATTTTGCTCATCAATATCCTTGTGTCCTACATGAATACATGATTAATCTTTGGTGTCAATCATAGCTCAATTTTAGAACACTTGCTTCTAAGTGAGAGTATGGGTTCAAGTTCTATTCAGTCACTTGATTAAATGAATTGAGACCAACAATTCAGTACCCCAATTTCAGCTTAGGTGTCTAATCGGATCCTTCAAAATGGCCATAAAAGACTAAGCAACATTTTTTTGAGCAAGATTCCTGGCTAATACTTCCTTTACATTGCACAAAGACTCTCTGGTCTTCATCATGTCCCTGTTTGTGGAACAGAGAGATGTGAAACAGCTTACATCCATGAAAGACATCATTTTCAGTGGGACACACACAAAAAATGCTAGTGAACGCAGCAGGCCAGACAGCATCTCTAGGAAGAGGTACAGTTGACGTTTCAGGCCGAGACCCTTCGTCAGGACTAACTGAAGGAAGAGTTAGTAAGAGATTTGAAAGTGGGAGGGGGAGGGGGAGATCCAAAATGATAGGAGAAGTCAGGAGGGGGAGGGATGGAGCCAAGAGCTGGACAGGTGATTGGCAAAAGGGATATGAGAGGATCATGGGACAGGAGGCCCACGGACCAGTGGCCACACATTTTAATTCTACGTCCCATTCCCATTCTGATATGTCTATCCAGGGCCTCCTCTACCGTAAAGATGAAGCCACACTCAGGTTGGAGGAACAACACCTTATATTCCGTCTTATATAGCCTCCAACCTGATGGCATGAACATTGACTTCTCTAACTTCCGCTAATGCTCCACCTCCCCCTCGTACCCCATCCATTATTTATATACACACACATTCTTTCTCTCACTCTCCTTTTTCTCCCTCTGTCTATACCCCTTGCCCATCCTCTGGTTCTTTCCCCCTCCTCCCCCTTTTCCTTCTCCCTGGGCCTCCTGTCCCATGATCCTCTCATATCTCTTTTGCCAATCACCTGTCCAGCTCTTGGCTCTATCCCTCCCCCTCCTGTCCTCTCCTATCATTTTGGATCTCCCCCTCCCACTTTCAAATCTCTTACTAGCTCTTCCTTCAGTTAGTCCTGACAAAGGGTCTCGGCCTGAAACGTCGACTGTACCTCTTCCTAGAGATGCTGCCTGGCCTGCAGCGTTCACCAGCAACTTTGATGCATGTAGCATCTATAGGAAGAGGTTTCAGTGGGACTATTCTTCTGTTGCTCAGAAAAAATTGCAGCTCACTTGACAGTGGCATGCTGTTCTCTCCGCCCATCCCCTTAGTATGGCCACAGCACATCTGAAGACTGCAAAGTATTATCTCAGAGTCTAAAACCTTGATCACTCAAAATCACTGACAGCCAGTGAGTCTCACCCTTCAGGTTCAGTAACCAAAGATGTCAATGCGATTGGGCCACTGAATATTTAAGAAATCACAAATGTTCTGTATACTTGGTTACTTAAGGTAGTTATACCCGTGGGTGGTAAGGGGGACAAGCTCCCAATACCTGTTAAATGATCCCAGTAGCATCCACCTCAAATAGCCTCTGACAACCAAGTTCAGCTCCTGGTCATCACGTGTGGCTTAGCTACTAAAAGGTGGAACTGACAGGAGAAGGGGCAAAGGTGGGTTACTGGCACCTTAAAATCAGTCACTTAGAGCAGATGGGGCTTGTCAACCATGGTTGGCAGCTCATCTGGAAGGAAAACTCTGATCTCAAAACTCTGCTGGCCTTGCATCTATACCCACTCTACCCACTCATGGGGAAGGTTTCATGAGTATACCAAAAGGAAAAATCCGAAGCTGGAGTCCCGAAAGCAGTCCTACATTGTGTTCGATGCCGACTGGCAACTCCTGCGATGCTGCTAGTACCAAATTGTATTGGTCTCTGCTGTTTATTTGGGTTCATCAGATGTGTGGAGAGGGGGAGCTTCCCACATGGGCAACAGTTTAATCTCCATATTGTTGTGTCCAGGCTTGGGTATCTAGACAGCTAGAAGGCCTCACTCACTCTATAATACTTGGGGTAAGCAAAAATGTCCAAATAAAATTTAACTTTAAATCATTTAACTCAGATTAAATCATCAAAACTAAAACAAATGGCCAGTAAGTTGATGGAAAAGATCCTGAGAGGTAGGATTTATGAACATATGGAGAGACATAATATGATTAGGAATAGTCAGCATGGCTTTGTCAAAGGCAGGTCGTGCTTTACGAGCCTGATTGAATTTCTTGAGGATGTGACTAAACACATTGATGAAGGAAGAGCAGTAGATGTAGTGTATATGGATTTCAGCAAGGCATTTGACAAGGTACCCCATGCAAGGCTTATTGACAAAGTAAGGAGGCATGGGATCCAAGGGGACCTTGCTTTGTGGATCCAGAACTGACTTGCCCACAGAGGCAAAGAGTGGTTGTAGTCGGGTCATATTCTGCATGGAGGTTGGTCACCAGTGGTGTGCTTCAGGGATCTGTTCTGGGACCCTTACTCTTTGTGATTTTTATAAATGACCTGGATGAAGAAGTGCAGGGATGGGTTAGTAAATTTGCTGATGACACAAAGGTTAGGGGTGTTGTGGACAGTGTGGAGGGCTGTTAGAGGTTACAGCAAGACATTGATAAGATGCAAAACTGGGCTGAGAAGCGGCAGATGGCGTTCAACCCAGATAAGTGTGAGATGGTTCATTTTGGTAGGTCAAATATGATGACAGAATATGGTATTAATGGTAAGACTCTTGGCAGTGTGGAGGATCAGAGGGACCTTGGGGTCCGAGTCCATAGGGTACTCAAAGATGCTGTGCAGGTTGACTCTGTGGTTAAGAAAGCATACGGTGCTTTGGCCATCATCAATCGTGAGATTGAGTTTAGGAGCTTGAGAGGTAATGCTGCATTATATAGGACCCTGGTCAGACCCCACTTGGAGTACTGTGCTCAGTTCTGGTCGCCTCACTATATGAAGATGTGAAACCATAGAAAGGGTGCAGAGGAGATTTACAAGGATATTGCCTGGATTGGGGAGCATGCCTTATGAAAATAGGTTGAGTGAACTCGGCCTTTTTTCCTTGGAGCAACGGAAGATGAGAGGTGACCTGATAGAGGTGTATAAGATGATGAGAGGCAATGATTGTGTGGATAGTCAGAGGCCTTTTCCTAGAGCTGAAATGGCTAGCACGAGAGGGCACAGTTTTAAGGTGCTTGGAAATAGGTACAGAGTAGATGTCAGGGGTAAGTATTGTTTTTCTTTTACACAGAGTGAGTGCGTGGAATGGGCTGCAGGCGACAGTGGTGGAGGTGGATATGATAGGGTCTTTTAAGAGACTCCTGGACAGGTACATGGAGAACAGAAAAAATAGAGGGTTATGAGTAACCTTGTGTGGCACGTGGCCAAGTGGTTAGAACATAGAACATAGAATAGTACAGCACAGTACTGGCCCTTCGGCCCATGATGTTGTGCCAACCCTCAAACCCTGCCTCCCATATAAGCCCCCACCTTAGATTCCTCCATATACCTGTCTAGTAGTGTCTTAAACTTCACTAGTGTATCTGCCTCCATCACTGACTCAGGCAGTGCATTCCACGCACCAACCACTCTCTGAGTAAAAAACCTTCCTTTAATATCCCCCTTGAACTTCTCACCCCTTACCTTAAAGCCATGTCCTCTTGTATTGAGCAGTGGTGCCCTGGGGAAGAGGCGCTGACTATCCACTCTATCTATTCCTCTTATTATCTTGTACACCTCTATCATATCTCCTCTCATCCTTCTTCTCTCCAAAGAGTAAAGCCCTAGCTCCTTTAATCTCTGATCATAATGCATACTTTCTAAACCAGGCAACATCCTGGTAAATCTCCTCTGTACCCTTTCCAATGCTTCCACATCCTTCCTATAGTGAGGTGACCAGAACTGGAAACAATACTCCAAGTGTTGCCTAACCAGAGTTTTATAGAG
The DNA here is from genome assembly GCF_030028105.1 of Mobula birostris. Taxonomy (NCBI): domain Eukaryota; kingdom Metazoa; phylum Chordata; class Chondrichthyes; order Myliobatiformes; family Myliobatidae; genus Mobula; species Mobula birostris. The sequence goes on along the minus strand of NC_092386.1, from coordinate 22,986,047 downwards.
CTGCATCATTACATCGCGACTCTTAAACTCTATCCCTCGACTTATGAAAGCTAACACCCCATAAGCTTTCTTAACTACCCTATCCACCTGTGAGGCAACTCTCAGGGATCTGTGGACATGTACCCCGAGATCCCTCTGCTCCTCCATACTACCAAGTATCCCGCCATTTACTTTGTACTCTGCCTTGGAGTTTGCCCTTCCAAAGTGTACCACCTCACACTTCTCCGGGTTGAACTCCATCTGCCACTTCTCAGCCCACTTCTGCATCCTATCAATGTCTCTCTGCAATCTTTGACAATCCTCTACACTATCTACAACACCACCAACCTTTGTGTCATCTACAAACTTGCCAACCCACCCTTCTACCCCCACATCCAGGTCGTTAATAAAAATCACGAAAAGTAGAGGTCCCAGAACAGATCCTTATGGGACACCACTAGTCACAACCCTCCAATCTGAATGTACTCCCTCCACCACCACCCTTTGCCTTCTGTAGGCAAGCCAATTCTGAATCCACCTGGCCAAACTTCCCTGGATCCCATGTCTTCTAACTTTCTGAATAAGCCTACGATGTGGAACCTTGTCAAATGCCTTACTAAAATCCATATAGATCACATCCACTGCACTACCCTCATCTAAATGCCTGGTCAACTCCTCAAAGAACTCTATCAGGCTTGTTAGACACGATCTGCCCTTCACAAAGCCGTGCTGACTGTCCCTGATCAGACCGTGATTCTCTAAATGCCTATAGATCCTATCTCTAAGAATCTTTTCCAACAGATTTCCCACCACAGACATAAGGCTCACTGGTCTATAATCACCTGGACTATCCCTACTACTTTAATTGAACAAGGGAACAACATTCGCCTCCCTCCAATCCTCCGGTACCATTCCCGTAGACAACGAGGACATAAAGATCCTAGCCAAAGGCTCAGCAATCTCTTCTCTCGCCTCGTGGAGCAGCCTGGGGAATATTCCGTCAGGCCCCAGGGACTTATCTGTCCTAATGTATTTTAACAACTCCAACACCTCCTCTCCCTTAGCATCAACATGCTCCAGAACATCAACCTCACTCATATTGTCCTCACCATCAAGTTCCCTCTCATTGGTGAATACCGAAGAGAAGTATTCATTGAGGACCTCGCTCACTTCCACAGCATCCAGGAATATCTTCCTATCTTTATCTCTAATCGGTCCTACCTTCACTCCTGTCATCCCTTTTTTCTTCACATAATTGAAGAATGCCTTGGGGTTTTCCTTTACCCTACTCGCCAAGGCCTTCTCATGCCCCCTTCTTGCTCTTCTCAGTCCCTTCTTAAGCTCCTTTCTTGCTTCCCTATATTCCTCAATAGACCCAGCTGATCCTTGCTTCCTAAACCTCATGTATGCTGCCTTCTTCCTCCTGACTAGATTTTCCACCTCACTTGTCACCCATGGTTCCTTCACCCTACCATTCTTTATCTTCCTCACCGGGACAAATTTATCCCTTACATCCCGCAAGAGATCTCTAAACATCGACCACATGTCCATAGTACATTTCCCCGCAAGACCATCATCCCAATTCACACCCGCAAGTTCTAGCCTCATAGCCTCATAATTTGCCTTTCCCCAATTAAAAATTTTCCTGTCCTCTTTGATTCTATTCTTTTCCATGATAATTATAAAGGCCAGGGAGCGGTGGTCACTGTCCCCCAGATGCTCACCCACTGAGAGATCTGTGACCTGACCCGGTTCATTACCTAGTACTAGATCTAGTATGGCATTCCCCCGGTCGGCCTGGTTAGGGCGATGGGCTCACGATCTGAAGGTTGTGGGTTCGAGTCTCGGCCAAGGCAGCGTGTTGTGCCTTTGAGCAAGGCACTTAACCACACACTGACCCAGTCCACCCAGCTGAAAATGGGTACCGGCAAATGCTGGGGGTTAACCTCGCGATAGACTGGCATCCTATCCGGGGAGAGTCTCGTACTCTCAGCCGCTTCAGGCCACAGAAACCGGCATAAGAACCGGCCTGATGGGCCACAAGGCTCGGGACAGACTTTAACTTTAATGGATAACCTTAGGTAATTTCTGAGGTAAGGAGATGTTCAGCACAGCTTTGTGGACTGCAGGGCCTGTATTGTGCTGTAGGTTTTCTATGTTTCGAAGTAATTGTTAAGTGCTCAGCAATTATTTCTCCCATTCCTTTAAATGGGGCAGCTGTGCTTATGCCATGAAGAGTCCAATAAATAACTCTGGAAAAACTAGACTTCACTGGGGATACCTGGGTAATTTTTGGTACAAGTGCTAAGGCTGGGGAGGAAGTACTGCCCCATTATATTTCCTTTAATATCAATACAGTTTTGCTAGTATGTCAAGGCAACTTTACAAAACATCATACCTGACATTGCCGCCGGAAAACAATACAGGGATGTGCCAAGACATTTTCTGTAAAGAGACTTTAAAAGATAAAAGATAATCAGACAAAAATACAAAGAACAAATTATTTCACTAAATCTACAAATTTTCCAGCCAAAAACAATTGAGAATTTAAATCAGCCTGATTCTCATTAGAAATTATGGTGATTCCAAACTGAAGACAAGGATGTCTGCATGTGTACAGTCAAATGACAAATGTCCTGCTCCGAGTGATAGAATCCGATTGCTAAGTCTATCATTGCTGCACATTTGAACTCAGTTTCACTATGATTCTCCGGCTTGGGAGGTGGTGGAAATTGCTGTGTGGATAACTTTCAACACAGGAGCCAAGTGCCATGGAAAAGGCAAACTAAATTAAAAAAACTATTTAAATTGCTTTCAATTTATAATTTATTAACTTATTTAAGGTATTTGAGTTAAATCTGCAGTCTTTGCTGGGTGTCAAAGCTCGCAGGATTATATATGTGCACTGTCTCTTCAGTAGGTTTATAAGAAGCTCTGCTGCTGTCAAACCACGCCACTCACTGGGATATTGAGAATATGGCAGACGAGAATGAACTTTGGAAGATCACCAGCAAGATTTGGCCCATCAGTAACTTAAGCCCGATTGTAGCTTTGATTTCATTCAAATGAACTAAAATAGGATGTTTTATACAATTCAAATCTAAAATGGTTTGTAATGGTTTATTCCCCTTGGCATCATGACAATTCCCAGGTTCAATGCATAGTAGCTCTTTCCAATTAGTTACAGTCTAATAAATCAGTTTTCCTTTGTTCAACTTATTTGAAAAATAATGTTCACAACAATTTCAAACAAGTTTAGTCATTTTACATGAAGCAACATGATACTTTGCTAAGCAGTAAACCTGAAATTCCAGAAAAACTATAAAGCATAAGTATAGTACCTTGCAAGACCAATGCCAAATCCTGCAAATCTATTTAACTGATCTGAAACAAAATAAAATAAACAGTTACTATAAATGACTTTTCAAAATTCATGTTAAATACAATCACCTTTTCCACTTTCTCAGCTAGTTCTATTTCAGTATGAAATTATTATCAGTAATTTTGGACTTTATTGATCAAAAACCACAGCTGCAATTAATGCAAGCAGTTTAGAAGGATTATAAGGTGTGGCTTAATTCCTTTCTTTTGAGATCCTTCCCCTCATCTATAAGGGAAAAGTCAGCAGTGTGATGGAATAACCTCCATTTGTCCAGAAAATTGAAATTCCAACACATAAGCAGCTCAGCAGGATAAATGCTCATGATGACTATCACCCAATTTTCCACTCTAAGCATTTATCCCTCTACCAGCGCTGCACTGTAGTTGCAGCGGACTATAATTGCAGCTGCTAAACTTTCATCACTAGCATCTCTCAAACCCTCAGAGGAACACCACCTGCATGTTTTCTCCACCTGAAAAAGAAACTTGTTGCTCCTTCATTATCAGCTCCCTACTCAACAGCATGGTGCAAGCACCAGAACTGCAGAGGTTTAGAAAGAGTGGCTTAATAACACCTTCTCAAAAGTCACTGGGACTGGGACAGTGCTCATTTTCTGTAAATAATTAAACAAAAATCTCCTTTTTGAAATGTAATTATGTTAACTTTTTGCCAATACCAAAAAGAAAAAAAAAGGTAATAGCCAACAGGTCACACACAACCAGTACAGAAAAGAATGTTTTAAGTTTGAGGCCAAAAACATTTCATGAGGTTACCAAGATGCATAACCACATGAATTTCCTGTCATACATTATCTGATTTAAATAATTATGAAATATTTTGCTTTTTATTAAAAAATGCAGGTTCCACAGTACTTTGGTTCATCAAATAAGAATTGTTCACAGTACAAATACTGATTCAATGTTCAACAATCTTAGCAGGGTGACAGTGTTCAAAAAACACTATGTACTCACTTTCAAAGTAAATTTATTATCCAAGTACACACACACACACATATATATATGTATATATCACCATATACAACCTTGAGATTCATTTTCTTTATCTTCACCCTTGATACAATTAAACCTCTCCATTATTCACCAATTTCTGGCTTAGTATTTTACAAATCTTGACATTTGCCAGCATTGGAGGATGATGCAAGTTAAGAGGACAGAGTGGCACAGCTGCAGCCTTGCAGTACCAGTGCCAAGCTCAATCCTGACCTCCAGTGCTGTCTGTATGGAATCTGCACATTCTCCATGTTCCTTATTCCCCAGCTACTCTATTTTCCAAGTCACAAAACAAGTTAACTGCCAAGTTAATTGGATAGTGTCAACTATTTCTGGTGTAGGTGGTTGGAGAATTGGGGTGGCACCAGAAAGAAAAGACCCTGGGAAAAATCAAAAGTTCAAAGCATTTGCAGAGTAAAAAAGAAATGCAATAGAATTTACAAAAAATTATACATGAACAAAGACTGACAAGCAACCATTATGCAAATAAACAAAATAAATACTGTCAAAGTCAAGGTAAAGTTATCAAAGCACATACATATCACCATATACCACCATGAGATTCATTTTCTTGCCGACATTTAGAAGAAAATAAAGAAATACAATAGAATTGACAAAAATTGCACGTAACGAAGACTGACAAACATCCAATATGCAAAAGAGAATGAATTGTGCAAATAATAAATAAAAAAAGTAAAGGAGTTGTAGAGTCCTTGAAAGTGAGTCTATAGCAGGGGTTCCCAACCAGAGGTTCGCAGACCCTTGCTTAATGGTATTGAATCATGGCATAAAACAGTTTGAGAACTCCTGGAATATAGGCTGTAGAGTTAGTTGAGCGTTGAGGTGAGTGAAGTTATCCATACTGGTTCAGGAGCCTGATGGTTGTAACTGTTCCTGAACTTGGTAGTGTGGGCCCTCAAGGCTCCTCTACCACCTGCCCAATGGTAGCAGTGAGAAGGAAACTGGCCTGAATGATGGGGGCCCTGGAACTGACAAATTGACAGGGAAATTAGGTTAATGGGAATGATATAGGTCAGCAAAATAGAGTGCATGGCTGTAGAATAAAGAACTTGAAGAGCAATGATTGTATATTTTTCAGGTCAGGTGACAACATAACTTTTTCTGAACTCTTTAGCATGTGGAGTCTGGAGGTCTGTAGTGTCTGAATGTCTGTCAGTGATCTGATAGCTGGATTCTTTCAAAATTTGGGTTTATCGCTCATTTGTAAACATCAATGTACTGTGAAAACCCAAGGAATGTTGTGTGTCATGGACACTGTGAGATTAAGGAATGAGATAAAAAGGAGTGATCATTGAAATGTCTAATTATTTATAGACTGTATTGATGGACACAATGTGTTGTTTGAATGAAACAAATCAGATTGTGTTAACGGACAAGAACAAAGGATTTGTGTGTCGCTTGATAACTGCACTTGCAAAATTCATACTTAAGAAAGTGCCTTACCAGGGTTTATTGGAATTTCACCTGGACCAGAATCACACTCAGTGCCTGGAGACAAGGGACGGTTTCAAGAGTTGGAATCGTAGTTCCGCTGACAACAACTGAGTGGTGACCAGGAATTGTGAGACCAGAAATCTTTGTGATTTGCTACATTATATTTTGTGCGGTTTATTCTCCCCATCTATTTTATAATAATAAACTAGGCTTAAGTTATTTTGCTGTGCTTGTCCACTTACTACTGCATGTCCTGGAGACAGGAATAATTGGATCTGATCCTTTATCTTATGAAAAAATATGATTAAAAGATCATTCATGCTTGAAGCTGTGAGCTGCTAAGTAAACACTATAGACATCGTAAAATAAATAGTTTTTTCCAGTATACAAAACAAATAGACAATAAGGAGGTGGACTACTCATTTTGGAGAATTTCCTACAGAAGACACCTTTCTACCCATCGTATCTAAAGCAGCTGATAAAAAGCTAATTTCGCCAACCAGCACCTAGCATATAACCCTGTAGGTCATGCTCCTTTAAATACATATTTAACTAGTTTGAAAAGCAGCGAGATGTCAGGTAAACACCATCTACATCTTCCCAGCATATAAGAAAAATACACATTTCTATCATTACTTCAGACAGCAAGGAGTTTCAGGAGTTATAATAATCAATTTCAAGAGTTATCGAATCCGAGTGTCCTTACAGGAATAAAAAGTCTCTTCGCTCCTTTAATTCTTCTACCAATTGCTGTTAATTTATGTCTATGTCTTTGTCTTTGCTGTTAATCTATGTCTTTGGACTTGGTTTATACTAACACAACACAGACATACAAAGCAGCCCCCCGCCCCCATCTTGGCCACTCTGACCACATATCTGTCATGTTAACACCAGCATATAAACCACTGCTTAAACATGTGAGAGCAGAGAAAAGAGAGATAAGGGTCTGGCCAAAAGGAGCAGCCTCAGCACTACAAGACTGTTTTTTGCACACAGACTGGGACATATTCAAAACAGCAGCCTCCTGTGACGACCATACAGACATTGAGGAGTATGCGGAGGCAGTAATCAGCTACATAGCCAAATGCACAGAGGATGTCACTGTGATGAAAACCTTCACCGCATGTGGTTGTAAAAGCCATGGATGACAACAGAGGTGCGTTCACTACTGAAGGCCCGTGACACAGCCTACAGATCGGGGGACAGGAGTGCGCTTCGCTCAGCCAGGTCTGCACTTTCACTAGGGATCAGGAAAGTGAAAAGGGCCTACGCGGGCAAAATACATGGACACTTCTGTGACACAGGTGACACCAGACAGATGTGGCAGGGAATTAAAGCTCTGACAGACTACAAGATCAGGCAGAAAACTGATGACAGCGACATCTCTCTACCAGACTGGCTTAAAAATTTCTTTGCCTGCTTCGAAGCATCAAACACTACAGCAAGGGGGAGAGCCAGTCCCTTTTTGCTATCTGATCAGCTGGCTCCATTCATTGATCCAGAGCAAACACGGAGGACCCTTGCCAGGGTCAACCCACGAAAAGCGGGAGGTCCCAACAACATCCCTGGACGTGTGCTCAAAGGATATGCTGATGTATTAGCAGATGTCCTGACAGACATTTTCAACATCTCCCTTAGTCAAGCTATTGTCCCCAGATACTTCAAAACCTCCACAATCATCCCTGTAGCAAAGAAATCAGTTGTAGCCTGTCCAAATGATTACCGTCCCATTGCCCTGACCCCCATAGTGATGAAATGTTTTGAACGGCTTGTCAAGCCTCATATCACAGCCAGCCTCCCCTCATCACTGGATCCTCTGCAGTTTGCTTATCGCCCAAATCGCTCTACGGAGGACGCAATATCCACCACACTGCACACAGTTCTCTCTCACTTGGACAACAAAGACACTTATGCCAGAATCCTGTACATTGATTTCAGTTCAGCGTTCAATACCATCATCCCGCAGAGACTAGTGGAGAAACTGTCGCTGCTTGGCCTTAGCACTGTCATGTGTCACTGGATTCTGGATTTCTTGACCGAGAGACCACAGTCAGTCCCTGTTGGCAGGAACATCTCTGATTCCATCACACTGAGCACTGGATCCCCACAAGGCTGTGTGCTTAGCCCACTGCTGTTTACACTGCTAACACGTGACTGTGCAGCCAGATTCAAGGAGAACCTGATCATTAAATTTGCAGATGATATCACAGTGGTGGGGCTCATCAGCAAAAATGAAACTATGTACAGGGAGGTGGTCAAACACCTAGAGAGCTGGTGCAGGGATAACAACTTGATGCTTAATGTCACCAAAACCAAGGAGATGATCGTCGATTTCAGACAGTCTCAGCCTGAGCACACATCCCTCAGCATCAGCGGCTCCACAGTGGAGAGAGTGGAAAACATCAAGTTCCTTGGGGTGCAGATCTCGGACAATCTCACCTGGTCCAGGAACACCACTAGGATTGTGAAACGGGCCCAGCAGAGATTGCACTTTCTGGGGAAGCTTAAACAAGCATCACTCTCCACTAACATCTTAACTACATTCTACAGAGGCGTGGTTGAGAGTGTGCTGACTTTTTGCATCACAACCTGGTACTCCAGCTGCAGTGCTGTCGACAAAAAAGCCTTGCAGAGGGTGGTTAGGGGAGCAGAGAAGGTTATTGGGGTCTCCCTACCTTCTGTTCAAGACCTCTTTCAGAGTCGATGCCTCCAGAAGACACGGTACATCATTAAAGACCCCTCACACCCTCTCCATGAACTGTCTGTTCTTCTGCCATCAGGCAAACGTTACAGGAGCATCAAAACTAAAACCATAAGGCTACTAAACAGCTTCCTCCCACAGGCAGTCAGACTGCTAAATAGCTGCTCTACCTGACTCTGCTTTGGACACTTTTAACTTGCACTGGACACTTATAACTTGATTTTAACTGACATGTGGCTGTTGTGTTTTACTATTTATTGTTATGTTTATTATTTAGTGTTGCGTTTGTTATGTTATGATTGCACTGCTCCTGGGAAACGCTGTCCCATTCTGCCCTGCAGAGCTGATGTACGGTTAGAATGACAATAAAGTTTTTTGAATCTTTAATTTTGATCTATCTACTAAGCGAAATAGGTTCTTTATATTCATGATAGCTAGGCTTTTCTTATTTTTATACACCTCCATAGTAATCCTGGCCCATACAATCCAATAAGAGGGTTCAATCCATAATCACCAGCATAGATTTTGATAAGCATTTCTTACATGTGCATGAATCATGAAGCATAGTCATTAACTTATCCAAATGCATCCACTAGTAGTGACAAACATATTAATAATCACATAGTCACCCACTGAACTTTCCTATGACTGGCTGGCTTTTCCAGAGCCTTGACAGTTCCCAGAACTGCCCTCTACAAATGTCAACTTTTCAACGTTAATGACCTAATAACTCTTGATACACAACTGTCATCTTGTTGCAGATGATATTTCCTTAGTGGTTAAAATCTTTTCAAGTGAATAGCTGAACTAACTAAGAACTATCAGAGCTCAATTCCCATTGCGCAGAAGAACAAAATCAAAAAAAAAATTCAATATAGGAACTACCAAGAAATCAAACAAGCAAACATAAAAGCTTAAATACAGCACATTCTATGCAATCCCTTTGAAACACGGTCTGAGTAACAGCCAACAATTTTCATTTTACCTTTTTTTCTTTTCCATCACAATATTGTCCTCAACTATTTCTTAACTTCAAAATGTCCAGTTTCCTTTTATTTCCACCACTGGCTTCAACAATACTATGCCTTAAAAGTTGGAATCCAATTAAGTGCTTTCATGTCCTTCTGCAGGGTCGAATTCTAACTGCTAATTCCTCTATTATCTCCATTGCCCATTCAGTGAGATTTTATTTCCTCCTCTGTTTTACCTGTATTATAGTCGGTAGTCTTTCTTAAAAAAACTGCCTGTTAAAATCTAGTACTTTTTTTTCACTCTCACCTCTCACTGCATTGAAATCTAGAATCCTAGCAAGAATTGTCTTCATTAATCACATTAAACTATTATTTTTAAATCCACAGCTAAATATCATTTGAAGCTTTGTAATTCTTTTACATTTTTTTAATATAACAGACCAGCTTCTCTTTGGGTTCGTAATTCACAAGATCATATATGGAATCCTATAGAACAGAAGCAGGCCAGTCAGATCCTACTAGTCTACTTGCGTTTCCATTTATTCTGCCCTTCCCATCAGCTCCCTGAGAATCTATCACTCACCTTCCCACTATTTAGAGTGGCCAATTACCCTAACAACCAGTACATGTAGTAGAGAGAGAAACCAGATGCACTCCCCTCCGCCCCCCCCACCCCAGTTCCTCTCCTTTACACCAGGGCTGAATAGGACATAGAGCAGAGGAAGAAAAGATCAAAGCAAGTAAGTGTTCAAATTATTTTAGTAAAAAATAGTTGAAGGACTAGCTAGTCTGTACAGAACTACAACCCAGCATGGTGTCCAATGTGGGGAAGGCTAATCTCCTAATCAGTTGCTGATATGACTTCCAGGATCACGGACATTCTACTGCGGAGCGCTTTGATCTGGTCTCAGACTCCTGCTCAGACTCTTCATTCATTACCCCTGACCTCTGACTCCCCCCGACCTATGAACTTTAAAAAATACAACAAAGTCTGAGCAATTACATCAATGGACACAATCTTGTTAGGAACTTAGACCATTGACAACAATCACAAGATGCATCATTGCCTGCTTCAGAATGACAGCAATAGACCAGTCAAGTGGGCACAAAAACAGCACACGGAATTAACTTGCTCAGTTAATGCATGTGGGGAGGGTAATGCAGACAAAATTATACAAGACCATAAGACATAGGAGTAGAATTAGGCCATGTGGCCCTTCAAGTCTGCTCTGCAATTCCAAGATGGCTGGTTTATTATCCCACTCAATCCCCATTCTCCTGCCTTCTCCTTGTAACCTGTAATGCCCTTACTAATCAAGAACCTATCAACTCCCTCTTTAAATATACTCAGTGACTTGGTCTCCAACAGCTGTCTGTGGTAATGAATTCCAAAGATTCACCAATCTCTGGCTAAAGAAATTCTTTCTCATCTCTGTTCTAAACGGAGGTTCCTCTAGTCTAAGACTATGCCCTCTGGTCCTAGTCTCTCTCCACATCGACTATCTAGGTTTATCAATACTTGATAAGTTTCAATGAATCCTTCTTGTTCTTCTAAACTCCAGCTAGTACAGGCCCAGAGCCATCAAATGCTCCTCATATAGTACATTAATGCTTACATTCCCAGAATCATTCATGAATCCCCTCTCCAATGCCAGCATTTTTTTCCTCGATAAAGGGCCCAGAACTGCTCACAATACTCCAAGTACTGTCTGATCAATCCCATAAAAAGCCTCACCATTGCATCCTTGCTCTTTTATTCTAGTCCTCTCAAAATTAATGCTAACATTGAATTTGCCTTCCTTACTACTGACACAACTTGCAAGTTAACCTTTAGGGAATCCTGTACAAGGACTCCCATGTCTCATTGTACCTCTGTTTTTTTTAAATTTACTTCCCATTTAGAAAATAGTCTACACCTTTATTCCTCTATCAAAGTACATGACCATACACTTCCCCATACTATATTCCATCTGCCACTTCTTTGCCCATTCTCCTAATCTGTCTAACTCCTGCAGACTCCCTGCTTCTTCTACACAACTTGCCCTTCTACCTTTCATATCGTTTGCAAACTTGGCCACAAAGCCATCAATTCCTTCATCCAAATCATTGACCTATCATGTGAAAAGAAGCAGTCCCAACACTGACACCTACTAAACACCACTAGTCACCGGCAGCCAACAAGAAAAAGCCCCCTTTATTCCCACTCTGGCTTCTGCCAATCAGCTAATCTTCTATCCATACTAGTAAGTTTCCTGTAATACCATAGGCTCTTATCTTGTTAAGCAGCCTCATGCGTGGCACTTTATTAAAGGCCTTGTGAAAATCAAAGTAAACAACATCCACTGACACTCTCTAGTCTATCCTACCCATTATTTCCTCAAAAAACTCCAACAGTTTTGTCAGGCAAGATTTCCCCTTAATGAAACTATGGTGACTTTGGCCTATTTTATCATTTCCCCCCAAGTGCCCTGAATAATGGAATCCAACATCTTCCCAATCACTGAAGTCAGCCTAACTGGCCTATAATTTCCTTTAGTCTGCAGACTCAGTGCCAGCGACTCAATTGCTGTGGCTTCCCCGGTAGGTTGTCTCTTCCAACAGTATCTAAATCTAAAACATTATAGTTATTATTGAAGGGAATGGCCACAGGGGTACACTGCACGGGCTGCCTATTCCCTTTCTCTTTCCTGACAGTTACCAAGGTATCTGCCTCCTGCAACTTATGGTGCCTACCTCCCTGTAGCTCTTATCTATCACCTCCTCATTCTCTTGAATGAGCCGAATGTCTTCCAGCTGCAGCTCCAGTTTCTTAACATGGTCTCCAAGGAGCTGCAGCTAGATGCACTTTGTGCAGATGTAGTAATCAGGGAGACTAGAGGTCTCCTACCATTAACACTGCACTATGTACTAATAGGAAAACTTACTAGAAACTTACTTAGAGCCTCTACCTGATCTCACCTAAACCTACTGAGCCAAAGACTGACCACTCTAACCTTGGCCCACTCCAACAATGGCCGCTCCCACACTGGCTCCTCTACTTACAACTTGCTTCTTTTTATTGATTCAAATAAAACTCAATCCTAATGACACAACTTTTTTTTCCTGTTGGCTCCTGCTCTCTCACTTACTGCTTCAAGTACAGCTCACTCCAGACAAGACTTGTTCATTGTGCTACAGGAAGGATGTGATCAAAGAAAAGTTCTAACACAGATCGACTCCATCCAATAATACCAAGTATCTACAATTTTGCCAAGAAGGTCTGGAAATAGATAAAGTAGTTTTCATCCTCAACAGCAGCGTAACACAGGATTCTGTGCCATACAGGTCCTCTCTGTGTGGTGTGTGGTGAAAATGGCACAACAGCACCTCTTTCACCTCAGACAGTTGAGGAACTTTGGTATGGGCCCCCAAATCTTGAGAACTTTCTACAGGGGCACAATTGCGAGCATCCTGACTGGCTGCATTACTGCCTGGTATGGGAACTGTACCTCCCGTAATAGCAGGACTCTGCAGAGAGTGGTGCCGACAGCCCAGTAGTTGTGAACTTCCCATGATTCAGGACATTTACAAAGACAGGTGTGTAAAAAGGGCTCGCAGGATCATTGGGGACCAGAATCACCCCCAACTACAATCTATTTCAGCTGCTACCATCCAGGAAACAGTACCACAGCATAAAAGCCAGGACCAGCAGGCTCCAGGACAGCTTCTTCCACCAGGCCATCAGGCTGATTAACTCACGCTATTTGAGTGCATTCTATGTTACACTGACTGTCCTATTTATTATAAATCACTATGACCGAACATTGCACATTTAGACGGGAGACGTAACATAAAGATTTTTACTCATGTATGTCAAGGATGTAATAAAGACAATTCAATTCATTTCAACTCTGGGGCACAAACACTAATAGCAACTGGTGCCAGAAGATTGCCGGAAGTCTAGTGAAACTTGCTGACATACCATTTGAAGCAGTTGGCCCCTATGTAAGGTAGAAAGAGAACTGAACCAGTAAGACTAACATCAGTCGTGGAAACCTCCAAAAGGACCACAGCCTTGTTGTGGATTGGAGGCTTGCGTGCCTCAATGACCTGGAGAGCTACATTGGCCGCAATCAGCGCTTTATGCTTTGTTCTTGGTAGGGTGACCCATGCCAGACGGGTAAAAGGGTAGAGGCCAGACTAAAGAGTGTCAACTGGTCCTCCAGGTTCGGTGGGAGGTTCAGCTCGGGGCTAACAACCTTGACTGGTAAAATAAGATTGTTACAGATACAGCAAAGACGAATCCTTCTACATCTGAGTGCAACGGTATTTCTGAGTCTCCACCTGGGACTTGAATGAATGACAGTAGTGAAAATTGACAGGAAGCTACTGACATGATGAAGGAAGCCTTGAACACCACCAGAGATGGAGGACGTTCATTGCTGCCCTAAATATCAGTGGTGTAACAGGCAGCAACACAGTAGTGGGAAAAAGCAGCAATCCTTTATTAAAGTAGTAGTAATAGGGCACTTAGAAAATACTAATAATAATTGAGAGTGAAATATCTATATACTACTAAAACCTTCACGCTCTGTCTGTCTGACCTCCAATTAGCGCAAACGGTGCATTATAGCGGCATTTTTTTTGGCTAAATCGAATTAAAATGTGCTAACTTACAGAATGCAGGCAAAGTTCAGGGTTATATATTTGTATAAAATTGCTCATTCGCCAAGAATCAACAGGCTGCCTTTCACCCGAGACCCAATCGGCCATCATGGAAATTGGGACGCCACAGCCCCACGCATGCGCACGGCCAGCCTCAGCCACGCCTCACGATGCTCACAGAGCCGCTTCAACCTTCCATGGAGACTGCGGCGCCACAGCCCGACACATGTGCACGGCCAGTCTCAGCAGCTTGGAGGCTCTAGTGTTACTGCTTCCTATCTTCTATCAAGCATTAGGGTAAAGATATATGGATAGCCTAATTATGCCGCGTGGAAAGAGAAGGGGGACATTACGGTCAAGAGATGATGCCAAACGTTGTCAGGAAGCGGCAAGGAGAGGGAGAGAACAACAATTGGATGAGGCCAGGGCCGCACGACTCCAGGATCAAAGAGTCAGGACAAAAAAGATGAGAGAAGACAAGACAGAGGAGGACAGGCATGCACGTCTCCAAAATGACAACAATAGGCACAGACGGAGGAGAGAACAAGAATCCAATCAGGCCAGGGCCGCACGACTCCAAGATCAGAGAGAAAGAACAAATGGTAGAAGAGATGAAGAGACGAAGGACGTAAGGGCTGCGTGTGTCCAGAATGACAAAAACCAGCAGAGAAGGAGGAAAGAGGAAGAGACAGAAGAGAAAAGGAAAGATCAACTCGAGAATATGCGGCACAGAGTAATTATTGCGAGAGTTGCTGAAGACAATGGCTGCTTTCGACGACAATACCTTGACAGAAAGAGCAAGGCAAAATGCACGGCTCCCATGCCGTCACATTTCTGCTGATGTTGGTTCGATGACGAGAGTATGCCCTCACTGTCGTGCCTTCCTATTCACTGGAGAAACCACACATTTCTGCTGTATGAAGGGAAAGGTCAGGATAGGCAATTTGCAGCCTCTACCTAATGAACTCCTCAATTTGTGCAGCAATGCTGAACCTGTTGCAAACGAGTTCAGGAAGGACATCAGACAATACAGTTGCCTCTTCCAAATGACATTCTTTGGTGCCAAAGGAATCAATGGAATCCTTCTGTGATTATTCAAGGCCAAATCTATCATTACATCGGACATTTAATTCCAGACCCGACCCAGCAAGCCTGATTCCTTCAAATTTACTTCATGGATATTTAATGTTCATTCTGGTCACATATTTGTCTTGCTATGCGTCTTTCTTCTTTAATAAGCTGAGTTTTTCTTCTTTAATTTCCAAATCAAAGAGATAGCAATAGCATTCAGGAAAATTTAATGTTCATTCTGGTCACATCAGACTGCACTACCTTTCTCTCAAAGGGTGCCCCAACGGGTCACCCCGTTGTCTAGTTGTTTGATAATTCTGTTAGTTTTCAAGGTCATAAATTGCAAAATATGAAAGGGCAAACAAAATGATAGTGTCTTTGTTCTTTTAAAGTGCATCCAGTAAGGTGTCACACATGAAATTATTAAGTAGAATTAGAGCACACACATTTTTCAGAGTAATAAACTGGCCTGGATGGAACAAAAAAAGGCCGGAAAACTCAGCAGGTTCAGATCTGATGTAAAGGTGTAGATTCATGTTTTGGTCGAGACAGAACATTAAGACTGACAGGGAACAAGAAAGCTTGCTGAGGTTTTTTTTTGCAGTATGAGATTGTGGGTAGGGTGGTGGGATAGACATTAGGTGATAGGTGGAGCTAGATGGAGATGATGGGCAAATGGAACAAGGTTGGGAGGAAAGAGGGGATAGGAAAGGTGAAAAGCAGGGAGAAAGAAAAACTAGGTGGACAGAAGTGTGCATGATAAGAGAGCACCAGGGTTGTAAATCACCTTAAATTAGAAAACTCAATCTTCATACCATTGGTTGCATTACTCAACTGGAATTTAAGATTTGTTCTTCCAATTTGTGTTCGTCATAACCACAGTAATGGAGAAGGTCAAAGACACGTCAGTCCTTGATTATCTGAAGGATAATTAAAATGACATATATACAGAAGCTCAAGATCACTTGCAGACAGAATACAGGTGCTCTGCAAAACAGTGGCCTAGTCTATGCTTGGCCTGGATGGATGATTGGTTAACCGGCAGAGAGCAGGAATAACTGGTCATTTTGGGGTCGTAGGCTGTGATTAGTTGGACGACACAGAGTCCCACCGTTTTGCAGAGCACCTGTACTCTGTCTGCAAGTGATCTTGAGCTTCTGTATATATGTCATTTTAATTACCCTTCAGATAATCAAGGACTGACGTGTCTTTGACCTTCTCCATTACTGTGGTTATGACAAACACAAATTGGAAAAACAAATCTTAAATTCCAGTTGAGTAACTTGCAACCAATGGTATGAAGATTGAGTTTTCTAATTTAAGGTGATTTACAACCCTGGTGCTCTCTTATCATACACACTTCTGTCCACCTAGTTTTGCTTTCTTCCTGTTTTTCACCTTTCCTATCCCCTCTTTTCACATATAATTGATGAATTAAGTTCGCTGATGGTATTAAGTTACATGATTATGGGGTTGTGAGGACAATAAAAGATTCACAGGAACATGGACAGTTTAAGTGAATGTGAAAGATGTGGTTTATGGATCATCCACTTTGAAGAATAACTACAAAAGGTGGCATGTTTATTAATTAAAACATCAATGGAGAAGAATAAATACTTCACATTTCAGGCTGGGATCCTTCAACAGGACCTAATGAAAGGCCTCAGCCTGAAACATCAACTGTTAATTCCACACCACAAATGAGGCCTGACCTGCTGTGTTCCTCCAGCAGTTTGCGTGTGTTGCTCAAGATTTCCAGCATCTACAGAACCTCGTGTTTATGAAAATTGAAAGGTACTGAAATTCAGAAACACTGGGAACCCTTGTACATAAAGGGTTATTGACTTGGACCTCTGGAGCCAATTGGAAAGAGCCACCCCACCATCAGGCTCTTGAACTGGAGGGGATAACTTCACTTGCCCCCATCACGAAACTGTTCCCACAACCTATGGAATCACTTTCAAGTACTCTTCATCACAGGTTCTTGATATTTACTACTTATTTATTTTTGTATTTACACAGTCTGTCCTCTTTTGCACATTGGTTGAGGTGGTCATTGATTCTATTGTGCTTCTTGTATTTACTGTAAATGTCCACAAGAAAATGAATCACAGGGTTGTTTATGGTGACATACATGTACTTTGATAATAAATTTACTACAAATTCCAAATACTCAACTCTCCAGGTGAAGAAGTTTCTTCTCATCTGAGCCCTGAATGATAGGGCCCTTATTTTACACTGGCTCCTAACACTGCAGCAGAAGTAACAACATTCCAATATTTTGTTTCCTAAAGCCAGTAAGAATTTTGTATGCTTTAATGAGATAATCTCAGTCTTCTGTCTGCTTAAGCATTCCTAAAATGACAAATCCTTCAACCCAGGAATCAAACTGCTGAACCTTTATTGCAGTCTTTTTCCAGAACAGGTTTGAGGGCTGGAAGTACTATGCAAAGCAGAATGCAATGTCATTGCAGGAAATACTCCTGCTTTTCAAAACAAAAGTGAAAGAGAGCTGCATGATCAACCATGTCAATAACTGTACACAGTGAAAACATGACGAGGAATGCTACACGCTAAATTGGAAATTTTTATATTGACGAGGGCCTTTTCAGTGAGGTCACAGATGGTGAAATCTGCCTGGTTCGATGACAATCAAAATTATTGGAGGATGCCAAAAATTTCTAAAATGTTATTGCAAGTGTAGGAAAAGCGAAATGACTTTAGTCCTGGTGTGCCTAATAACAAATCATTAAAAGTAGCATTAAATGGTAACCAACAGGGTTGCTTCTAAAAACAAATAGGAATCTGTTTTGGGTTAACAAATTTGCTGTTGAGGAGGCCAGTTTAGACTCTAGAAGTCACTGGGAAGTAAAATAATTAGCTAGATGCCAGTAGATCCAGACTCCGGTCCAGTTCCCCTCTGCCAGAGACGGAACTGACAGCCAGCCAGCCTCAGGGGCATGAGCCGAACTGCGCGATCGGCAGATAGATCCGGCTACACAGACTCGGCCCACGCTGCCTCGAAACCAAGCGGCCGGTTTACTTTTATGTTAAATACTCGCCAGAGGATCCCGCCGCGCTCTCTGGGGCAGTCGCCCCCGCAGTGCTGGCTGGCGCCGGGGTTGTCGCCGCCGCCGCTGCTCTCTCTCCCCAAGGCCCAGCCGCTGGTGCCCGGAACCTGTTCTCCATCGGCCAAGCGTCACTGGTGTCCCAAGACCTTAACGAGGTCGCGTATCCTCCCACCGCCGGCACATCCTCACAACCTCGGCCGCTCAGTCCCTCCTTAAAATCTTGCGGCCGCCGCGGATACATCGAAACGGAAAGGAAGAAAGGCGAGCGTCGGCGGACGGATGAGCTACGCCCCCAGTAACAGGAAATGACCTCAACCGGAAACAAGCCGGGAATTCTGGAGAATGCTGTCCATCTGCTGGAGCTGCAAGTGGGAAAGCTCTACCCATCCAAGCTGTAGGAACAGGCTGGCTCAAAATTATAATAATATTCGATGCACATATGTTTACTGATAATTGCTTTGGAAATTGGGTGCTTACCACGATATTGTGCCGTTGATCAGGTGTACATGGATCTTTGATAAGGTTCTTCATTGGATACTGGTCCAAAAGGCTGGAACTCATTGGTTCAAGAGCAGGTTGTCGAATAGGATTCAAGATCGGTTTGGATCAGGGTGAGGGTGATGGTGCATAATTGTTTTTATGATTGATAGACTGTGATCAATAGTGTGCTACAGGGATTGGTACTGTAGCCCCATGCTGTTTGACATATAGGATATGTCAAAAGTTCAAACTAAATTTATTAAAATAAATATTATTAAGTATATATATATATGTCGTCATGTGCTACCCTGAGATTCTTTTTTGCGGGGATTCATAGTAAATACAAAGAAACACAGTAGAATCAATGAAAGATCACACACTGGATGGACAAACAACCAATGTGCAAAATACAACAAACTGTGCAAATACTAAAAGAAATAAACTGAATAATATAATAATAATAATAATAAATAAATGGAGAGCATGAAATGAAGAGTCCTTGAAAGTGAGTCTAGGGGTTGTTGGAACAGTGTTGGGGTAGGTGAAGTTGAGTGGAGTTATCCCCTCCAATTTCAAGAGCCTAATGGTTAAGGGTCAATAACTGTTAATGAACATGATGGTGTGGATTCTGAGGTTCCTGTACCTCTTCCTGAGGGCACCAGCGAGAAGAGAGCATGGCCTAGATGGTGGGGTCCTTCCCTGCGACAGCACTCCTTGTAGATGCACTTGATGGTGGGGAGTGCTTTACCTGTGGTAGACTACCTTTGTAGGCTTTTCCATTCAGGGCGATTAGTGTTTCCATACCAGGCTGTGATGCAACTAGTCAGTATACTCTCCACTGCACAACTACAGAAGTTTGTCAAAGTTTTGGGTGACATGCTAAATCTTCACGAATCTGAGGAATTTAAAGTTGCTGACTTTATCTACCTCTGATCCCTTGATGAGGACTGGCTCAGGGACCGCCAATTCCCTCCTCTGCTCTTTGGTCCTGCTGACATTGAGTGAGAAGTTGTTGTGGCACCATTCAGCCAGATTTTCAATCTCCCTTCTATATGCTGATTTATCACCATCTTTGATTCAGCCAAAAACAGTGGTATCATTAGAAAAGTTAAATATGGCATTGGAGCAGTGCTCAGCCACACAGTCATAAGTGTAAAGAGGGTAGAGCAAGTGGCTAAGCACACAGCCTTGTGCACCTCTGCTGATGGTGATTGTGGAGGAGATGTTGTCAATTCAAACTGACTGGGTTTGCAAGTGAGGGAATCGAGAGCCTAGTTACACAAAGAAGTGTTGTGGCTTATGTCTTGGAACCTATTGATTAGTTTTGAGGGGATGATAGTATTGAATGCAGAGTTGTAGTCAATGACGAGCTTCCTGATGTATCCATCAGATGTTACAGGGTGGAGTGAAGAGCCAATGAAATGGCATCTACTGTTGACCTGTTGTGACAATACGCAAATCGGCATGGATCCAAGTTGCTTCTAAGGCACGAGTTTCATCACCAACCTCTCAAATGACTTCCCTACAGTGGATGTCAGTGTGACTGGATGATAGTCATTGAGACAGATTACCACGTTCTTCATGAGCATCGGTATAATTGAAGACTGCATGAAGCAGCTGGGTACATACCTCAGATTGCAGAATCGAGAGGGTAAAGGTATCAGTGAACACTCCAGCTGGTTGATCAGCACAGGTCTTTGGTACTCGGCCAGGTACCCTGTACCCATCTAGGCTGGGTACTTTCAGTAAGTTCACTATCCTGAAGTATACTTTCACATCAGTTTCAGAGACTGAAATCACAAGGTCGTTGGGGCTGTGGGAGTTCATGAAGGCGCCTCCATGTTTTGACGGTCAAAGAGAGCATAAAAGGCATGAGCTCATCTGGAAGTGAAAGCTTGTTGTCACACATTTTGCTTGGTTTTACTTTGTAGGATGCAAATGCATCCAAGCCCTGCCACAGATGTTGAGGATCCTTCTGCGATTGCAGTTTGGTCTGGAACTTCAACTTTGCATGTGAGATGGCTTTCCGTACCTGGACCTCTGGTATTTTGCTTTCTTGCCAGACCTGAACATCACTGGCCTTCAGAAGATTGTGGTTCTCTTGGTTCATCCAGGGCTTCTGGTTGGGGAACAGTCTTGAATGATTTTGTGGGGATACACTTTTCCATGACTGACTTTATAAAGTCTGTGATAACCGTGGCATATTCATTCAGATTCTCTGTTAAGTCCTTGAACATGGCCCATTCCACCACCTCTTTGTTATCCTGACCTCTGGAGCCTTACTCTTTAGCCCCTGCTTGTATGTAGGTAGGATGATGACAGCTAGATGATCAGATTTCCGGAAATGCAGTCTTGGGATGGAATAGTAAACATTCCTAATTGTAGTGTAGCAGTGGTCAAGTGCGTTGGGATCCCTGGTGCTGCAGGTGATGTGTTGATAATAATTGGGCAGAGATTTCTTGAAGCAAGCCTAATTGAAGTCCCTGACAATGATTTGCAAGGCATTAGTGTAGACTATTTCTTGTTTGCTGATTGCAGTACTCAGTACATCGAGTGCTTGCCTAACATGGCGGTATGTAAATTGTGATCAGGATCACGGAGGAAAGCTCACTCAGTAACTAGAACAAGTGGCATTTAATCATCCGATGTTCCAGGTTGGGAGAACAAGAGTGCATCAAGACTGCTGTCTCCATGGGCCACAAAGAGTTTATCATGAAACATAGACCCCCACCTCTTGCCTCCCTAAATGTTCTGCAGACCAATCTAACTGATAGATCAAGAGCCCCTTGGGCTGGCCACCTTGTCTCGCACGTCTTGAGTGAGCCATGTCTCCGTGAAATACTTATGCAGCAATTCCTCATTTCACTCCAATACAGCAACCTTGCCCCTTAATCTTGTTGTCCAATGACTATACATTTATTAACAAGATACAGGGTAGAGGAAGACTTACACCCCACCATTTCAGTCTGGCGAAGTCCTGCTCACCAACCTCTCTTTTGGCTGTTGGTGATGTACCTTCATCTGCATAAAGGTGCCGTACCTGCTTTCCAGAGAGTCAGGTCCTCTGAGTCCTTCAGAAGATCATGAAATCGCTAGTTGATGCAAATGGTTCAAAAGTACATTTCTTAAAGGGAAATTATAGGCTGCAGGTTGCAGAGATAGTAATTCAGAAGAAGTATATTCATGTTTTGTGAGCTGCCAGAAGACATCACTGTGTATCGCCAGTGCTATCTTGCAGTCAGAAGCACAATGTTGTTTTGCAGATGACATAAAAATTGCTGATGTTGATAGTGAGAAGCATAGGTATGTCCTACAGTACAGCGTTAATTAGTTAAGATAGATAGATAGATACTTCATTGATCCCAAAGGAAATTATAGTGTCACAGTAGTATTACAAGTGCACAGGTATAAATATTAGAAGAGAAGTAGAAAAAAAATAAGTCTAACAGGAGGGGGTCACTCTTCTCCTGTTAGACTTATTTTTTTTCTACTCATTATAGAGCCTAATGGCTGAGGGTAAGCATGACCTCATATGGTGCTCTTTGGAACAGCACAGATGTCTTAGTCTATTACTAAAAGTGCTCCTCTGTTTAGCCAAGGTGGCATGTAGAGAATAGGAAACATTGTCCAGAATTGCCAGGATTTTCCGTGGAGTCCTTTGGTTTAGACAGCCTCCAGTGTGTCTAGTTTGACTCCTATAACACAGCCAGCTTTTCTAATCAGTTTATTGAGCCTGTTGGCATCACCAGTGTTGATGCCATTGCCCCAGCATTCCACCGCATGGAAGATTGTACTGGCGACAACAAACTGGTAGAGCATGTGAAGGAGAGGCCTGCATACTCCAAAGGATCTCAGTCTCTTCAGGAAGTAGAGGTGACTCTGGCTCTACTTGTACACAGCCTCTGTGTTGGTGCTCTACTCAAGTCTGTCTTTCAGGTGCACCCCTAGGTACTTGTAGGTCCTCACCACATCCACATCCTCACCATCAATAGTAGCAGGGAGCAATGCATGCTTAGTCTTCCTAAAGTATATCACCATCTTCTTTGTCTTACTAATGTTGAGCTGCAGATGATTCAAAGTCCAAAGTCCTCCACCAGGACGCTGTATTCATCTTCTCATTCACCCTTTATACATCCAACTATTGCTGAGCCATCTGAGAATTTATACAGATGACATGATTAAGTGTTGTATCTAAAGTCTGAGGTGTACAGGGTAAACAGGAAGGGAGCCAATACAGTCCTCTGCCGGGCCCCAGTGCTTTTTATAGCCATGTCTGACACACAGCTCTGAAGCCGCACATAAAATAGAGTAAGCAATGGCAGATGGAATTTAATCCCAATAAATGATGCACTTCCTGGTTTTTATTAACTGGGACAGGAAACATAAAAGCAATGACATTATGTGCAACTTTATAAAATGTTGTTTAGTTTACAGCTGAAGTATCATGTATAGTGTTGGTCACCACACTAGGGAAAGGATTTGTAATGGAGAAGGTGCAAGGGAAATTCATAAAGTTCTCTGGAATGAAGAGTTTCAGTTATGAGAGACTGCAATAGCTTGGGTTTGTTTTCCAGTGGAGTGGAGAAGAAACATGAATGGTGTACAACGAGTGGATTGTAAGAATCTTTCCTAAAGCAGAGGGGTACTGATCATGGCAATGCTGAAGTCACAGGTACCACAGTAGTGTAGGTCCTCCCCATGGAATGTGTGGGTTTTCTCCGGGTGCTCTGGTTTCCTCCCACAGTCCAAAGACGTTCTGGGTAGGTGTTTGATAAGTGGGTTATGACCAAATGAAAAATGGTTGGAGTCGCTTAGCACTTGTGTGTTTGTTAGGTGCGTCAAAAATCAAACTTGGAAAAATTAGCGAAAATAGTGAAAAGAAAATTGCCAATATTTATATAATGATGTCTACCAGAAAACACAGTAATGCTCTGCATTTATTCTTGTCTAAAGTTCTGAAGTTCTAAGTGAATTTCATTATCAAAGTACATATCTGTGACCATATAAAACCCTGAGAGCTTCATTTTCTTGTGGGCATACTCAGCAAATCTATAGAATAGTAACAATTACAGGATCAATGAAAGATCAACCAGAGTGCAGAAGACAACAAACTCTGCACATGCAAATATAAATAAGTAGCAATAAATAACAAGAACATGAGATAATAGGATGAAGAGCCCTTAAATAAGATCATTGGTTATGGGAACTTCTCAACGGATGGGCAAGTGTGTGTAGTTATCCCCTTTTGTTCAAGAGCCTGATGGTTGAGGGGTAGTAACTGTTCTTGAACCTGGTGGTGCGAGTCCTGACACTCTTGTACCTTCTACCTGATGGCAGCAACAAAAAAAGAGCATGCCTGGGTGGTGAGGGTTGCTGATGATAGATGCTGTTTTCCTGTGACAGCATTTCATGTAGATATGCTCAATAGTTGGAAGGGCTTTACCTGTGATGTACTGGGCTGAATCCGCTACCTTTTGCAGGATTTTCAGTTCAAAGTCATTGGAATTTCCACACCACGTCACGATGCTTGTGTCAACTCCTGGCAGTCGTTATCTTCCCCCCCTCCCCACCACTGAGGGGGGAGAGGGCACGATCAGCTTCATTTCCTAGGCACCAGGTCATACCATCTTTAATTACCCACAAAGTTAACTTAAGACTATACATGAATTGGAATGTGATGCACCCCACAATGTAATTACAATCATATTACAAAGAAATATCTACATGAAATACAGTATACAAACAACATACACAGACCTGCTGTTCCAAAAGAAACTTGCCTCAGGTCTCCCCTAAATTTTGCCCCTTTAACCTTAAACCTATGTCCTCTCGTATTTGAGACTTCCAATCTAGGGGTAAAGATACTCATCATTCACCCCATCCACGCCTCTCATAGTTTTATACGTTTTTATTCTCATCTCTCAGCTTCCAAAAACAAACTAAATTTGTCCAACTTATTGCAGTTAATGCTCTCTAAGTGAGGTACATCCTGGTGAACCTCTTCTGCTCAAATAGTTCAGTTTATCATCAGAGAATGTATACAGTATATAACCTGAAGTACTTGTCTTCGCAGACACCCATGAAAAACAGAAGAACCCTCAAAGAATGAATGACAGAGAAACGTTAGAACCCCAAATCCCCCTGCATCAACCTCCCTCCCCCACCTGTTTCAGCAAAAAGCATCAGCGTCCACCACCCACCAAGTAACAGTAAAGCACCTAAAGAGAGACCACAATCTGCAGTCAACAAAGATTATTGTTAAGCCGACTGTTCGACATGCCACAGGCACTCTCTCTCTCTCACTGACAAGGGACAGAGAGATATCCATTTTTACAGCGAAAGGAGAGACTGACAGTCACTGTTAGGATATTACAGTCTGCTGTGTCGCATTTTGTTCTGAGATTCTCCGACTCGAGAATTGGCAACAAACCACCACCAAGAGAAAGAGAGTGTGACCGCTGGACTACAAAGACCTCTGTCCGTACATCTGCCACAGTGAAATCCTGATGTTCCACCTCCTGCAACACCTCAGTCGGCAACACCGGCCTGAATCGGTCGTTCTCAGGGCTGTACTCCGGATGTGCTATCATCCAAGCCGCGCCTGGAGAATGTCAGAAAACAGTCGGCCAGCGGGATCCAGGAACAAGAACCCCCCCCCCTAAAAAAAACACACAGTCTGAGTGCCACTTGCAGATCAGGACCTCGATGGAACCCCAACCACCTTGAACAGGAAAGGAAAAGGCACATTAAAGAGTGGAATTTAAACTGTTTCCGCAAATGAGCTTGAAGAAGCAGCTACTGGGCGCCATCTCACCTCCACCCTTGAATTTTCCATGGGCTCTCTCCAAAGCCTTCACATCCTTCCTGTAATACAAGAACTGCAGGTAACACTCCAAATGTAGCCTAACTAAAATTGTACACAACTGCAATATGACATTATCACCAGTTTTATTCAACATCCTGGCAATGAAGGCAACTATCAGGATCAGAGTCAGATTTAATATCGCTGGCATATGTTGTGAAATTTGTTAACTTTATGGCAGCAGTACAATGAACTACATGATAAACGTAGATAAAAAAACTGAGATACATTAAGTATATATGTGTCTATTAAGTAGTTAAGTTAAAGTAAGTAGTGCAAAAAAACAGAAATAAAAAGTAAAGAGGTACTATTCATGAGTTCAACGTCCACTTAGGGATCAGATGGAAGAGGGGAAGAAGCTGTTCCTGAATCGTTGAGTGTGTGCCTTCAGGCTTCTGTACCTCCTATCTGATGATAACAATGAGAAGAGGCCATGTCCTGGGTGGTGGGAATCCTTAATGATGGACGCAACCTTCCTAAGGCACTGCTCCTTGAAGATGTCTTGGATACTGTGGAGGCTGTCTATGTCACACAGTTTCTTTACTCATCTAGGGATCTGTGTTGCCACATTCTGGAAACTATGGACATACAACCCAGTATCCATCTGCACTACTTAAAACAATTCAACCTCTCTAAGTTCCTAACTGAATTTTCTATTCATAATCCTGCCCTCCCCAAACCCAACCACAAACAAGATAAAATCTACAGATGCTGGAAATTCAAGCAACACCCACAAAGTGCTGAAGGAATTCAGCAGGCCAGGCAGCAGCTATGGAAAAGAGTACAGTTGACGTTTTGGGCTGAGACTCTTCAGTAGGACTGGAGGAAAAAAAAGATGAGGAGTCAGAGTTAGAAGATGGGAGGAGAGGAGCAAGAAACACAAAGTGATAGGTGAAACAGGGGGCAGGGAGTATTAAGTAAAAAGCTGATAAGTTTATTGGTGAAAGTAATACAGGGCTGGAGAAGAGGGAATCTAATAGGATTTTTATATTTATTTCAGAATATCCCTGTTTTTTGATCAAGAAGTTTTTTTGATCGGATTGATTCTATTATCTTTTATTTGGAATAATGAAACACCAAGAATTAGTAAATGTCACTTACATAAGTTGAAAAAGGAAGGAGGTCTCACTTTGCCTAATTTAAGAATGTATTACTGGGCTGTTAATGTGCAAAACATGACCTTTTGGTTATATTGGGTTGATAAGAATGATCAGCCAATTTGGGTAGACCTGGAATTGAAAGCTGTGAAACAGTTTTATTTAACCTTGTTATTGGAGCTGCTTTACCTGTACAATTAGCTAAAGTTGCTAATTTAAACCTATACCCTGTGATTAAGAAGTCTTTACAAATTTGGCTCCAGTTCCGCAATTTTTTTAATCTTAAAAAATTTAAACTTCGTAGTTTAATTTATCGAAATTACTTTATTGAGCCTTCTTTGAGTGATCCAATTTTTTTACTTTGGAAAAATAAAGGTATTAATTCTTTTTTGGATTTACTTAAAGAAGATAGATTGATGTCTTTTGAACAATTAGTTGATAAATATCCTCTTTCATATTCACACTTTTTACAATACTTTCAAGTTAGACAATTTTACAAAAAATATTTAATTAATTTTCCTTACTTATTGGATGCTGACCTGTTAGATACTATTATGGGTATGAACCCCTCGATGAAGGGTTCTATCGGAAGAATTTATAATTTATTATTACAATGGGATAAGCGTCCTTTATTTAAGATTAAACAAGATTGGGAAAAGGAGCTCAATTTGACTTTTATGACGGAGGATTGGACGCAGATTCTGAAGCTGGTTAACTCTTCTTCGATCTGTGCTAGTCATTCACTGATTCAATTTAAAATTGTACATCGTTACCATTTGATGAAGGAGAGACTGTCTAAAATATATCGTAATGTTGATAGTTATTGTGATAGATGTAAAACTGAGACAGCTACACCGACACACATGTTTTGGTCTTGTTCTATACTGGAACAGTTCTGGAAGTCAGTTTTTTCGACAATTTCTAAAGCACTTAAAGTTAATTTACAACGTAACAAATTTACTGTGCTTTTTGGAATAATTCCTCAAAATATCCGTGGTATCTCTGTGTCTGACCAATATGTTATTGCATTTGTTACATTGATCGGAGGGCCATTTTGATGAAGTGGAAGGATATATCAGCTCCCACTTTGTCACAATGGTTCTCTCAAGTGATGATTTATCTTAGTTTGGAGAAAGTTAAAGTCGAACCTTTGAACATATGTTTGATTTTGAGAAAAGATGGGGTTCATTTGCTCTTTATTATCATTTGAGTTCATTGATAGATTTCCTCCACGATCTAATTGTAAATTTTTGGTACATTTTTTTTCTTGCTGGCAGTTTGATGTTTATCTTTAGAAACTTTTTGTTTGACACACGGCTCTGGGGTTAAATACCTGTTGGGTTTTTTTCCCACTTTTTCTTGCTTAGTAAGGTTTTTTTTATTATCACCAAAAATTTTTCAATCTTTAAAATAATGTTTTTTTTTCTTGAGATATTGTCAGTGTTGCTTACTTCGATGTATTCGTGTTAATGTTGGATAATAATAATAATAATAATAATAAAAAGATTTGTAAAGGAATCTAAAAGGAGAGAAATTGATATTCATGCCATCAGGTTGGAGGCTACCAAGGCAGAATATAAAGTGTTGCTCCTCCAACCTTCCCAAAGTGTGGCCTCATCACGACAGTAGAGGAGGCCATGGATGGACATGTCAGAATGAGAATGTGAGGCCACTGGGAGGTCCGACTTTTTCTGGCAGAAGGAATGAAGTTGCTTGGTGAGGTGGTCTTCGAATCTACATGGATTCCATCATCCAAATTGTTGACATAGAACATAAAAAGAAGCAGTCCTAACAATGACTCCTGTGGAACATCACTAGTCACTGGCAGCTCCCTTTATTCCCACACTTTGCCTAATGCCAATCAGCTATTGCTCTATCCATGGCAGTATTTTTCTTTTAATACTATGGGCTCTTATCTTGCTAAGTAGCCTCATGTGCTCTGAGGAAAGCAAACTGAGGTTGCTTTCTCTGGAGGGGCAGAGCCTAAGGTTCATTTATCATGTAGTATACAAACCTGAGATTCTTCTTCTCCAGAAACAAAGAAAACCTTGGAAGTCAGTTCAAAGAAACAGCAAACTCACCTCCCCAGCACAAAAATGAAAGGCAACACGATCATCGACTACCCCCAAACCACCCTCCCCCACACAAAATGCAACATTCCTCACATGAAACGCAACAAGAACACCGACACCCCCCAAAGCCCCCTGCACAAAGAAAGAATGGCAAAACAATCATTAACCCATCCAAACCCCATCTCCCACACAAAATGCAACAAGAACATCAACCCTCAAACCCCCCCCCCACTGCACAAAAACAACAAGAAAGAATGGGCCACATCACAAAATATAAAAACTATAAGACTGAAAAAGTCGATAGTCCATAGTCCAAATCGATAAATGCAGAACCTTGATAACATCCTCCTACATCGTGAAAAGAGAGAGACGTGGCTCGAACGCAGAGGCCTACTTTCCAGGCACAGTGATGGACCACACAGTCTCCTTCACTGGCAGCAGAGCAACCCCATCAGTGATCAAAAGGCAGGTAGTCGACGCTGAACCCACATTCGACTTCCACTTTTGCCTCGATGTTTCAATCTTCTTCGTCATTTTAATCAGCGAATAATGGAAGCATTGATTGACAAAATGGAATCGAACATTGACTCACGCCTTGTCTCATAGTATCTTCACCTTGAGGCTCACGCTCACCTTCTGGAAACTTCTCAGAGACAGCAAAGCACTGGACCTTCCAAACTATCAATCGCAGGCTCTTACAGTTCCAGAAACACATTTAAGATGAAAAACAGATGTAAAAAAAGTCAAATAAATAGTTTTGTGGTCTATCCAGAAAATGTCGACCAAGACCTAATACAAGTTTCTTATAAGATTATGAGGTGCATAGATAGAGTAGACAGCTTTTCCCTAAGTCTGAAATGCCTAATATTAGAAGATGTGTATTTATGGTGAGGGGAGCAAAATTCATTCAAAATGTGCAGGGCAAGTTGTTTATTTACACAGAGACTATATCACTGGGGTATGAGGCCATTGGGTACCCTCACCTGGTTTTGCCCACTTGTTGCAGCAGTATACCTGGGTGTGCCCACTGTCACATGCTTGGAGCCACAGGTGAGAGTTGAGTGTTTGGTGGGGCCCAAAGGTGAGTGAGCTGCCCTGGAGTAGCCCCTTCACCAGAGGTGCTACTCCTCACAGTACACCCCATACACACCTCCTCGGTGCTACTCCTCACAGTACACCCCATACACCCCTCCTCGAGATAAACCATACTAACAGCCCTGTT
The DNA here is from genome assembly GCF_030028105.1 of Mobula birostris. Classification (NCBI taxonomy): domain Eukaryota; kingdom Metazoa; phylum Chordata; class Chondrichthyes; order Myliobatiformes; family Myliobatidae; genus Mobula; species Mobula birostris. The sequence continues at coordinate 22,956,030 of NC_092386.1, read as the reverse complement.
GAAGTCCAACCACATGGTCAAGAAAGCATTAAAAAGTCTAAAAAAAATTGGCATGTCCCCCTTGACCTTGGCCAATTTTTATAGATGTACCACAGAAAGAATTCTATCAGATGCATCACAGCTTGGTGTGGCAACTACTCTGCCTGAGACTGCAAGAAACTGCAGAGAGTTGTAGACACAGTTCAGCACATCATGGAAACTGGCCTCCCCTCCTACTTCTTGCTGCCTTGATAGAGTAGCCAGCTTAATCAATGGACCACACTGAAGATTCTTTCCTCTCCCATTGAGCTGAAGATATAAGAACCTGAAAGCACATACTGCCAGATCAAGGACAGCTTCTATCCTGCTGTTATGAAACTCTTGAATGGTCCTCTAATGCAATAAAATGGACACGATCTCACAATGCACCTCATTGTCTACCCGCACTTTCTCTGTAACTAGTACTTCATTCTGCATTGTTATTGTTTTCCCTTTTACTAACTCATTGCACTGTTATGATGAAGTAATCTGTATGGGTGACACACAAAACAAACATTTTTCGCTGTACCTTGGTATATATGACAATAATAAACCAATTTGCTAATTTATCGAAATAATCACAGGCAGAATTAAGACATTTACACAAATGTGGATTGATGAGTGAAATTAACATGATGTATTAAAACATGTTTCTAACTTGATAGTTTCTTAAATAATAAAAAGGATTAACAAGGGGTTTGCAGTTGATTGTTTCCCCAATTGACCCTCGCTGTTAATTGAGATGAAGAAAATACTTCCAAAGGTTTTTGATGAAGTGCCGCATAATAACTTGTAATCAGGTTTGAAAAAAATAAGGGGTTGAGGGAGCACAGCTAGAAAATTGGCTAGGTAACTGGAAAACGAGTTATAAGGAAATGTTTGGTTTACAAGCTGTGGTAGTTGTTTAGTGGAGTTCCTCGAAAGATGGTAGTAGGGTTAGGGTAGGGGAAAGGGTCTCATACCCAGTGAAATGGAAAATAGAGCTTCTCCACTGACCTTGCATAGGACAACCAGATTTACTTTTAAAATCGCACATCCTGTTGAATATGGGACCGTTGACAAATCTAGCACATAACTAATTAGCTGTATTAAATAAAAAGCCATTCAGTTCTGAGGTATTTAAAGGGAAGGCCATAAATCCTGGCCTAAGAAATAAATAAAAACGGGATCGTGCATTAGCAGAAATGTTAGCAATCCCTTTATTTCCGTTTCATATATGTTTTTTTGGGGGTGCTGGAGGGCGAATGGCTGTTTTAAATCCATTAAAACATTTAACCTAAAGTTTGTTTACAGTAATCACCTTGGCTTCCGGACAAACGCAGCGCAAGCCCCAGAGGGTCTCCATGGAAACGCCGCGACAACCGAGTTGGGACGTCGAGGGACGCTTCGAAATCCGGGCTCGGTCTGAACTGAATGGGAACCGGAGATATCCTCTCATACTGGTATTAGATCCATTTCTGTACTATCGCAGCTACCCCTCTCTTCGTCTCTACACCACGGTATTCTTCTCCTCCTCCGGCAAAATATCATTGAACTAGGAATTGCTTTGCGAGTAGCAATTAAACATCCCATTTAAAAAAAAAACTTTCCCAAACTTTTGCTTCCTTCTTCATTGCCGCTCTCCTGTTTTTAAATGAACACTTCCGAGGTGGGGTTGATGCGCGTTTCCTTCGAACCCAGGAGTTGAGTATACTGTAGCAGATTATGAATTTAATACTATCGCTATCATTAAAGTGGCGGCGAGCAAATTGGAAACGCAATAACAGTGTATTCTCGATTGTAATGGTTTGAGTCCGACAAACCGGAGGCTGTGTTAAATCTGTCGTTAGGCAAGGTGGCAGTTGATTGAAGGACGGAGTGCCTGGAGGAAGCAGTGACTGGTATTAAATAATAATAACTGGTCAGTATTGAAACTTGTATCTGCAATAATTGTTTGTCCTGCTTTCAAAAGCATCATTAAGTATTGCGGTAGACAGAATGAGAACTTGATGGGGACAAAAGTAGGTTAAAAGACATGGGGAATGCAGGTGGAGCTGTAGAAGATTGTTTATCATAAAAATTAGATGCCAAGGAACATATCACTCTGGGAGAACACCTATAATTTAACACCTGAGCTAACAGAATTGAGGCATAGCCAGATAAAATGAAACTGGAGAGAAGAAAATTCAATAAATATTTCCCTCCAGAGGTTTAACAAATACAATTTGGACAAAAGTAAACCATAAATATGAACAGAACAGGACTATTTAACTCATCAAGCTTGTTTAGCTGTTCAGTAACATAATGGCAGGTCTACAGCCTAACCCCCTACACTTGCTACGTTCCCTGTTATCCCTTAGTTCCTATGAACAAAATCTTACCAGTCTCAAACATCAATTAAAAATTTGATTTGGCATCTGTTGCCCTTTGAGGAAGATAGTTCTAAAATTCCATCACTATGTTGAGAGAAATGTTTCCTAATTTCATTCCTGAAAGGTTTGCTTCTAATTTGAGTATTGGGGTATGAAAAGGACTAGAAAGACTGACTCCTGTCTGTTTCCCTTCTTTTAATGTCTCCTTAACTCTGATTCAATAATTCCTTGATTTTCCATACTTCTTGGATGTATAACCCAAACAATTTCTCCAAACAACTTAATCCTTGAAGTATAAGTACCACACTAGTGGACCCTCTTCAAGGCCAACGTCATCCTTCCAAAGGCATGGGACCCAGAACAGCAAACAGTATTTTAGATGTGGTCTAATTCTATACCTGTTATATAACTTATATTTGCTTATTCTACAGTCCCCTAGGTATAAATTTCTGATTTCCAAGGCTGACCTTGAGTTTTTTTTCTGTACTTGTGTATGATCTACGTATATTTGTGGCGTCTGCATCTTGGACTCTCTTTGGTCCTCCTTCATCATTTACAAACCCCATTTCCAGAAAAATTGGGATATTTTCCAAAATGCAATAAAAACAAAAATCTGTGATATATTAATTCATGTGAACCTTTATTTAACTGACAAAAGTACAAAGAAAAGATTTTCAATAGTTTTACTGACCAACTTAATTGTATTTTGTAAATATTGAAAATCTTTTCTTTGTACTTTTGTCAGTTAAATAAAGGTTCACATGAATTAACATATCACAGATTTTTGTTTTTATTGCATTTTGGAAAATATCCCAACTTTTCTGGAAATGGGGTTTGTAGAAAGTATTTATTTAAGGATTAAAATGGATGACTTCAAACATATCTACCTTGAAATTCATTTGCTTCAGTTTTCCAATTTGCTTAATATATTAATATCTAACAATTTTATGCTTGCTTTTTAAATTCTATTTATGTGTCAGATTAAGATGATCATCAAAAGTCTAAAAGTGTAAATTAAAAGAGGATAGAGGGGAGAACAATACAAAGAAAACAACACATTGAGTGGTTAACATTGTATAGGTACTGTAATTGAATTGACTTTATTACTTACATCCTTCATACAAATGAGGAGTAAAAATCTTTAAGTTACGTCTCTGTCTAAGTGTGCAATATGCAATTTATAGTAATTTATAATAAATAGTATGTACAACAGGACAGTCAAGATAACATAGAAATACAGTTGTATCAGTGTGAATTAATCAGTCTGATGGCCTGGTGGAAGAAACTGTACTGAAGCCTATTGGTCCTGCCTTTTATGCTGTGGTACCATTTCCCGGAGAGTAGCAGCTGGAACAATTTGTGGTTGGGGTGACTTGGGTCTCCAATGATCCTTCAGGTCCTTTTTACACACCTGTCTTTGTAAATGTCCTGAATATGGGAAGCTCACAACTACAGATGCGCTGGGCTGTTCGCACCACTCTCTGCAGAACCCTGCGATTGAAGGAAGTACAGTACAGTTTCCATACCGGGCAGTGATGCAGCCAGTCAGGATACTCTCACTTGTGCCCATGTAGAAAGTTCTTAGGATTTGGGGGCCCATACCAAACTTCTTCAACTGTCTGAGGTGAAAAAGGCGCTGTTGTGCCTTTTTCATCACATAGCTGGTGTATATAGACCATGTGAGATGCTCAGTGATGTTTAACCCGAGGAACTTAAAGCTCTTCACCCTCTCACCCCCAATCCATTGATGTCAGTAGGGGTTAGCCTGTCTCCACTCCTCCTGTAGTCCACAACCAGCTCCTTTGTTATTATGGCATTGGGGGAGAGGTTGTTTTCTTGACACCATTGTGTCAGTGTGATGACTTCTTCTCTGTTGGCTGCCTCATTATTATTTGAGATTAGGCAAATCAATGTAGTGTCGTCAGCAAATTTAATTAGCATATTGGAGCTATGGGTGGTGACATAGTCATGGGTATATAGAGAATAAAGGAGGGGGCTTAGGACACAGCCCTGAGGGCACCTGTTTTGAGAGTCAGAGGGGCAGAGATGAGGAAGCCCACTCTTATCACCTCCCAGCAATCTTTCAGGAAGTCCAGGATCCAGCTACACAAGGCAGGGTACACAAGGATCCAATTACACAAGAGAGCATAGGCGAAGAACATTTGTAAGAATTTAAAATAAAAGTGGGCAAGCAAGCATTCCCGAGCAAAACACAAAAAATGTGCGAGGAACTCAGCCAATCAGATGTCATCTATGGAATTTCAGGCCAAGATCCTGCATCAGGACTGGAAAGGAAGGGGAGGAAAGATAGAATAAGAAGGTGAGCAGAAAGGAAGGCATACAAACTGGTAAGTGATAGATGAAGCTAAAAGGTGATAGTTGAAGACAGTTTGGTGGAGGTGGGGGTTTGAAATAAGAAGTTGTGAGGTGATAAGTTGAAAAAGTCGGAATCTGATAGGAGAGGAGTGAATCTTGAGCAAAAGGGGAGGAGAATGGGAGGCGATAGGCAGGTGAGGAGAAAAAAGGGGTAAGAGGGGTGGCAGAATAGGGAGTGGTAAAGGAAAGAAGGGAAGGGCGATAAATTATTAGAAGTTGGAGAAATTGATGTTCATGGCATTAAATTGGAGGCTACACAGACGGAATATGAGGTGTTGCTCCTGCAACCTGAGAGTGGCCTCACTGGGAAAGTAGAGGAGGCTATGAACTGATATTTCGTAATGGAAATGGGGAGTGGAATTAAAATGTTTAGCCACTGGGAAATCCTCCCTATTGGTTGTGTGGCTATACCTTGATGTTAAATGGATAGATTTGGAACAGATTTGGCAACTCAAAACATAGGATCTATGAGGTACCATGAGCTATTGCATTGGACACAATTGGTCAAGAATATCCCTCGCTTTATTATTAATAATCAATCCGGAGGACAAACACATTGTGAGGAATGTAGAAGGGCAAGCCAACAGCAGTGTCAAATGTAACTAAAGTGAAGTGCCAACCTGGCATTCGGGACCACATGCTAAACAATATGACAATAAACTGAACTTGAACTTGAAATGAAGTATTTAATAGACAAAGCTAAACAATCCCCTAAGTAATAAATACAACTGAACCTCAGCAGTGTGCCGCATTCAATTGTGAATGATAGTAGACAAACAACTTGGAAGAAAAAACTCCAAGATGAAATGCCAGAGTCCAGTGCATAATGCCAAATACAAACCTGAAATATTTCAACTACCTTTGGGCAGAAATGCTGAATGGATGAAATGGCTTGGCTTCCCCCTGAGATCCCTGCAATCGTAGGAGCCAGGCAATTCACCATTCTGCATGGTATTAAGGAAAAGTGGCAGACCCTGAATATAGTAAAGGTTATTGGGCTGGACAGCATCCTACTTGTGTTGAAGATTTGCACTCAGTAATTGTGCTTCTTGTTAATCTGTTCCAGTGTAGTTCTGGCACTCAAAACCCTTGGAAAATGTTCTGTTGGAAATTTCATCCATCAGAATGGCCATCAGAAATTGCAATTACTTTCTCTGTTTCTTAACCTCCAGATATATTAAGGAACTACAGATCTAGAGAGAATGAGGAACAGTGGTTACTAATTATAAATAAAAGGTAATATTAGAGAATTTGGTGAAATTGAAAGCTGATAAATTGCAATGATGTGATAATCTACATCCCAGAGATTTAAAGGAAATGGTTTTGGAGTTAGTGGTCATTAAAAGCTAATATACAGGTGTAACAGGTGAATAAAAGGCCAAAATGACTTCACAGGAATAAGGAAGTCTTTTTACAGTTGGTTTGCACTTGAGTGAAACTACACCCGGAGAAATAATTACAGGGCCCAAGGAGATGGCAAATGAACTAAATGAGTATTTTGCATAAGTCTTCATTATGGAAGACACTAGTAGTGTGCCAGATGTTAAACGGTGTGAGAGAAGAGAAGGGAGAAGGTGCTCAAAAAGCTGAAAGACCTAAGGGTATGTAAGTCACCTGGACCAGATGAACTGCACCCTAGGTTCTGAAAGAAGTAATGGTAAAGATTGTGGAGGCATTAGTAATGATCTTTCAAAAATCATTGGACTCTGGTATTGTGCCAGAGGACTGGAAACTTGCAAATACCACTCCACTGTTTATGAAGAGGAAGGCAGCAGAAAGGAAAATGTAGACCAGTTAGCCTGACCTCAGTGGTTGAGAAGATGTTGGAGTCAATTGTTAAGGATGAGGTTATGGAGTACTTGGTGACACAGGACAAGATAGGACAAAGTCAGCATGGTTTTCTTTTTAAATCTTTTTATTGAATAAGTATACAAAAGGGTAAGCCATATAGGCACTAATACACTGTTAGAGTATAAAGGAAATATTAATACAGAAAAAAAAGTGATACAAACAATGTAATTTAAACATAACATACTAAGGTAACATAATAATATACTAATTTTTATATATATATATATATATATCAATAGAGAAAAGGAAAAAAAAACCCCAAAAAAACCCACCGTGCAACTAAACTAAAAGCAAAGCAAAGCAATGGGCTAACCTGGAACCAAATAGAGTTAAAGAACTTAAAATCACGTCCTCAAACCTGACCTCCATTAAAAACAGTAAAAAAAACCAAGAAGGGTATATAAATATGGAGCAAAAAAGAGAAGAAAAAAAATTACATTAAATGAAAATATTGAATAAAAGATCTCCAGGTCTGTTCAAATTTAAGTGAGGAATCATAAAGATTGCTTCTAATTTTCTCCAAATTCAAGCATAGTATCGTCTGAGAAAACCAAAAAAAGGTGGTTGGAGCGTTAAGCTATTTCCAATGTTGTAAGATACATCTTTTTGCCATTAAAGTAAGAAATGCAATCATTCTACGGGCTGAAGGAGAAAGATTACTGGAAATTTTAGGTAGTCCAAAGATAGCAGTAATAGGGTGAGGAGAGATATCTATATTCAATACCTTTGAGATAATATTAAAAATGTCTCTCCAAAAAGTTTCCAGAGTAGGACAAGACCAAAACATATGAGTTAAAGAGGCTATCTGCCCCAGACATCTATCACAAAAAGGATTAATACGAGAATAAAAGCAAGCTAATTTATCTTTGGACATATGTGCTCTATGAACAACTTTAAATTGAATTAGGGAATGTTTAGCACAGATAGAAGAAGTATTGACTAATTGTAAAATCTGCCCCCAGTCATCCACGGAAATAATAGACCCCAATTCCTGTTCCCAATCTACCCTAATCTTATCAAATGGAGCTTTCCTAAGTTTCATAATAATATTATAAATCATAGCCGATGCACCTTTCTGACATGGATTAAGGTTAATTATAGTATCTAAAATGTATGTAGGAGGAAGCATTGGAAAAGAAAAAAGTATAGTACTTAGGAAATTTCTAACTTGTAGTTATCTAAAAAAATGTATTCTTGATAAATTATATTTATTAGATAATTGTTCAAAAGACATAAGGGAACCATCTAAAAATAAGTCCAAAAACCGTGAAATACCCTTAGTCTTCCAAATTTGAAAAGCACGATCCGTAAAAGAGGGAGGAAAAAATATGTTACCTAAAATAGGAATCGCTATCCCAAATTGGTTAAGATCGAAAAATTTTCTAAATTGGAACCAAATACGTAAGGTATGTTTAACTATCCGGTTAGATACCTGTTTAAGGCGTTTCAAATCAAAAGGAAGAGAGGAACCTAAAATAGAGCCAAGTGTATAGCCCTGAACAGATTGTACTTCCAATGCTACCCATTTAGGAATGGATAGTATATCCTGGTCAAGTAACCAAAATTTCGTATGTCGAATATTGATTGCCCAATAATAGAATCTAAAGTTAGGTAATGCTAAACCTCCATCTCTCTTAGCTTTCTGTAAATGTATTTTACCCAGTCTCGGGTTTTTATTTTGCCAAATAAATGAAGAAATTTTTGAGTCAACTTTATCAAAAAAAGATTTTGGAACAAAAATCGGTAATGCCTGAAATATATATAGAAATTTTGGCAGAAAAAACATCTTAACTGCATTAATACGACCAATCAAAGTTAAATATAAAGGAAACCATTTAGATGAAAGTTGAATAATATGGTCAATTAAGGGTAAAAAGTTAATCTTAAATAAATCTTTGTGTTTACAAGTAATTTTAATCCCAAGATATGAAAAATAATTATTAATCAATTTAAATGGAAAGTTATGATATAAGGGAAGTTGTTTATTAATCGGGAAAAGTTCACTCTTACTAAGATTTAATTTATAACCTGAAAAGAGACTAAATTGTGCTAATAACTCTAAAACAGCAGGGATGGATTTTTGAGGATTAGAAATATATAAAAGTAAGTCATCAGCATAGAGTGATATTTTATGGGACTTTAAGCCCGGAGTTATCCCAGTAATATTTGGAGATTCTCGAATGGCAATTGCAAGAGGTTCTAATGCAGTATCAAATAATAAAGGACTAAGAGGACAACCTTGTCGAGTACCTCGAAAAAGAGGGAAAAAAGGTGAGCTTAGAGAGTTAGTACGGACCGAGGCAGCATGGTTTTCTTAAGGGAAAATATTGCCTGATGAACCTGTTGAAATTGTTTGAGGAGATTACACGTAGGATAGATAAAGGGGATGCAGTGGATGTTGTATATTTAGACTTTCAGAAGGCCTTTGACAAGCCACGCATGAGGCTGCTTACCAAGTTAAGAGCCCATGGTGTTACAGTGTTATGTAACCGGCAACAATGAATATCAATCGAGACAGGTTATATAAAAACAACAAAACATTTATTAAACACAGATAAACGATAAGGAAAAAACAAACAAAAACTTTAACCGGAAGTTAACCGTTATGCAGCCGTTCACCAAATCGTCACTCGGCACTGGTGTTTAAAGCATTAAATGCGAAAATAATTCTTAAAGCGATACAGTCAGATATAGTTCTTAAAGCGATAAATTTGGAAGTCCAACAGATTTATACATTCAATTGGGGAGAGACTTCTCTGGAGAAGGATTTCTTCATAGACGCAACTTTCCTGCTGGTTCTGTCCACAGGATTCATGATGCCGAAAATAAACAGTTTAAAACAACTGACTTTAAATTCTTTTAGAGAGAGAGCAAACCTTTGCATGAACTTCTTACTCTTTTTGGCAAGAGTTATCCTCGATGCAGGTCGCTACTCCTCCAACGAAGACTCAATAAGGTTGATCCTTTATTAAACTGCCAAATGATGCCGACTCCTCTCGATCCTTCGATCCTATACTTCGATAAATTCTTCACTCTCCCTTCTACTGTTGGAATTGGGTAAATCAACACATCTAGCAAAAATTTCCAGTCCAATAATATGGTATCTTGCAATAGAACACAATACTCAGTTTTAAAAATGAAACTGCGTCACAAAAACAAACGCAACAGAAACGGAGACACAGCACATTCTACCTGGAAATCTACAAACTGAAAACCAACTGTGTCACCTGGGTTGACCCTTATATACCCATGGTGCACCTGTCATCATGTGACCTCACATTGGCAGGAATCGCATATCAGGTGACCCCCAAAAGACCATTACATCATTCTCACAAAAAAGACAGGTCTCCTTGAGTATGTAACAACAGAAAGTTACTGGCATGGTTAGAGGATTGGCTGATTGGTAGGGGGCAGCGAATGGATATAAAAGGATCCTTTTCTGGTTGACTGCCAGTGACTAATAGTGTTCCATAGGGGATGATGTTGGGACCGCTTCTTTTTATGCTGTATATCAGTGATTTAGGTGATGGAATAGAAGACTTTGTTGTGAAGTTTTGATGATAGATATGAAGGTTGGTGGCAGGGCAGGTAGTGTTGAGGAAACAGGTAGGCTGCAGAAGGACAGACAGATTAGGAGAATGGGCAAGAGAGGGGCAAATGAAATACAATGTTGGAAAATGCATGGTCATGCACTTCGGTAGAGTATTTTCTAAACAGGGAGAAAATCCAAAAATCTGAGATGCAAAGGGACTTGAGCTTCCTTATGCAGAACATCCTAAAGGTTAAAGTCAGTGATGAGGAATGTTAGCATTCATTTCAAGAGGTATATAATACAAGAGCAGGCATGTGATGCTGAGGCTTTATAAAGTACTGGTGAAGCCTCACCTTGAGTATTGTGAATATGTTTGGGCTCCTCATCTAAGAAAAAATGTGCTGGCATTGGAGAGGGTTCTGAGGAGGTTCACGATGATGAGGAACGTTTGATGTCTCTCAGTCTGTACTTGCTGGAATTTAGAAGGATGGGAGGGATCTCATTGAAACCATTTGAATGTTTAAAAGGCTAGACAGAGTAGATGTGGAAGGGATTTTTCCCATGGTGGGGGAGTCTAGGTCAAGAGGGCACAGCCTCAGGATAGAGGGGTGTCCATATAAAACAGAGATACGGAGAAATTTCTTTAGCCAAAGGGTGGTGAATTTGTGGAGTTTGTTACCACAGGCAACTGTGGAGGCCAGGTCATTGGGTGTCTTTAAGTTAGAGCTTGATAGGTTTTTCATTGGACACAGCATCAAAGGTTATGGGGAGAAGGCCAGGGAGTGGGGCTGAGGAGGGGAAAAAAGGATCAGCCATGATTAAATGGTGGAACAGACTCGACGGGCCAAATGGCCTAATTTTGCTTCTATGTCATATGCTCTTATAGTATTGTGTACTATTTTGGTCTCTTACTTTACACAGGATTCACATGCCATAGAGGGAGTATAGTGAAATTTCACCAATGTGATTGCAGGAATTGCAGCTTTGCAATCTGCCTAAGATTGAGAAGAGTGGGACTGTTCTTTCTAGAATTTAGCAGAGGAAATTTCATGCAATCCCGTTGGTAAAGGGTTTGGCAGACTATTTACTGAAGGATGAAGGGATTTATAATTTATATAACTTATAAAATTATGAAAGGGATGGATAAGTTAGAGGCAGGAAAATTATTTCCACTGGTAGGTGAGACTAGAACTAGAGGACATAGCCTCAAGGTTTGGGGGAGCAGATTTAGGATGGAGATGAGGAGGCACTGCTTTTCCCAGAGAGTGGTGAATCTGTGGAATTCTCTGCCCAATGTAGCAGTGGAGGTTACCTCAGTAAATATATTTAAGGCAAGGTTGGATGGATTTTTCCATAGTAAGGGAATTAAGGGTTATGGGGAAAAGGGCAGGTAGGTGGAGATGAGTCCACAGCCAGATCAGCCATGATCCTATTGAATGGTGGAGCAGGCTTGACAGGCCTGATGGCCTACTCCTGCTCCTATTTCTTACGTTCTTATGAAAGATGTTTCCCCTCACTGATAAGTATAGGACCAGAGGATGCAGTTTGAGAATAAGGGTAGGCCAAATAGGACTGAGATGAGGAAAGATTTCTTCACTCAGCAAGAAATTCTTAATCTCTGGAGGCTCAATTGTTTCATTGATTGATAACAAAGATTGATCGATTACTGGATATTAAGAAAATCAAGTAAAATGGTGATAGTATTGGAAAATGGTGCTGAGGTGCAAGATAACTATTATTTTGGTAAATAGCCTAGCAGGCTACAAGGGACAGCTTACCTACTCCTCCTGTTTGTGTAGAGCCATAATGAACTGGCACTCTATGGGCTGGGCACAAGCCAAGTCTTGCATTTGAAGTTTGCCAAACATTAGGAGCAAACCCTCCAGCAGATCAAGATGAAGAGGTAACTTAAGGACGTATGTTATTTACATCTCTCAGTCTTTGTTTTTATCCATTAGTGTACAGTATTCCTAACAACACTTCTAGATCCCTCTATTAACTGCTGCAGCCCTTGTACACAACTCACTGCACAAGTGATAATGTGATGAAGTCACAAAACCTCTGTGGGTAATTGTGGGTAGAAAACATGTCAGGTATACTGAAGATGTCTTCCCTCCTCTCCTCATGTTTTCCTTCACCTCCATGTCTACGATGACGAGGGTTTCTGTAAGGCTCTGACAGCTTTCACAAAGCAGCAATGATGCAGCAGTCACAATCTCCATGGTAGCTGCTACCAGGAACTCAGCAATTAATTTTTTATATGGATGAATGATGGTGAAAGTTAGGAGTCTTTTAAAATAGTATGTCAGTTTTATGTTTTCTTTTTGCTGCCACTGCTGAAGGGTCTCTGGCTGAAACGTTAACTGTACTCTTTCCCATTGATGCTGCCTGGTCTGCTGATTTCCTCCATCATTTTGTGTATGTTCCTTCATTGCTCTATTATTCTATGTTAGTCCACTGTGATTTACAGTAGATGGTAGTGGTTGTCTGCTTTTAGTCAGGAATTACAGTATAATTTCAAAAGCTTGAAATGAATCCATGCAATACAACTATGTTTGTAGTATTCCCTGCTGTACTTGTATAATTTTACTAATGTTCTGTTTTGCACTTATTGTGAACATAGATTAGACGTTTACATCTGTAAAGATGCCGATACTGAAGATACCCATTGTGCACAGATTTGGCATAATTTCCCAAAATGATCACCTACTGCTTGAGGCTAGACCTGCGAAAATGGCTCAAGAAACCTTGAAGTCTCGCTATTCAAAGGATGTCGCAAAAACGTTAAGTTGCACTTTAAGTGCTTATACTGCTATGTCAAATATGATTGCGAAATATATGACAATTCAGCACAAAATAAATGAAGCATATTTATTTATTATTGGTTTGCATTTCATGATGCACTTTTTGATTGTGTATCACAATTTTCTGATCATCCTTAACAGAATACAGTGAGCATTTCAATTAAAAAAAATTATACTGTAAATGCATAGTAACAGGTCCCTCCAGCTCAACCAGCCTACACTGCCTGATTATACTCATGTGACCAATTAACCAAGTAATCATAGGTCTTTGGAATATGAGTGGAAGCCGGAGTACCCGGAGGAAACCCACATGATCACGAGGAGAACAAACAAACTCCCCACAGTGAAAGAATTGAACTTGGGACACCGGTGCTCCAGTAGCATTATGCTAAACACTACACTATCATGCCACCTATTATTTCTCCAGTTGATGCCAATTATGATGTACTGAATACACACCGACATTTTATATACTGGTGGGGTTCCCTCTTGACTTATTAGATTTCTGTTTGTGTTGACGCGGTTGTGAATTTCCACGGAGGTGGAACTGGTATTGCCCTATTGGAGAGAGTTTAATCTGGTATGATACTGGGATGGGAAACCTGGATAGAAAGGAGATAAGATAACCTAAAAATAGAAAATAAGGCTTCAGGTGAGGGTTATCTTGCTGGATTATGATAGAGGTAATGATGCATTGTGTATTGAGAAGGGACAGAGCAAACAAGCTCTGTCAACAAAAGATCAGAGTAAGGATAAGTGATAAGGTAAAATTAAAGTCCCTTTATCAGAATGCAACAGTCATTGCAACAAGATTGAATTAATGGCACAAACAGAAATAAAAACAGATGTTGACAGCCATTCAAAATACAAGACTGTCAAAGGGCATGGAGAGAGGGAAAATGGTTTTGAGGCCAGGATTGAATCAGCCATTATGTTAGTGAATTGTGGATGAGGATCAGGGGGATAATTAGTTATTCTTTTCAGGCATATTAATGAAAACATAATAGACTTAGGAAAAAAAGATGCTGGAATTCTGAAATAAAGAATCAGAAAATGTTACGGATGCTCTCTGGTCAATGGGTGTCTGTGGCAACAGAAACAGAGCTAATGTTTCAGGTCAGTGACTGCGCATTTATCAACTGCGCTTAATATTACGGTTTACAATATACTATTTTTTCATTTATTTCAGACCCCTCTTTGACGTCACAGAACAATTTGTCCTTGAATTTAAGTCTGCAAAAATGCAAAAAGAAAAGGAACAACTGATTGACATGGCTAAAAAAATGCTCACCAGAAATAAGGTATTAGCTTCATAATCAAACATATGAAGAAAACAACATAAATTTGTTGGTATGTTAATTGTAAAAATTATTAACATAGCTGTATGGGTGGGATAACTCACATTTTATGTCTTGCCTGTTTTTTTCCCCCACTTTGTCAAACTAAAAATTACATTTCAAAAAGCATAAAATTTGTAAATAAATCTAAAGGAAAACTGCAAGAGCTGGAAATACAAAATAATAAAAAAAAACAGAAAATGCTAGAAAGAGCTATCAGATCGGGCAGTATTTGTACAGAGAAATGAATATAATATTCCAGGTCCATGGTCTATCGCTGAACCAAGGAGGCTATTGAATTCTGCTTCTCTCTCCTCAGATGCTGCCTGACCTGCTCAGTCTTTCCAACGTTTTTGTATTTTAATTTACTGAGGTCCTATGTGGCACTATCTTAACTTCAAGTAATTCTTTATATGTCACATATTCCAAAACATTAAAAAAACTAGTTTAAAGGAGGAGACAGAGAGTCACTTTAAGTGAGGTATACGTATATCACTCGGTGGCGTGATGACATATGCCATTAACATACTTTGACAGAGAACCTGAAACACATTATGTAAAAACAAAATTGCTTAATATGTTTACAATACTACTCAAATATTACTGAAATATTAAATACGCAACACTCCTCACTGCTTAGTGATAAATTCCAAATCAATAGAGAAAACATCTGAACTACATACACTGCATGCTATATAATGCAACTACTATACAAGCATCCACAGCATAGTAAATTTTAAATTGACCCATTCAGGCCGAAATTTCTCCTTTCTTTTTGTCCTTTCATTCACCTAAATGGGCTTTGGTCTTTGCATTTACTTTTACAAGCAGCTTTTTGTCTCTTATCTGTTCATGCAATAATTTTAATGCACACAGAGTAGATTCTGGTTTTACTCACAAAAACTGAATGCTTGCAACTTTCCTGATGCTCCTTGAACTCTCTACCAGCTCAAAACCAAACCACATGTCACAAGTAACTGCCTGATGAAAATATCAGAAGCTTTCTCAGATATGTTGCCTACAAAAACTGTTGTAGTCAGTCCATTGCTTTTGTTACTTTTATGATTCCTCTGAGCAGCATGACCCTTCCTTGGTCCAATATGCTTTCCAACCAGAGGCACACAGGTTGGCACCAATACTTGTTTGCCCTCTGTTGAGCAATGGTTCATGATGTACAGCATGGAGACAGTTCTGACATCATCCAGTTCCTTTCTTAATTCACTTTTAGTTGACTCTATTACAGGGGATGTGGCATGCAAATAGTGGATGGATCTCCAAACAAGCTGTTGTTGTCTCAGTCAATGATGTCACCAGAATGCTGGCCTTTCTGGTTTTTACCACATACAAGCCCATTGTGGCTTGTTGGTTTTAGTATTTCTTTGTTGTATTTAATTCCTGATTCCCACAGGAGTTATCTTTTCTCCAGTATAAGTTCTTAGTTGGATATCTGCAGGCTTCAGTTTAGTATCTTTGAAATGCCTCTCAAACTCATTTTGTGGAATGACTGAAACAGCTGAACCAGTATCCAATTCCATGTTAATTCATTTGCCATTCACTTCTGATATAAACCATATTGCTTGTCTATTGTTGGTTTTCGCAATGTAAATCTCAAGGCTACGCAGACCTGCATCCCTGTTATCATTATCAGATTTTACATCAACAGAATGCAGATTAGTGCAACTTCTGTAACTTCAACTTGACTTTTTACTTTTTTTTCTCTTCCCTGTGCAGTGCATTTATTTTTGTCTGGCTGGCATGTTCTTTGCATATGTCCTACTTTATTGCATTTTCTGCAAGTCTCGCCTTTGAACCTGCATTAGTCTGGTGTATGTGAACCTCTGTCATAACAGTTACACAGTTTGTTTGGTCAGGCATGCTTCTGTTCAGATGTTGCAAATTTGTTCATGCTCTCTTTCATCGCTGACTGCTACCCAATTGTGCCTCTATCTGCTGTTCCTATTGATGCAGCAATTTCAACTGCTCTTTTAAGTGAAAGTTGTGCCTCAGTTAGGAGCCATTATTGAATGTTTTCTTGTAAGATTCCACAAATGAAAGATCTTTCGGTGCATCATTAAACCCATCTCTGAACTGACAATGCTCAGCCAATTTCTTCAATTAAGCCAGATACTCTGAAATATACACCCTTTTATTTGTTCCACTTATGAAACGTAAAGCGTTCTGCAATCAACATGGTTTTGGTTCTAAATGTTCCTGTGTTACCTTGGCAATATCAGCAAAACTTATTTCAGCTGATTTGGTTAGAGCAGTCAAACATCTAAGCAAACTGTATTCCTTTAAATCCAACGCAGTCAGCAGAATTGGCACTGGTTCTTCAATGATTATTTCATGTGCTTCATAATACTGTTCAATCCACTCAGTAACATGAGCCAGTTATCAACAGAACACATCTACCTTTCCAATGTAACCAGCTTTTTCTGCTATTTATTTGTTTATTATTATTATCACCCGGTGCTCACTGTTTATGAACCCGTGAAATCGTCTTTTATCGGCCTTTTTTAAACAGGATCATCTTTTCTTTTGCGAAGAAAGTATGCTGTTCTAAAGAAAAAAAAGTGCTGCACTTTTTTTAAACTTGACCATTTCTCGCTGCACTTTTTTAAAAACTTGAGTATCTCACAGCGCTTTTTTTAAACTTGAACATCTCACTGTGCATCAACAGGTTCATTTAAAACTTCCTCATCACCACTGTTATGTTTTGTAATTCCAGAACATAAAGACTAGTTTAAGTGAAAAGATGGAGTGTCTGAAATACAAGTCCAACTTAGTTTTTTTACTTTAAGCACACATATCACATGATGGCGTGATGACATACGTCATTTATATACCTTGCAAGATAATCTGTACTGCATTATATAAACAACAAAGACTGCTTAATCAAACAATATTTTTAAAAGCCATGGGTAACAAAGGACATTAAGGACATACTAAACTCTAAAAAGAGGGCGTTTAGAGATGGAAATAGGGAGGAGCTGAGGACAATACAGAGGGACCTGAAAGCCAGGATCAGGGAAGCTAAGGACAGGTACAGGAGGAAGCTTGAGTGGAAACTCCAGCAGAACAACATGAGAGAGGTCTGGAGTGGGATGAGGACCATCACTGGGTTCCGGCAAACTAGCAACAGAGGAGCTGAAGGCAGTGTGGACAGGGCCAATGAACTTAACCTGTTCTTTAACCTGCCCATCCCCCACATGAGTCATCTGTTGTCGGCCCCCAACCAACACATATTCCACTCTCCCCTCTTACTCCTCCTCACAGTCCCCCACCCTGCACTCATGACTATACCCCTTCCCCACACGAATCCACCACGGTGGGCTTCACAGCTGAACAGGTGAGAAGACAGCTGAAGTGTCTCAACCCAAGCAAGGCTGTAGGACCGGATGGTGTCAGTACCAGGGTGCTCAAAGCCTGTGCCCCTCAGCTATGTGGAGTACCTCGCCATGTCTTCAACCTGAGCCTGAGGCTCTGGAAGGTTCCTGTGCTGTGGAAGACGTTCTGCCTCGTCCCTGTGCCGAAGACGCCGCACCCCAGCGGCCTCAATGACTACAGACCAGTGGCATTGACCTCCCACATCATGAAGACCCTGGAGAGACTTGTTCTGGAGCTGCTCTGGCCTCTGGTCAGGCCACACTTAGATCCCCTCCAGTTCGCCTACCAGCCCTGACTAAGAGTTGAGGATGCCATTGTCTACCTGCTGAACCGCGTCTACGCCCACTTGGACAAGCCAGCGAGCACTGTGAGGGTCATGTTTTTGACTTCTCCAGTGCGTTCAACACCATCCGCCCTGCTCTGCTGGGGGAGAAGCTGACAGCGATGCAGGTGGATGCTCTCCTGGTGTCATGGATTATTGATTACCTGACTGGTAGACCACAGTACGTGTGCTTGCAATGCTGTGTGTCCGACAGAGTGATCAGCAGCACTGGGGCTCCACTGGGGACTGTCTTGTCTCCCTTTCTCTTCACCATTTACACTTCGGACTTCAACTACTGCACAGAGTCTTGTCATCTTCAGAAGTTTTCTGATGACTCTGCCATAGTTGGATGCATCGGCAAGGGAGACGAGGCTGAGTACAGGACTACAGTAGGAAACTTTGTCACATGGTGTGAGCAGAATTATCTGCAGCTTAATGTGAAAAAGACTAAGGAGGTGGTGGTAGACTTGAGGAGAGCTAAGGTACCGGTGACCCCTGCTTCGATCCAGGGGGTCAGTGTGGACATCGTGAAGGATTACAGATACCTGTGGATACGAATTGACAATAAACTGGACTGGTCAAAGAACACTGAGGCTGTCTATAAGAAGGGTCAGAGCCGTCTCTATTTCCTGAGGAGACTGAGGTCCTTTAACACCTGCCAGATGATGCTGAGGATGTTGTACGAGTCTGTGGTGGCCAGTGCGATCATGTTTGCTGTTGTGTGCTGGGGCAGCAGGCTGAGGGTAGCAGACACCAATGGAATCAACAAACTCATTCGTAAGGCCTGTGATGTTGTGGGGATAGAACTGGACTCTCTGACGGTGGTGTCTGAAAAGAGGATGCTGTCCAAGTTGCATACCATCTTGGACAATGTCTCCCATCCACTACATAATGTACTGGTTGGGCACAGGAGTACGTTCAGCCAGAGACTCATTCCACCGAGATGCAACACAGAGCATCATAGGAAGTCATTCCTGCCTGTGGCCATCAAACTTTACAACTCCTCCCTTGGAGGGTCAGACACCCTGAGCCAATAGGCTGGTCCTGGACTTATTTCCTGGCATAATTTACATATTACTATTTAACTATTTATGGTTTTATTACTATTTAATTATTTATGGTGCAACTGTAACGAAAACCAATTTCCCCTGGGATCAATGAAGTATGATTATGACTATGACTATGACTAAAAGATTCAAAGATTCAAAGCACATTCATACCAAAGAATGTATAAATTATACACCTTGAAATTTTTCTGCTTATAGGCAACTGCAAAGCAGGAAACTCGAATAACCCAATTAAAATAAAAAGACTAAAAATCACCACGGAGAGAAAGAGAGAAAAAAACACATTGTGCAAACAATCGAAGCAAGCCGATAGCATTCCAAACCGGAATGAGTACCTAATCTGCTCCTGGAGCAGCCCAAGCCTTGCTCCTCAGTTTTCACACCAGCAGGGCAGGAACCATCTCAGTACACAGCCTCAGCACTACAGAGATAAGAATGAACATTGACAGGAAAGCGTGTGAAAATCAGCCCCACTCTCACCTCCGTACTCAACACTCGGGCTACCAGTCCATCTGCACCAATATTTAAATTGTCCAAGCACCAGGTGGTGTCACATTCTAGGACCCAAATCCAGGTATCTCGATATGGCTGGGCCACCCAGCACAAAGCTATTGTTGATCTCACCAAATTGGCCTGGCGCTTGGAACAATCCAGCCTCACACCCGGTGAGGTGAATGGGCATCACAACTCTTCTAAATCTCTTCTCCAAATCACTCACTCCATCTCCAGTAGCTATACGAACTCCGTCTGTGTCCCTGGTGGCTCGAACATTAATATATTGCACCTCAGAATGCCCCAGCAAGCCAGCTCATCCCTTGAAACAGCCTCACCTCTGCCTGCCTTCTCACTATCTGTGGTGATAGTTCACTCCAATTTGCTTCATAAAAGATGTTATAAGCGATGTCCTTAGTCAATTTTCACATCGTCAGTAGCGTCATCTTAACAATATTACAATATTACACAAATATTACTGAAATACTCAATACACACATACAGGTATTTGCCTATGGGACAGAAATGCACCCTTACCCATGGATGTCACTGAGCTGCCAGTATTTGCTTAGGGAAATACTTTCACTGTCTGGGCTAGACTGGAGGCTTGCTATATCCTGCACGGCTTTGCTTTGCATTACAGCAACACGGAGAATGTGTAGAGCAATCAGCATCCGAAGATCATTGCCAAAACAATATTGGAAAGGGTAATTAATAATACTGTTTACACCAAGATTTCCTTTGCTATTCAGTTGATCTCCTTAGTGCTCTAGTTTCTTAACTATGAGTCATTTGAAGATTAGTAATTATTTGGAAGAATATGCATCCATGCTTCTAGATTGCCCTGTGCACTGGCATCCATAGCTTTACTGAGGAACATAGAAGTGCTGGTTAGTTTTTTTTAAATTTGCAAGTATTTGAAAGAATAAATGGATCTGAGTTTATTGCTCATCTCAGATGACCGCCTAGAGATTGTATTGCTGCTGAATAGGAGTTCTAAACCTGTTAATGCGTGCACATTCACCTTAGTACAACCTAGACATGAGAATTTGATCGCATCTTTGTGCAAATGCATAGACAAGTTTTGAGTGCCTTAAATGGTTACTTCCAGAGGTCCTGAAAATTCAACATGCTTATCAACACATTCCTTTACCAATTGACATCATCCCTCCATCTCTCAAAAGCAGTCTGCCCGTTAAGCTGCAACCCCTTTGGAAATGACCTGTTGAAATGCTTGAGAGAAGCATTGAAAAGGAGGAAGCATGATCTCCATTTCTCAGAGAGCAATTTGTTGCTGTCAGGGACCAAGATGCTGTGGGACTTCATTGTATATAGTGTTACAGGCCTGGATATTCTGCAAGCACTCTTATTATTTGGCTCATTATGTGTTGTCAGCTGTCATCTGGGAGAACTCCATTGGAACTAAGGCTTGTGGAAGGGCTGATCTCTCAGGAGGAGAGCACCTCTTCTTCAGTACTGCTTCTTCGGAAAAGCTCTCATTGCAGGAAGCTATCCTGGACCTCTGGCTCCAGTTTCACCATTCTCCCCTCCTCTTTACACTGGTTATCTTCCGGATGCAGGGTTTTAGCTCAAAGCATTGATAAGTCCTCTCCCTCTATAGATGCTACTTAACCCATTAAGTGCTTCCAGCAGATTCTTTGTAACCTCATTGGTCTGAGATACTGCATTCTCTGCCCACCTCCCAATAACATTCTTCACCATTCTGTTGTGATTCCATAAGAATCATTGCAGTCGTATTCTGTCGTACTTACAGGGACATGCAGGAATCAGAAGCCAAGAAAGTTGTGGGCTGCTTTGTGGGTGGGGTGTTGGTGGTTGAGGTGGGATAGAGTAGCCTTTATCTCCCTGGATCCATCCTCCCAGGAAGGTTAGCAGCAAAAATGTGGCAGGCAGCATGGATTATGTAACAATGCAAATTCCTTGGAGAGTTTATAATCTGTTTTGAGTTGTGTGTTCAGGGAGTGATCAAAGTTGTGATTCGTGAGGAGATCTTTATGTTGAAGCAGAGCTTGAAATGCTGCACTCACACTTCCTTTGGAAGTCCACAACACTTGCAAATCGACATGTTCACTCAGCAGCAACCTCTCTGCTGAAAGGTGAGTTGTCACAGTGTGAGGTGACAAATGACTGAAGACAGGTGCGGAGGAACAACAAACTCCCATGTTGAGACAGAAACAAGAGTTTATTAATCGGAACACCAGCTGAACTTCGGTGGCTTGACTGAGCGACGCTGAGAGACGAGTCACTCTCAAAACACACACAAGGACCCCGCAATAAGTGCGAATTGGGATTCTGCTTTAAACTATCACAGTAGGCTGAAAAACTCTTGCCAGTCAAAATAAATTTGACAAGATTAAGCAGAAAGCACAAGGGCTTAACAACTCTTGATTAGACAACAATTAACAAATGCAGGTGGACGGCAGGCAGGGCTCATGATGTTAGTGACTTAAATCCTTTTCCCAGAATAAAGAGCATCAGTGATCTCCCTGATGCTGTGAGGCACGGTCTGTGAACTGTGGCGTAGATCAACCAATGTCAGTTGGAATGATCTGGAGTCTGCTGAGCTCAGAGTCACTGTCATCTTAACTCTACAGATAAAGCATTCCATTGCTTGGCCTTTGCTCACCCTGCAGCTGGTCACAGCCACCACTGCCCTAGCAAACCTTAACCTCCAAATACATGGGTCTTTGTAGGGTTGGAGACTTTCCCTGAATGGCCTTAGAGGCTAGGGTTTGCAAACACATTCCTTTATTCTTTGTCTCCTTCCCATCCCCCCCCCAGATCACATGCATGTTTCCCCTGTCCTTAATGTCTCTGCTACTGCTCCAACTCATTCAGTAATGCAGTGGGATGACCTGGGGGGCACAGATGATAAATGAGTAAAGTGTAGAGACCCACTATAACTTGATAACAGATATAATAGGAGCCTCCTGAGTTGACAGGGAGCCACAGGTGTTCTACAACAGGCTGCAGGAGTAAATCAGATGGAGTGTGACTCACACTCTACCTCAGGCCAATGCCAAGCAGGCTTTAGATGATCTGAGCAATGGGATCAACATGCACGAAACAACGCACCATTGTTTTGGGAGATTTTAACCAGGCCAGTCTGAAAAAAATCACTAAACAATTACCATCAACAGATCACTTGCAATACCAGAGGAAACAACACACAGGACCATTGTTACACCACCAACAAGAATGCCTACCTTGCTATTCCACGCCCTCACTTCAGGAAGTCTGATAACCTGGCTGTTCTTCTACTCCCTGAATATAGACAGAGACTGAATATTGCAGCACCAGTGGTGAGGACCAAGAAGGTGTGGACAAGGGAAGCACAGGAGCACTTACAGGACTGTTTTGAATCGGTGGTCTAGATTGTATTCTTCGAACCTGGATGAGTATGCTGCAGTTGTTACCGACTTCATTAAAACCTGTGTGGGTGAGTGTGTGCCTACAAAGACTTACTGTACATTCCCAAATCAAAAGCCATGCATGAACCAGGAAGTACTTCGTCTGCTGAAGGCTAGATCTGTGTGTGGCATTCAGGGCTGGTGACCCAGGTCTGTACCAGAAAGCCAGGTATGACTTGCTGAGGGCTATTTCAAGGGTGAAGGGACAATTTCAAATGAGGTTGGAGGCAACATTAGATGTACGACAACTCTGGCAGGGACTGTAAGACATTACTTCCTACAAAGCAAAACCCAGTTGCATGAATGGCAGCGATTCTTCACTACCAGATGAACACAATGCCTTCTGTGCCGGCTTTGAAAGGGAGAATATAACTACAATTGTGAAGATCCCTGCTGCACCCGGTGACCCTGTGATCTCTCTCTCGGAGGCCTATGTTAGCCTGTCATTAAAGAGGGTGAACCCTTACAAGGCGGAAGGCCCCAACCTGGTAAGGCTCTGAAAGCTTGTGCCAACCAACTGGCAGGAGTACTCAAGGACATTTTTAACCTCTCACTGCTAAGGGTGGAAGTTCCTACTTGCTTCAACTATACCAGTGCCTAAGAAGAATAATGTGAGCTGCCTTAAAGGTGATCACCCAGTAGCTTTCACATCGACAGTGATGAAATGCTTTGAGAGGTTGGTCATGACTAGTCTAAATTCCTGCCTCTGCAAGGCCTCGACCCACTGCAATTTGCCTATTGTCACAATAGGTCAATGGCAGACACAATCTGAATGGCTCTTCACACGGCTTTAGACCACCTGGATAATACAAACACCTGTTCATCGACTATAGCTCAGCATTGAACACCATTATTCCCACAATCCTGACTGAGAAGTTACAGAACCTGGGCCTCTGTAGCTCCCTCTGCAATTGGATCCTTGACTTCCTAACCGGAAGACCATAATCTATGTGGATTGGTGATAAGATGTCCTCTTTGCTGACGATCAACACTGGTGCACTTCAGGGATGTGTGCTTAGCCCACAGCTCTACTCTCTCTGTATAGCTCAAATATCATCTATAAATTTGCTGATGATACAACCATTGTTGTTAGAATCTCAGATGGTGACAAGAGGGCATACAGGAGCAAGATATGCCAACTAGCGGAGTGTTGCCGCAATAACCTTGCACTCAGTGTCAGTAAGACGAAAGAGCTGATTGTGGACTTCAAGAAGGGTAAGATGAAGGAACACATACCAATCCTCACAGAGGGATCAGAAGTAGAGAGAGTGAGCAGTTTCAAGTTCTTGGGTATCAAGATCTCTGAGGACCTAACCTGGTCCCAAAATATCGATGTAGCTATAAAGAAGGCAAGACAGTGGCTATACATTAGGAGTTTGACGAGATTTGGTATGTCAACAGAAACACTCAAAAACTTCTATAGCTGTACCGTGGAGAGCATTCTGACAGGCTGCATCACTGCCTGGTAAGGGACGGCTACTGCACAGGACTGAAAGAAGCTGCAGAGGGTCATAAATTTAGTCGGCTCCATCTTGGGTACCAGCCTACAAGGTACCCAGGACATCTTCAAGGAGTGGTGTCTCCGAAAGGCAGCGTCCATTATTAAGGACCCCCAGCAGCCAGAGCATGCCCTTTTCTCACTGTTACCATCAGGTAGGAGGTACAGAAGTCTGAAGGCACATGCTCAGTGATTCAGGAACAGCTTCTTCCCCTCTGCCATTCGATTCCTAAATGGCCATTGAATCAGTGAACACTACCTCACTTTTTAATATATTATTCTCTTTTTGCACGGTTTTTAATCTATTCTATATATGTATACTGTAATTTATTTATTTATTGTTTTCCTTTTTTTCCCTTCTACATTATGTATTGCAGTGAACTACTGCTGCAGCTAAGTTAACAAATTTCATGACACATTCCAGTGCTAATAAACCTGATTCTGATTCTGTGTGGACCTTCATGCTTTGGCAGTGGACAGTGTTATAGATTGTCACATGCATGGAAGCAGGTCCTTTGACCCACCCTGACCATCATCCACCCAATAATCCCATTTTTATTCTTCCTTTATTCTCATCAACTCCTCCCTCTGCACCCCCCCCGAACCCAACACAGTTTATATTAGGAATAACTTACAGTGGTCAGTAAACCTACCAATCTGAATGGTTACAGGGAGAAGGCAGGAGAATGGGGTTGAGAGGGATAATAAATCAGTCATGATCAAATGGTGGAGTGGACTCTAGAGAAAGACCACGCAGTCTCAGGAAGTACGTGCAGACTCCACCTGGACAGCACCAGAGGTGGGGATTGAACACAGGTGTCTTGTACTGTTTATCAGCTGCGCCATCACACTGCCCACTGCGGTACAGTGGAGGAAAGCTATTAGCACCGAGTGATTTGTTTAGTAATGGAAGGGCGATGTAAAAACTTTCTACTGGATATATTCGCCAGGTACTGCATTCAAGAAGTTCAAAGTTCAATGTAAATATATTATCAAAGTACATATATGTCGCCATATACTGTATGACCCTAAGATTAATTTTCTTGCAGGTATACTCAATAAATCTATAGTAGAATAATAACCACAATAAAATCCATGAAAGTCCACACCAACTTGAGCATTCTGCCGGTGTGCAAAAGACAAAAAACTGTGCAGATACAAAAATGAATAATAATAATGAGAGGCATTGATGGTATGGATAGTCAGAGGTTTTTTTCCAGGGGTGAGAGGGCACAGTTTTAAGGTGCTTGGAAGTGGATACAGAGGAGATGTCAGGGGTAAGTTTTTTACGCAGAGAGTGGTGAGTGCATGGAATGGGTTGCCAGCGACGGTGCTGGAGGCGGATATGATAGGGTCTTTTAAGAGACTCCTGGATAGGTACATGGAACTTAGAAAAATAGAGGGCTATAGGTAACCCTAGGTAATTTCTGAAGTAAGCACATGTTTGGCACAGCATTGTAGGCCAAAGGGCTGTATTGTGCTGTAGGTTTTCTACGTTTCTATAATAAATAAATAAATAAATAATACATAGAACATGAGATAAAGAGTCCTTGAAAGCGAGTTCATGGGTTGTGGGAACATTTCAGTGATGGGGCAAGTGAATTTGAGTGTAGTTATCCCCTTTGGTTCAAGAGCCTGAGGGTTGAGGGGTATCTGTAATAGAAGCAGCAGTTTGTGAGACCATAGAATTGTTTAGAAATGCCAGGGAACTTTGGTGTTGGCAGGATCAGAATACAAAGACGCACCTAAGAACGGTTCTCTCAACAGTAATCTGAGGAGTTAAACAGAAAAGAAAAGCATTCAAAATATCTATTTTGGGCCGAGACCTTCATCATTTCCAGCATCTGCGGAATCTCTTGTGTTAAAGAAATAGGTTTCTGTTGCACCCTCCCTAACCTCAGAATGTCCATCCAACATAATCAAGGACCCCCTCCTGCTCCAGTCATTCTCTCTTATCTCACGTCAGGTGGAAGATACAAAAACTTTGAACATGTACAGCCAGGTTCAAGGACAGCTTCTATCCTGCTGTATATAAGGACCTGAAATGGACCTCTTATACAATAAAGATGAACTCTTGATCTCGCAGTTTCCCTTGTCATGGCCTTTGCACTGCATTTGTCTACCTGCACTGCACTTTCTCTGTAACTGCAACGCCGTTCTACATTCTGTTTTTTTTCTTCTTATACTCTCTCAATATACTCAGTGTGGAATGAACACTAAAATATTTCATTGTATCTCAGTGTATGTAATAATTTTAAAAAAAACATGTTTTGAAGCTTACTCACTGGTGTAATGTGGCAAAGTAGCATTGGGTCAGACTGTTGCACCCAAGATTCCAGAGTGGGGCTTCAACTCACAGCTTCTGAGCTACAAGCAAGAGTATAAACTACCAAGTCCTTGTCAGTAAAAACAAAGGACACTTCTATAACCAATGGGTCCCTATGTTTTTTTTTACATTTACCATCATCCTTAACATCAAGATTTAAGTCCTCAGTTTTCAGGCAAGGTGGGGTGAGAGACAGCAAATGCTTCTGATCAGCCCAGCTGTTGGGAATAGTTAGCAGAATGGGTTTCCATGGTTTAATCCAGCATAGTACTGAGAGCTCACATACATTGACCAGATGCGCAAAGCTGAGATGTGACAGAGCCCAGGAACTGAAAATACAAATTAATGACAGACACAAACCACTGTACTGCCTGGAATAACAAATGCGTGTGAACTTTCACCAACACCCACACGGCTTGAACTTCCAGTCTTAGCTGTATCATTTCCAACTCATTATGAGAAAAGGAAAGTCACCTGTGCAACCTTTTGGAAATGGGAATGTGTTGTGATTAGACAGGGGCTAGGAAACAGCTGGTAGTGTTGCCAAATCTGGTCAGCCTCTGTGGATGGTGAGTCCTAACCTGATGTGTCTACCTTACCTTGCATGCCATTACCTGGTTAAAGGTAGGACTTCCTTTTAGTGTACAATCAGTTCATTTCCTTTAAGTACAACATAAATGTTTACAATGGTGGTTTCCTCTTCTCATCCCGTAAGTGGTCAGTGATTTTGTTGGTGTATGAAAATATGGCTCATTTTTATTTGGCTGTGCTCCATGTGAGTGTAACAAGGCTCTTTTTGGTGAGAAATGATATTTGAAAGAGTGTTGGATTGAATTTTTCAAAAATGACTCATTGGAGATTAACACTAAACTTCTTGCAGATTAGCTACATTTACACAATTCCAACCCCCATCATTAATTTTTCAGATGTGTGATACTTATAAAGGTACACCATATAACTCTGAGGACTTTTGTCCTCATTTGCACAACGGGATTTGAATTGACCACTTTCTGATTTGGGTGAGATTACTACAAACTGAGCTATGGGTTTCACTCAGCAAAGGGGCTGTGAAGCTAATCTGTAAGTGCCAGTCCAGGGATAACTAATGGGAATATCCAGCTGTGACAACAAGAAGTTGAAATGAATTAAAAATACATGCAAAACAAATGGAGAAATGTCTGAAATTAAAGTTAAGTGATAGAAGGAAAGTCATAAAAATAAACTGCTGGATGGATGACTTGCACTGTAGTGCTCTCCTAAAGGGATAGGAGAAATATCCTTTATAGGCACAGCTTATAGGAATGCTCAATGCATTAACAAAGTGTTTTTTAGTGTCACAAGGAGTGACAAAAATTATGACTTCAGAAATCTGACACAAGGCTGTGAAAACTAGTTAATGTACAGAAGCGAACTTTTTAGGCAATAAATCTGTTATTTGCAGTTCTAAAGGGCGCTAATGGTACACATAATTATGAATTGCAAAATAGTTCTCATTTATGATGTTTTATAACTTTTGTTTGATTATTTATGCTATGCAGATTGAGCAGAGGTACAGAATTAAACATCCCTTTGTGAAAAAGTATCTGGTGCTTTCCCAGTGTATATGACGAATAAACTCTTCTTAGGCGTCTGGCCGGGTACAGGCATGGATTATAATCAATGCTTCAAAGACAAACTCTGCCATCATGACTGGATTCCGTACCATTATACCTGTACCCAGCTGGAAGTCTGAGAAGCGTTTATTCATCCCTTTGTGAAGTTTGGTTGCTCACTGTGAGGATTCAGTTACAAAACGCTTAACTATCTTGTTTAAGTAGTGGAAGTCTGACATTTGTAATACTATCCAACTTAATCTGAGAACCTTGTCCAATGACAAATAGCTTGAATCAGCAGTTCTAGTAGGTTTCATCCTTGCTGACTGCCTTATTCAATGATTGATAAATAACACTTGTATTCAACTTACATGCCTTCATGTTATCTTGCATAAATTTCTTTATTTTTGTGTGCTCCCTGTCCCTCAGTGCGTTGATATCAAAACGATCAACCTAATCTGGAAAATTCTTTATTTTTTACTGTGATAATTGTATGGTTTCATCTTTTTATTGATGGTATTGATCTCTCCCACCATTATAGTGATAGTATAGGCATTTAACATAGTTTGGAGAGCGAAATGAATTTAAAACAATTTGAAGTACTAATACGCTGCAGAGCTCTTGTTTGATCTGGAACAATTGTCAGTGCAATAACCTTAATTAAGATTTGCCAGGTGAATACTTAAATTAATTAAACACAGACAAGATAAAACTCTTATTGTCCATCTGATGTCCCATTATCTCTGAATAGCAGCAACAGAATAAAAAGAATGTGAATATACTCAATCGATAAGGAGTTCTATTAACTAATATCATAGTCATAAGCTTTGCCTTGTTTTACTCACTGTAATGCACCACTTTTAGTGACTGTGTTACAAAAGTATTAAATACTGAATGCTATAGGCAATTACATTAATTGATTTTCTTCACTCCTCAGCGCAAAGCTGGCCTGAGTACAATGGGCTCAGGAGATCATGTAAATCTATCAGTAGCTTGGACCGAGCTAGCTTTGCTGGTTCAGTGTAAAGGTAAAATTCAAGAAGGTAAGTTTTATGTCAACTTCAATGAAAGATAACAGAAATTACTCTTATCTGTAAGGCAAACTGTAGACTATTGAAGATGCAATGCTAGAATACCATTCCGCTAATTAAACTTGAAATTTGATTAACTGAAATGCTAAGGAATGTAAGCTTTTACCTTGCATAGCACTCAGGGTGTAATTAGTTCATCCTTGGAATTGCACGGTGGATGCAGGCTCCTGGACCAGTATGATTCACCTTAATATTGAATTGACTCCACAACCTACAGACTCACTTTCAAGGACTCTACAACTCATGTTCTCAGTATTATATATTTACTTATTTGGTATTTATTATTTGCATGACTTGTCCTTTTTCCACATTGATTATTTACCAGTCTTTGGTACGTATAGTTTTTCATAAATTCTATTGTATTTCTTTATTTTCCTGTAGATGCCTGCAAAAGAAAATCTCAAGATAGTATTTCAAAGTTCAAAGTAAATTTATGATCAAAGTACATATACTGTATGTCACCATATACAACCTTGGGATTCACTTTTCGCATGCATACTCAATAAATCCATAGAATAATAACCAAAACAGAATTTTAAAAAAGACTGCATCAACTTGGGTGTTTAATCAGACTGCAAAAGACAGCAAACTGTGCAAATACAAAAAAAGAAGTAATAATAATAAAAATAATAAATAAATAAGCAGTAAGTATCGGGAACATGAGATGAAGAGTCCTTGAAAGTGAGTCCACAGATTGTGGGAACATTTCAATAATGGGGCAAGTGAAACTGAGTGAAGTTATACCCTTTGGTTCAAAAGCATGATGGTTGAGGGGTAATAACTGTTCCTGAACCTGGTGGTGTGAGAACTGAGGCTCCTATATCTTCAACCTGATGACAGCAGTGAGATTAGAGTATGTCTTTGGTGGTAGAGGTCCCTGAGGGATGGTGCTTTCCTGTGACAGCATTTCATGTGGATGTGCTCAATGGCTGGGAAGTCTTTACCCATGATGGACTGGACTTTTTGTAGGATTTTCCATTCAAGGGCATTGATGTTTCCTTACCATGTTGTGATGCAGTTAGTCAATATATTTTCCACCACACATCTATAGAAGTTTGTCAAAGTTTTAGATGTCATGCCGAATATTTGTATACTCCTAAGGAAGTAGCGGCACTGCTGCGCTTTCTTCATAATTGCCCTTATGTGCTCAGCTCAGGACAGGTCCTCTGAAGTAATAACACCGAGGAACTTACAGTTTCTGACCCCCTCCACCTCTGATCTTCCCATGTGGACTGGTTCATGGCTTCCTTCTCCTGAAGTCAATAATCAGCTGCTTGGTCTTGTTGACATTGAGTAAGAGGTTGTTGTTATGGCACCACTCAGCCAGATTTTCAATCTCCCTCCCATATGCTGATTTATCAGCACCTTTGACTTGGCAGTGAATGTTGTATTGCAGCTGTGCTTAGCCACGCAGTCATAAGTGTAAAGCGAGTATGCAGGGAGCTAAGCACACAGACTTGTGATGCACCTGTGCTGGTAGAGATCATGGAGGAGATATTGTTGCCAAGCTGAACTGACTGGGGTCTGCAAGTGAGGAAACTGAGGATCTAATTGCACAAGGAGCCAAGGCCTTGCAGCTTATTTATTAATTCTGAGTAGATGTTGGTATTGAATGCCGAGCTGTAGTCGATAAAGAGCATCCTGATATATGCACATTTGCTGTCCAGATTTTCCAAGGTTGAATGAAGAGCCAACAAGATGGCATTTGCTGTGGACCTGTTGCTCCGGTAGGCAAATTGGAGTATATCCAAGTGGCTTCTCAGGCTGGAGTTGATATATTTCATCACCAATCTCTCAAAGCACTTCTCCATGTGGATGTAAGTGTGACTGGATGATAGTTATTGAGGCAGGTCAGCATGCTGTCTCAGACATTGGTAGAATTTGAAGCCGGCTTGAAGCAGGTGGGTACCTTAGACTGCCAAAATGAGATGTTAAAGATTTTAGGGCACCCTCCGGCCAGTTGAACAGCACAGCTCTTTAGTACTTGGCCAGGTACCCAATCTGGGACGGATGCTTGCCGTGGGTTAACCCTTCTGAAGGCTGTTCACACTTGGGCATCAGAGACTGAAATCACAGGATCACTGGGGGGCTGTGGAAGTTCACGATGGTTCCTCCATGTTTTGATGGTCACACAGAGCATAGAAGGCATCAAACTCAGGTGAAAGTAAAGCCCTGCTGTCATCCATGTTGCTTGATTTAACTTTATAAGAGGTGGTAATATTCAAGCCTTACCACAACTGTTCAGCATCCTTCACCGATTCCAGTTTATACTGAAATTGTTTCGTCACCTGTGAGATGATTTTCTGGAATCATACCTAGACTCTTGGAACTTTCTTGGTCACCAGACTTGAATGTTACTGACCTGGCTCTCTGCATATTGTGGATCTCATGGTTCATCCAGGACTTCTGATTGGGGAAGACAGAATGATTTTGTTGGGGCACACTTGTCTACAATTGTTCCAATAAAGTCTGTGACAGCCATGTTGTACTCATTTAGATTCACAGATGAGTACTTGAACATGGCCCGGTCCACTGACTCAAAGCAATACCATAGCCGCACCTCTGCCTCCTGCAACAACCTCTGTCGCCCGACCTAGTCTCTGGAGCTTTGCTCTTTAGCTTATGCTGACATATGTACTTAGATAATAAATATACTTTGAACTTTGAAAGCACAAATGTAAAGTGCACTAGAAGTTATTATGCATCTTTGTAGCATTATGCATAGTGATGCTTTACTAATGGTACACTGTACTGATACCTGCCTCAAACATTTACCGATTTCATTGCTACTGTGGCATGAACTTGGTGCAAATCCCTACCTCTGCTGGTACTCTCTTAGCAATGAATTGTTTAGTCCATAGTGAGTGCTGTAAGGACTAGCTGAAGTGAGCTGTGCCTCCACTCCACAGACTTGGGACTGCATTCTGGCTGCCACGATGTGTGTGGAACAATGCTGGCAATTTACGGTGTTTGCTCCTGATGTTTTCAGACCCCTTAGACTAGACAATCTCCTCTTGGTGTTCTAAAAGCTGCTATCTCTCCCTCTCTGTATGTCTGCATAACCCTCCTTTTCTTAGAGTTCTATAATTTTACCAATGCTATAGTGCCCGGTCATGCCCCACCACCTGCAGAGGATCGTCACCTTGTTATGGTGGAGAGGCTTGTGATGTCTAAAACCTTGATAACCTTGGGATGAAGTACAGAGTTAGATGTTTCAGATACATCATGAATGTACTGATGGTTGGCAGTCTTTAAAGGCACAGAAAGTTGACAGCTAAGGTCTCTCCAATCCATTTGCTTAGGGGTCTAAATAGTTGCCAAAAATCAGGCAGCATAAAGCTGATACTTCTCTGATACTTCTCTTTGAGTTGGTGAACAGGCTGGTGTAAATTTTAATCACAGACTTCTTATCACGAAAAAATCTGGTCAATTTTTTTTAGTTCTCAGTTGAACCTCAAGATCTCTTTTGAATTTAAGACCTTTGATGTTAGTGCAATCGGATATTTACTTAAAAAATATCCTGCTTAAGTTAATAAGTTTAAGGAAAAAGGAACCAACAAGGTTAAATTTGCTTTTATTTATTTAGCATTTCTTGATTTGGTACTCATGTAATTTCTTCTTCATTTATCAAGAAGCGCTGGACATTCTCTTAATTTCTCTGGACCATGCACCATTTCATCCAGATCAGATTCCAGTTTTGTTCTTCCTGGCAGAGTTATTTTTGTATTGGATTTGTACAGATGCAGTGAAGCAATCATATCTGTACATCTGTGAAGTCAAGATGATCAAGGTACTTTGTTAGATAAAGCATAACTCATTCTTTAAATGTACTTGCACAACAAAAGGATAGGATACTTTGATGTCACAAAATAGATTGAAGTTTAATTTTGAAGTTTAATTTAAGTTTAATTCCCTCGTGTTGAAGTTTAATTTAATTTCTACACCAAGTGATCTGTTTGATTGGAGAGTAATGTAAGCAGAAATAAAGCTGCAAGTTTCTACATGGTAGAAGAAAAAAGGCATGAAGTGGAAATGCATGGTTAATTAGCAATAAATAGTGAACGATTATGTGAATTGAAACACAAACAGTTGTGGTGAGAACTTTGATGTATATTAAAGGAGTCAAGACTCTGCAACTGATGCATCCTGAGATGGCATTACAACTATAGAAATTAAATGGCAACAGAGTGACAGAATAGAATGAAGGATAGTAACTGAAAGATAATGAACAACAAAAAGGAGGGACAGTACAGTATCAAAGTGGTTAGCATAACGCATTACGGTATCAGTGACCCGGATTTGATTCCCAGCCACTGCCTGTATGGAGTTTGTATGTTCTCCCGTGACCATGTGGGGTCCCTCTGGGTACACCGGTTTCCTCCCACAGTCCAAAGATGTACCAGATAGTAGGTTAGTTGGTCATTGTAAATTGTCCCGTAAATAAACAAAAAAGTTCAGTATAGTTGTAAAGAGAAAAATATGAATATGTAAAATTACCAAAAGGAAAACAAAAATAAGCAATAATGAGTGCTGAAAATGTGGGGTCTCATAGCCAGAACAACAGATGATTACCAGAAATTATTGAACTCAGTGCAGAGAGACCAGAAGGTAATGTGAGGAGTTGAAAGTTAATTTGGCATTCCCTGAGGTGGCATTTGGCTTTATTGTCTGGAGCCTCTTGTTGTATTTCACAAAGAATAGTACAAGAGTGGAAAAGGAAAAATAAAATATATGAAATGTTTAGATGCTGCCTTTGTTGCCTTCACTTTTGCTGCCTGGCCTT
This sequence comes from Mobula birostris, assembly GCF_030028105.1. NCBI lineage: Eukaryota > Metazoa > Chordata > Chondrichthyes > Myliobatiformes > Myliobatidae > Mobula > Mobula birostris. The sequence goes on along the minus strand of NC_092386.1, from coordinate 22,921,772 downwards.
AAGATTGCCACCAGAAATTTACATTTTTTTCCGCTAGATTCCCACATCTGGAACCTATTGTGTCTCCATTGTGATGTAACCACAACTAGTCAAAGTCCTTCCCCAGATCAATAATGACTTCAGCAAGACGTAGCAAGATATATATAGCGATAAGATTTGATTTAAAAGGTCAATCCAGTGGAAAAGAATAATGCCTGGAAATTCATCTTGTCAGTCACAGAAGATTTTGTGTGATAACATTGTGTTCAACCTCTGAGTTTAATTCTAATGGAATGAGTATAGGAGGCATATTACAATGTGCTAGCACTACTATAGATCGTGTTTTGAATAACTGGCTGGGAATGAATTTCTGGACATAACTATTCATAATAGACAAATTGACTTAATTCCTTGAAGAAAATTAAAAGAAAAGTTAGGGGAGAATGGTGACTACTTATAGAGGTGGGAAAGTGCCATGGCAATATTTTTATTAGCATCCTATTACAAGAAAATGGGGAAAATATTCAGGTCTTTCTGGACTCAAGAACCATCAAATCCAGACTAGAACTAATCTGAACTTTTAGCATTAATATTTAGACCAGTAGTCCTGGCAGTTGTTCAAATAAAGAAGAGATACACAAATAATATTGGCCAGTGCCAAGTACAGGGCAAACAAAATAGTCTCTACTGCCCTTTAGCAATTATTTGTTGGTGGGAGAGATGGGTGATGAATGTAGTTCCAGAGAATTAGAAGACAGTAGATATTCCTAACAGGAGGTTGTTCATTTGCTTTGTTTCTGAATGCAATGGAATCAGAATCAGAATCAGGTTTATTATCGCCGGCATGTGACATGAAATTTGTTAACTTAGCAGCAGCAGTTCGATGCAATACATAATCTAGCAGAGATAGAAAAAAATAATAATAAATAAAATAAAACAATAATAAATAAACAAGTAAATCAATTACGTATATTGAATAGATTTTTTTTAATGTGCAAAAAACAGAAAAGTGAGGTAGTGTCCAAAGCTTCAACTTAGTTGGCTTAATTTAAAATTTGTTGAATTAATCTGTTTCATTCCTCCAAGCAGATATTCCCCCTGAGAATCAGCAGGCATGTTCATAATGACTATAAGAAATTGTTACCTATGCTTTCTAGTGCTATTAACAACAGAAGAAAATGAAGCATTGTATTTTCAATAACATTGAGACTTAATTCAAGTTCATGAGTGGTATTGAAATTATATTTTTGAATGAAATGTCTAAGAGCTAAACCTATTATTCTTTCATGTCCTTCCAGCTGGCATATCTGATATAATGGGGTCTCAATAAAATAAAAACAGTAAGTGCTGGAAACATTCAGAGGCCAGGCAGGATCTATGAAAAGAGAACATGAATGTTTCAATTTCAGGTCTATAAGTTGGACAGTATTTCCAGCATTTCTCATCTTTATTTCAGATTTTCAGCGCCTGCGGTTTTTGATTTTCATTTTAATGAAACCGTCACAAAATGGAGCTGTAGTAAAATTTGAATTTGTTTTACAAATTTAAATCTTTGTAGATAGATTGTTCTTATAGTAGAAGTATACTACCTGGTGTTAATATTTAGAAATTATGTTCACTTTGTTCTTTCAATAGGTTGGATTTTTAACTTTTCTAAGATTGTTTACCTTTCACCTTGCTGGATTGGTAGGACCATTTGAGCAATGTAAATATCGCCTTCACGGTTTCTTAAAAGGTAAGTATGTGATTAGAACAGTTTACTGAATATCAGGGTGCAGTATTATTGAGTAGGCAAAGTTCCACAGCCAGATGTACTAGTTCAGGTTCAAGTTCAAGTTAATTGTCATTAAACCATACACAGAATTATGGCCAAACAAAACAACATCCCTCTGAGGCCAAGGTGCAAACACAGCATCAACAATCACACACAGCACATAGAGCACATATAATAATGAGTGAAGAAAAACATACAGTTACAAAAATAAATAAACAATAATAATATTATAGCCCGTCACTGAGTATCATGACTTGTAGATTGATGTTGCATGGGATATTGTCCTAGAATCACATTTCTGCAGAACAGTCCGCAGCACTTCTTCACCTAGTATAAATGCAATCAAGCTTGTCTTCCCGGGAATGAACACTGGAGGGCAGTGGAGGGCCAGCCTCCCAGCCAGTACAGAATCCAGTGGCATAAAACCAGCTTCTGTGTCTTCTTTGTCAGTGGCCGCTGTTGTGTATTTAATATTTCAATAGTATTTGAGTAATCTTGTATTATGTTTGATTAAGCATTCCTGTTTGTTTACATAATTAATTACAGGTTACATCTAAAAATATGTTCGTTGCATACATCATCATGCTACCACATAATACGTGCGTGCCTCACTTAAAGTAAATTCGAAGTATAGACCCGCGTTTCAGACTGTATGTGTCTTCCTTTTGACTTAGTTTAATGCTTTGAAGTTACAAAACATAACATTGATGACAAGGTACTTTAAAAAGTAACCTGAGATGGATACCAACCTGTTCACGCAGAGCGAGATCTTCAAAGAAGAAAAAGCTTAGCACAGCCCAGCAATTGGAGAGGCAGTCCTCAGAAGGGAAGACATGATTGGGTGTGTTTTTTAAGTTAGAAAACTGAGGAACTCACAGCTTCATAAGGCATGAGTACTGGGTGAGAATAATCATTTTTTATAAAATCAGAAATACAGGTAGCCGGATACATCGGAAAGATTGGCGGGTTTGATTACATTGGTTCATATATACTGAGCTACTGGAACATCATTTTATACAAATTAAATAACCACTGAGAAGCAAGTGTAAATTTTGTTAAGTGCATTAGGTTTAAAGGCATAGTTTAACTGCTCCTACCAAACCATCAGAAATGAGCTTTGCTGCTATTGTAAATGTGATGCAGGAACAATTGGAACCAAAGCCATTGTTGATTTCAGAATGCTTTAGGTCTTATAAGTGGAATCAAAAGAAGGGGAGTCCATTTCAGCATTCATGGCTGAATTAAAGAGATTATTTGAGGATTGTTAGTTCAATGATCGGGTTAATGATGCACTAAGAGATCATTTTGTTTGTGGAATCTTAAAAGAAAGCATTCAAAAATGACTCCTAACTGAAGCACAGGTTACATTTAAGTGAGCAGTGGAAATCACTGTTTCAATGGAAATTGCAGATAGAGATGCAATTGAGTTGCAGTCAGGAATCAAACTATATTGTCTAAATAGAACCAGGCCTGACCGAACAAACTGTGTTACCTTTGTGGCAGGGGCTCACGTACACCAAACAAATGTAGATTTAAGATGCAACGAAGTAGGACATGTCGTGCAGACAAAAATAAATGGTCTGCACAGGGAAGAGAAAAAGATCAAACTTAAAGTTACAGTTTCAAAAAGAGCACTAACCTGCATCCTGTTGATGAAAAATCTGATAATGACGAGAGTAACACTGGATCGTATAGCATTGGTTTACAGTGTGAAAATTAATAATAGACAAGCAATATGGCTTATGCCTGAAGGGAATGGCAAATTAATTAAAATGGAATTAGACACTGGTTCTGCTGTTTCAGTTATTCCACAAAATGAGTCTGAATGGCATTTTAAAGATACTAAACTGAAGACTGCAGATTCAAAGATTCAAAAAAACTTTATTGTCATTCTAACCGTACATCAGCTCTGCAGGGCAGAATGAGACAACGTTTCTCAGGAGCAGTGCAATCATAACATAACAAATGCAACACTAAATAATAAACATAACAATAAATAGTAAAACACAACAGCCACATGTCAGTTAAAGTCAAGTTATAAGTGTCCAGCGCAAGTTAAAAGTGTCCAAAGCAGAGTCAGGTAGAGCAGCTATTTAGCAGTCTGACTGCCTATGGGAGGAAGCTGTTTAGTAGCCTTGTGGTTTTAGTTTCGATGCTCCTGTAACGTTTGCCTGATGGCAGAAGAACAGACAGTTCATGGAGAGGGTGTGAGGGGTCTTTAATGATGTACCGTGTCTTCTGGAGGCATCGACTCTGAAAGAGGTCTTGGACAGAAGGTAGGGAGACCCCAATAATCTTCTCTGCTCCCCTAACCACCCTCTGCAAGGCTTTTTTGTCGACAGCACTGCAGCTGGAGTACCAGGTTGTGATGCAAAAGGTCAGCACACTCTCGACCACACCTCTGTAGAATGTAGTTAAGATGTTAGTGGGGATATCCAATTATTCAGGAGAAAAGATAACTTCTGTGGGAATGACATCTGTAACTGTGAAATACAACAACCAACAAGCAGCTTGAGCTTGTATGTGGTAAAAAAAAACAGAAGGAGCAGCATTGTGGAGATGTGATTGGCTGAGACAACTGCAACTGTACTGGATCTATCCACCACTTGCATGCCATATCCCCTACAACAACGTCAACTGAAAGCAAATTAAGAAACATACTGGATAATGCATTAACTGTCTCCATGCTGAACACAGTGAACTGTTGCCCAACAGAGGACAAACAGGTGTCAGTACAGCCCCTGTGCCTCTGGTTGGAAAGCATATTAGACCAAGGACGGTCCATGCTGCTCAAAGGAAGCATGAAAGTAATGAAACGAGTTCCAACTACAACAGGTTTTGTAGGTGTAAGCTTGCGATATGTTTATCAGGCAGTTACTTGCAACATGTGGCTTGGTTTTAAGCTGCAAGAGAGTTCAAGGAGCTTCAGGAAAGTTGCAGGTATTCAGCTTTTACGAGTATAAAGAACCAGAATCTACTTTGTGTACATTAAGGTTAACGCATGAACTCAAATGGGAGACAAAAAGTTGCTTGTAAAAGTAGATGCAACGACCAAAACCCAGCTGGATGAATGGAAGGCCAAAAAGAAAGAAGTCAACGGAAATACGAAAACGGAGGATTTGTCAGATGATGGTGTGGATGAGGAAATCAAGAGGAGAGGTCAGATAGATGACAAAGGGAGCAATATATGGATTAATAAGAGAATACTCCAGTGAACTAAATGCAACTTCCCAAGATCAAGGTGCAAAATCTAAAAGAAGAAAAAGGAGGGAAGAGATGGAGAGAAAGAACATAAATGAGAAAGAGAAAGATGTGAAGGATAGAAGGAATGTGAGAAAGAAAAATAAAGGGATTGAAGTTGATCCAGTGAGAGAAAAGGAGAAGAAAGGTATCCAGAGCTGTTAGAACCACTTCCTATGTTCTCAGAATCAATGCCTACAACCACCACAGAGAACGCCCCAGAACCTGAGATTGTTTTCACAGCCACAAGCCTCACCTGCCAAGCAGAGTGATCCCCCTTGTCAAAAGACATGATCCTACAAAAGTGAGATCCTCCACAATGATTAAATCTTTAAGCCTGAATGGCACAATTTAAAATTTACTATGCTGTGGATGTCTTTATATGACAGTTGTATTATATAGTATGCTGTGTACATAGTTGAAATGCAATCTCTATTGAGTTGGTGTTTATAGCTAAGCAGGGAGGAGTGTTGTGTATTTAATATTTCAATAATATTTGAGTGATCTATCTATATTGTTTGATTAAGCATTCTTGTTCATTTAAATAATTAATTACAGGTTTTATGTAAAAATATGTTAACTGCATACATCATCAGGCTACCACATGATACGTGCGCACCTCGCTTAAGGTAAACTCGAAGTATAAACCTGCACTTTAGAATCCCTGTGTCTGTCTTTGAATTAGTTTAATGTTTTGAAGTTAAAAAACATAACAGCCACCAACAGGCATATGGCCCTTGACCGTGCAACAACCGAGGAAATGCCAATGAAGCAGTGAATTGGACTCACAGTATTCAAAGTAAATTTATTATCGAAGTACATATATGTCAACATGTACAACCCTGAGATTCATTTTCCTGTGGACATATTCAATAAATCCAAAAACAATAATGGAATCAATGAAAGACTGCACTAACATAATAGACAATCAGTGTGCAAAAAAAAAACAAGAAACTGTGCAAATCCAAAAAGAAAGTTAAAAAAAATAATAAAAATAAGCAATAACTATCGGGAAAGAGATGAAGGGTCTTTGAAAGTGAGTCCGTAGGATGTGGGAGCAGTTCAGTGATGGAGACAGTGAAGTTGAGTGCAGTCACCCCTCTGACTGAGGGGTAATTACCATTCCTAAACCTGGTAGTGTGAAGTCCTGAGGCTCCTGGACCACCTTCATGTTGGCAGCAGTGAGAAGAGAACGTGACCTGGATGGTGGGAATCCCTGATGATGGATGCTGTTTTCCTGCGACAATGTTTCATGTAGATATGCTCAATATTGGGGAGGACTTTACCCGTGATGGACTGGGCCATGGCCACTATTTTTTGTAGGATTTTCCATTTAAGGGCATGAGTATTTCCATACCAAGTGGTGATACAGTTAGTCAATCTACTCTCCACCATACATCTGTAGAGGTATCGCAAACTCCTAAGGAAGTAGAGGTGCTGCCGTGCTTTCTTCATAATTGCACTTAAGTGCTGGGCCCGGGAAAGGTCCTCTGAAATGATAACATTGAGGAATTTAAAGTTGCTGACCCTCTCCACCTCTGATCCTCTGATGAAAACTGTGTCATAGACCTCAAGTTTCCTCCTCCTGAAGTCAATAATCATCTCCTTGTTCTTGCTGACATTGAACAAGAAGGTATTGAAGCCACAATCTTGAAGCTTATTGATTAGTTTTGGAGGGATGATACTATTGAATGCTGAGCTGTAGTCGATAAAGAGTATCCTGACATATGCACCTTTGCTGTCCAGATGTTCCAGGGTTGAGTGAAAAGCCAATGAAATGGCATCTGCTGTGGACTAGTTGTGATGGTAGCCAAACTGGAGTGGATCCAAGTAACCTCTCAGGCCATAATCGATATGTTTCATCACCAACCTCTCAAAACACTTCATCCTATGGATGTAAGTTTACTGGATAATTATCATTGAGCTTACATTACCAATATCCAGTAGGTGTTGCAATCACAAGAAAAATGTTCGAGCCAATTATTTCCACCATTTGTTGGATCTCGCACTGCACGGCTGAAGCAGGCTGCGACACAGTGCACAACAAGTCCAGCTGCATCACTATGGACCAACTTGCCAGTGAAGTAGACGTGTATTACTTGATGTTCTTCTTATCCAGCAGTGGCTTGTGAATTCAAGAAAGTCTTAAAGGACAAACAATTACACCATTTTTTTGGAACCAGACAGGACATTGGGACCAGGCACCCCGCCATCTTACCAGGAGATAGGGCGGTATGGTAGCATAGTGGTTAGCACAATGTTTTACAGTATCAGTGACCCAAATTCAATTCCTGCAGCTGCCTGTAAGGAGTTTGTATGTTCTCCCCGTGACCACGTGGGTTTCTTCTGGGTGCTCTGGTTTCCTCCCACAGTGCAAAGACGTACCTGTTGATAGGTTAATCGATCTTTGTAAATTGTCCTGTGATTAGGCTGGGATTAAATCAGGGGATTGCTGGGTGACATGGTTTGAAGGGTCGGAAGGCCTATTCCATGCTGTATCTCAATAAATAAGCAATAAGTAAAAGATTTACAGATTGCAGATTTGTCATACTTTTACACAAAGAGCAAAATATTGTCTGATGATTGGACTTTGTACCCTACAATGGCCATTTGTATTTTAGGACAAGTTGTCAAAAAGATATCAGTTACATCTGATGATAGTTCGCATGAAATTAACACTGGTTTTGTTTGTTGTTTTGGCCCTCACTGTGTGATTAAAGTCACTTACATCAGCTCACCTCCCTTTTCCCATATTTACACATTTGCCACTATCTTACCTCATATCCTATCCACATTTCAACTTGCACACGGCATACTAACTATTCATTCCCAACATGTACTGTACATTCTCCATATGCTCAACTGCAAAGTAATCAAGAGGACAAATACTAGTAGAAAGCTCCACAACATAGGCAGGAAGGGCATGAATTGATGTGGGGTGTATCCTCTCTCAATTGCTTATTTTCTGCTTTCGTATCTATTTCACCCTGTAGCCAATTCTTGTCATCTGCTGTTATGTCACATCAGCTCTTGTTTATTTCTTTTTAATTCAGGTGCTCAAAACGTGCACTTCTGTAACATGATGCTGTAGCTTCCTCAAGAACCAGTGTTACTTGATCTAACTCAGTTCAAGAATTTCAGAACATAGGCATGAAGAAGGGACCTGCAGATGGTACATCTCTAGACACAGATGGTCAGGAGCTAAGGCTGAGGATTAAGAACTCAGAGTAACAATTCCATAAGAGATTGAAATAGCTCAATAATTGCATTGCACAGGACCCTATTGCTGATTTTGCATGGCCTGGGATATTAAAGAAATCTAACTTAGCTTGTACAAAAAAAAGTTCTGAAGTAAAAGGTGACCAAGTTTTATATGATTGTCCATTATTTTTAAAGAATTAACAATTTCTTGTGAAAATTAGCAATTTTTCCTTCAAGTGTTGCTTTATCTTTTTATCACAATTTGCAAAAGATTGAGGTAATTTGGGTAAATTAAAAATAATCGTTGAAATTCAAGGAGACATTGATTTTACTTCATAGGATTTGAATAGTAGAAAATGAGAAATAATAGAATAATGATAGAGCAGAAATAGGAAATACTGGAAGTACTCAGCAGGTCAGGTCACATCTGTGTGAAGAGAAACAGGGTTTTTCTTTCATGTTAGAAACCCTTTGTCAGAAATTAAAAGGAGGCAATTGCACAACCTCAGAATAAAAGGATGTCTATTTAAAGCTGAGATGAGAAGGAATTTCTTTAGCTAAAAGGTAATGAATCTGTGGAATTCATTGCCACTGAGAACTATCCAGGCCAAGCCATTGGGCGTATTCAAGGCAGGGATTTATAAATTCTTGGTTGGTATTATTGTACTAGGTTAACGGGTTATGTGGATAAAGTGGAAGAATGGGTTTGAAAAAAAAAAGCCATGATTGAATAGTGGATCAGACTCAATGGTCTAATTCTGATCCTATATATTTATTTGTCTTTTCAAGCTCTTTTTGTTAATATCTCACAACTTTTTAAAAATTTGGTACTTTTTTCCCAGGTTAGAAAATGTTCCACCCAGAATAGTCAGGAAACACTGACTTGCAAATCAGAAAGACAAGTAGCATAAAGACAGAAATGGAAATAATATTTTGGGTGATAAACCCTTAATCAGGACTGGAAAAGTGAGAAGAAGTTTTAAATTGGAGAGGTTGCGAGGGTGAAGAGAAGCAGAGGGGATAAAATGCAAACCAAAGTTGGCAAGGAAATATCTAGTTAAAAATAGGCTGGGGACAAAAATAAAAATGAAAAATAGGGAAATAGAAAAGTACATCCTTACCTTTGGAGAGAAAGGTATAAAAGGCTGGATTAACTGAATTCATTAATTTCATTATTGAGTCCCTGAAACTGTAACATACCCAGATGACAGATTAAGTGCTATACATTGTACTTACATTGGGCATCACTGCCGCAATGTGAGAGGCCTGAGACTGAGCAATGAAAGCGAGACTGGAATGTCAGATATAAATGACAGGATATTGAAGTTCAGGACTGACTTTGTGGACAGAATGGATGTGTTCTGCAAGCTGTTTACCCAATATGAATTGGACTCTCCAGTAAAGTGGAAATGGCAGTTTGACTGATTCCAGGATTTCCTATCTTTGTTTTGGACTTGCAGTGTTTTACAGATTAAAGTTCAAAGTTCAAAATACAAAGAAACAAAAAAAAGAATAATAATAATGGATAAGTAAGCAATAAATATTAAGAACCTGAGATGAAAAGTCCTTGAAAGTGAGTCCATAGGTTGAAGTAGAGTGAAGTTATCCCCTCTGGTTCTTATTGCTTATTAATTAACTTTTTCAGCTTTTGTTTGTATTTGCACAGGTTGTTAGCTTTTGCACATTGGTTGTTTATCGATCTTGATGTGTGCGGGTTTTCATTCATTCTATTGTGTTTCATTGTATTTACTGAGATTGCTTGCAAGAAAATTAATCTCAGGGTAGTGTATAGTGACATATATGTACTTTCAAGATAAATTTACTTTGAACTTTAATTTTGATTCCTAGACTGAGTCTGTACCAATTCCTTTGATGATAAAATATCTGATTTCAAGATGTATTGTTATGTTTTTAGGTCTCCCACAGTGTGAACCCTGCTATCGATCCTATCCGAGTGTTTTGCTGCATATTCACTTCATCATTAGCACAGGAGAAATAATCTGTGGCTCTCTGACGTCATGTGAAGAACATACTCATGTTGTTTTGAATGAGGATCCAAACAAAAATAGCTGTGGCCAGGTGAAGAAAATTGAATGTTATGTTTTAAGTCATATCAGTAAGAAAATAACTAGTCAGTTCCCAGAATTCTCAATGACATAAAAATGATATTGCATTCTCTCCAGTCCATAGTAATTTTGGGGAAAAAGTAATTGAAATCTCAGGAGGAAGAGATTTCTTACACCATTGTTTTGTAGTTTCCTTGGCCATTAAAGCAGAGTAATGCCGGGTATAAGAAATCACTTCTAGAGTTTCCTGTCAGATGTCAGTGGAGCCCTTGATTAAATTTGTGCCTTTCCTGAATTTAGATTAGAACCTTTCAGAAGTAGAATCATTTGCATGCAAATGGAGGAAAGCACAGAATACATGTCTGAACTCAACTGAGAATTCTGACTCTACAGAACAGAGAGAATATATATAAGAAGCAGAAGCAAGTGGAAACCTGGGGCCTGCTCCACTATTTAGTTGATCTTGGTTGATGTTTTACCCTAAGGCCATTTCCTGCCTTAACCCAATATCCTTGAATTTTTTAATATCTGAAAATCTATTAATCTCTTCTTGAAAAATACTTAAAATCAATCCTCCAAACTTTCCTGAGTGGAAAATTCGAAGGATTTACTGCAGTCCGGTGAAGGGAATCAGAATCAAGTTTAATTTCACTGGAATATGCCTTTGTTGTTTAGTGGCAGGTGTGTATTGCAATGCTATAAGTCAAGTTAAGTTGTGCAAAAAGAAAAAAATAGTGAGATAGTGTTTACGGGTTCATTGTCCATTCAGAAATCTGATGCAAGAGGAGAAGAAGCTGTTCCTGAAATGTTGAGTGTGTGCCTTCAGGCTTCTGTACCTCCCCCCCCCCCCATTGTAGCAAAGAAAAGAGGGCATGTCTTGGGCAATGGGTGTGTCCTCAATGCTGGGGATACATACTTCTCATCTCAGTCCTGAATGTCTATTCTCATATTTTGCCTTCTGTTATTCCTGATTCAAGATATACTTCCATCAAGATCAACAAACCCTTCGAACCCCTTATGAATTTTGTATGTTTCAATGCATCATCCACCAATTTTCTAAACTCAAGAAAGTGCAGGCTTAATCTCACCCATACAATAAACATGCTATCTCAGGAATCAGCATTTTGCTGCACTCTCTCTTTAAGCATTGTCTTCTTTAAACTTTCAATGAGGCTCACTGCATTTTAATGTCATACTGCGTATCCTTTTTCAGATATACACTATATCAGGAATTTTGGATAAAATGACATAAATTGTAATTAATGAAGTGTTGTAGTACATAAATCTTCAGGATATCTTTGGATCTCTAAGGAAGAAATCCTCAGGATGGAGCAGCATGGTAACACAGCAATTAGCATGGCATGTGGTAAGAGTGGGCTCTCTCACCTCTGCCCCTCAACACAGGAGCTCCCCAGGGCTGGGTCCTAAGTCCCCTCCTTTACTCTCTGTACACCCATGACTGTGTCACCACCCACAGCTCCAATCTGCTAATTACATTTGCAGATGATACTACATTGATTGGCCTCATCTCAAATAATAATGAGGCAGCCTACAGAGAAGAAGTCATCACCCTGACACAGAGGTGTCAAGAAAACAACCTCTCCCTCAATGTCACAAAAACAAAGGAGCTGGTTGTGAATTACAGGAAGAATGGAGACAGTCTCACCCCTATTGACATCAGTGGAACTGGGGTTGAGGGGGTGAACAGCTTCAAGTTCCTTGGCATACACATCACTGAGGACCTCACTTGGTCTGTACAAAAAGCACAACAGCACAACACTTGGTAAGCACAAAAGCACAACAGCACCTCTTTCACCTCAGACGGCTGAAGAAGTTTGGTATGGGCCCCCAAATCCTAAGGACTTACTGCATCCTGACTGGCTGTATCATTGATTGGTATGGGAACTGTACTTCCCTCAGTTACAGGATTCTGCAGAGAGTGGTGCAGACAGCTTCAAGTTCCTCGGCATACACTTCCCACTATTCAGGATATTTACAGCAACAAGTGTGTAAGAAGGATTATTCCTTCTGAGTCTTCCATCTGGAATTATTCGTTCTGAGAGACCAGAAGGATTATTCCTTCTGAGGGACCTGAGTCACCCCAACCACAAACTGTTCCAACTGCTACCATCCGGGAAACAGTATCACAGCATAAACTGCTACCATCCGGGAAATGGTACCGCAACATTAAAGCCGGGACCGACAAGCTCCGAGACAGCTTCTTCCACCAGGCCATTAGACAGATTAATTCACTCTGACACGATTGTATGTCTAAGCTATATTGACTGTTCTGTTGTATAGCTTACTGTATTATTACAAATAATATTCTATTTGCTGTACTACTTATTACAAATTACTAATTTGCACATCACACGTACAGATGGAGACGTAACATAAAGATTTTTACTCCTCCTGTATGTGAAGGATGCAAAGAATGAAGTCAATTCAAATATTCCAATTCAAATTAATGCTGTAATTGTGGCAATGACCCAGGTTCAACTCTACCACTGTCTGTAAGGAGCTTGTACGTTCTCCCTGTGACCACGTGGGTTTCTTCCCACACTCTAAAGACATTTGGGTTAGTAGGTTAATTGGTCACATAGGTATAATTGGACCTGTTACCATGCTGTATCTCTCAAATAAATTAAACTATGTAGGATATATAATTACACAAGGTAAAATAATTTCTTTAATCCTGTCAGTGCATTTAATGATACATTTTCTGTGGGAAGGAATTATGTCACATGCAGCCAAGATCCTAATGCATATAAAGCACATAAATAGGTCCAATGGCTGTTTTTCACAATAGAATGGCTACTTATATCCTCGTATTTAGACTTTTTTGCCTGTTTGTCTTGTATGCAGTTGAAAGTTTCTCCAGTGCAATGATTAGAGTGAGGCGGGCAACAGACTTTTAAAAAAAATGACGAAACAACATTAAAAATGGTAATCATATGAATTATTTTGCAATTCAAATTCCTTTCATAACTATTTATTTATACAATATTGTCACTCACTGTAACTTTAATTGGACTTTTTTTCAACTGAATGGTTTATCGGCAAGTATGTATTACTGGAATTGTTATTACCTTACAAAATGTCACTTTTCTCTTTAGTTAAGAAAGGATTGTCAATCTCTTCAGCAAGTGGATGAGCCTGAACAGAAAAGATGTACCATCAACCCTGTGTTAAGGGAATGCCTTACGGTTTGGATTTGTGTGAAGCATAATATGCAGCTCTTAGATGATGTTCTGCAGCATCTTCTCCAAAAGGAGCAACTCTGTAAGGCTAATTGGTGCGTTTCCTTTTTAAAGCACTTGATTTGTTTCCAAATTTCATAAAAGGATGTAATACATTTCAAAGAAACTATATCATTAGAGACAGATGATATATTTATTAGAGATTGGTCAGTATGACGTTGTGGGCATCACTGAATCGTGGCTGAAAGAAGGCCATAGTTGGGAGTATAACGTCAAAGGATATACTTTGTATTGAAAGGACAGGCAGGAAGGCATAGGCAGTGGTGTGGCTCTGTTGGTAAGAGATGGAATTATATCTTTAGAAAGACATAGCATAGGGTCAGGAATGTTGAATCATTGTGGGTGGAGTTAAGAAACTGCAAGACTGAAAAAAACATTATGGGAATCATATATAGGTCTCCAAGTAGTAGCCAAGATGCAGGGTTGAGATTGCAAAGGGATCTGGTAAAGGCCTGTAATAAGGGTAATATCACAAATGTAATGGGGGACTTTAATATCCAAGGGGATTGGGAAAATCAAGTTGGTGTCAGATCATAAGAGAGGGAATTTGTTCAATGCCTATGAGATGGCTTTTTAGAACAGCTTGTGCTTGAGCCTACTAGGGGAAAGGCTATCTTGTGTTGTGTAATAACCAGATCTTATTAGGGAGCTTAACATAAAGGAACCCTTAGGAGGCAGTCATCATAATATGATTGAATTCATACTGCAATTTGAGAGGGAGAAGTACAAGTCAGGTGTATCAGTATCGCAATTGAATAAAGGAAATTGCAGAGGCATGAGAGAGGAGCTTGCCCACGTGGATTGGAGGAGGATACTGGCGGGGATGGTGGCAGAGCAGAGGTGTCTGAAGTCTCTGGGAATAGTTCACAGGGCACAGAGTAGATATGTCCCATGAAAAAAAGAGTTCTCAAGTGGTAGGGGTAGGCAACTGTGGCTGACAAGGGAAGTTAAAGACTACATAAAAGCTAAGAAAAGGGCATACAAGGTAGCAAAAGTGAGTGGGAAGTTGGATGATTGGGAAGTTTTTAAAAATCCAACAAAAGGCAACTTAAAAAGCTATAAGATAACAAAAAGATAATAATATAAAGATAAAAGCCAATAATATAAAGAAGGATTATCAATTTTTTTTGGTTATATAAAAGAAAAAGGGAGATGGGAGTTGATATTGAATCACTGGGAAATGATGCTGGTGAGGTAGTAATCAGGGACAAAGAAATGGCAGATAAACTTAATGAGTACTTTGCATCAGTCTTCACTCTGGAAGATACTAGCAGCATGCCAGAGGTCCGTGAGCATCAAGGAAAAGGAGTGAGTGCCATTACTATTACAAAGAAAAAAGTGCTAGGCACACTGAAAGGTCTTAAGGTGGATAAGTCACCTGGACCAAGTGGACTACATCCCAGAGCCCTGAGAGAGGTTGCTGAAGAAATAATAGATGCATTGGTTATGATCTTTCAAGAATCACCTGATTCTGGCATGGTGCCAGAGGACTTGTAGATTGTAAATGTCACTCCACTCTTTAAGAAGGGAGGAAGTCTGAAGAAAGGACACTATAGGCCAGTCAGCCTAACCTCAGTGGTTGGGAAACTGTTGGAGTGTATTATTGAGGATGAGGTTTCGGGGTACTCGGAGACTAATGATAAAATAAGTCAAAATCAGTATGATGTCTGTAAAGAGAAATCTTGTGTGACAAATCTGTTTGAATTCTTCGAAGAAGTAACAGGTGCAGTGGACAAAGGAGAGGCAGCGGATGTCATTTACTTGGATATTCAGAGGGCATTTCATGAGGCTGCTTAACAAGATAAAATCCTATGGTGTTACAGGAGAGATACTGGCATGGTTAAAGGAATGGCTGACAGGTAGGAGGCAGCGAGTGGGAATAAAGGGGGCCTTTTCTGGTTGGCTGCCAGTGGTTTCTAGTGTTCCTTGGGGGTCAGCATTGGGACCGCTACTTTTCACATTGTTTTTCAGTGATTTAGATAGTGAATTGATAGCTTTGTGGCAAAGTTTGCAGGTGATACAAAGACAGGTAGAATGGTAGGTGGTGCTGCGGAAACAATGCAAATTGGAAGAATGAGCAAAAAAGTGGTGGGTGGAATATGGTGTTGGGAAATGTATGATAATGCATTTTGGTAAAAAGAACAATAGTGCGGACTGTTATCTAAATGGGGAGAAGGTTTAAACATCAGAGGTGCAGAGGGACTTAGGAGTCCTTATGCAAGACTCCCAGAAGGTTAATTTACAGGTTGAGTCTGTGGTAAAGAAGGCAAATGCAATTTTGGCATTTATTTCAAGGAGATAATGCTGAGGCTTTATAAGGCACTAGTCTGGCCGCACTTGGACTATTGTCAATGGTTTTGGGCCCCATATCTCAGAAAGCATGTGTTGTCATTGAAGAGAGTCCAGAAGAGGTTCATGAGGATAATTCCAAAAATGAAAGGGTTAACATATGATGAGTGCTTGGCAGTTTTGGGCCTCTACTCACTGGAATTTTGAAGAAAGCAAGGGGAATCTCATTGAAACCTACCCAATGTTGAAAGGACTAGACAGGGTGGATGTGGAGGGGATGGTTCCTCTGGTGGGGGTATCCAGTACTAGATGGCACAGCCTCAAAATTGGGGGGTGACCTTTTAGAACAGCGGTAAGGAGGAATTTTTTTAGCCGGTGAGTAGTGAATCTGTGGAAAGCTCTGCCACAGACTGCAGCGGAGGCTAAGTCCGTGGGTATATTTAAAGCAGAAGTTGATTGTTTCCTGATGGTAAGGGCATCAAAGCATATGGCAAGAAGGCAGGTATATGGGATTGAATGGGATCTAGGTTCAGCCATGATGGAATGGAGGAACAGACTCGATGGGCTGAATTGCCTAATTCTGCTCTAATGTCTTATGGTCTTATAATCTAAGATAACACATCCTCTTAATTAGCAGACTAGGGAGGAATATTTGAAATGCAGGAAAATATAGATGCTGTAAATCGAAATTAAAAGCAGAAAATACAAGGTCAGACAGCATCTGTAGAGATAGAAATGGTATTCTCGTTTCACATCAATGGCATGACTAGAAAGATTCAGAAAACAGGCTTGTATTAGCTCACAAAGAAGTGTGAGGAGCAGGGAGAAGAGTGAGAGTACCTGCTGTGATCAAGGGGAGACTACGAGAAAGTGGACAACACAGATTGGTGTTGGTTGAGAGAGGGTGGTAAAGGATTTTAAGGTAACTAGCCTGTCTGGAGAGGGAACTGAGAGTAGAGAAGTAGAAATAAACTGAATTCCATCACAACTGGTCACAAATTGAAAATCAAGGAATACATTGAAAGAAACTTGACATGCATTTTTTATTTTGCTTGCTAGTTTGTCCTCATAATTAACTGTCTATCTGCTATATCTTTTGGTTCTCCTTTGTTATATTCTGAATTATCCTGATCTTCAGGTATTCTGCTGACTTTTGTCTTCTTATATTAGATTATGAGGACACTCAGTCCTCATTTATGGTCATTTAGAAATGCGTACATGCATTAAGAAATGATACAATGTTCCTCCAGAGTGATATCACAAAAAAACAGGACAAACCAAAGACTAACACTGACAAGACCACATAATTATAACGTATCGTTACAGCAGTGCAAAGCAATACCATAATTTGATAAAGAGTAGACCATGGGCACGGTAAAAAAAAGTCTCAAAGTTCCGATCGATTCCCGATAGTCCCCGATAGCAGGTGGCAGAAGGGAGAAACTCTCCCTACCATAAACCTCCAGGCGCCGACAACTGTCGATGCATTCAAAGCACCTGACCACAGCCGACTCTGAGTCCGTCTGTAAACTTCGAGCCTCTGACCAGTCCTTTGACACCGAGCACCAAGCACCATCCTCTGCCGAGCACTTCGACCTCGTCCCGGCTGCCGAGCGACAAGCAAAGCCGAGGACCCGGGGCCTTCCCCTCCGGAGATTCTGAATCACACAGTAGCAGCGGCAGCAAAAAAGGCATTTTAGAGGTTTCTCCAGATGTTCCTCCGTTCTCTCACATCTGTCTCCATCAAATCAGGATTGTGCATGGCACCCTACTTGACAGATTACAGATATTATTCACCGGAGTGGCCGCGCAAGCTGCGTCGTGCCGCCATCTTCTCCTCCTCCTTTCTCTTTCAGCTTAATTCCATCCATAACTTTCTTAGTTGACTATGGTTGGTTTATCCTTCCCTTACAGACTTCCTTCCTTATTGGGGTTCACATCAACTGACTGTCAAGAATGCTCCTCAAAGTGTTTGTCACTTTTTGCCTTCTGTCTTTATTGCTCATCTACTTCTACTCTAGCATATTCTATCCTCATTCCATTATAATTCCCTGTATGTAACTTGAACGCATTCTTTGTGACCCAAGTTTCTGCCTGTCAAGCAGAATTCAAAATCCTACCACACAGCGGACACTTCTTCCTAGAGAATCTTTTACTCAGAGGCCATCTTCCTATACTGCACTAGAAACAGTCATTAAAAAACACCTGCCAACCATTAAACTTGCTATCCCGCAATGAGTTTGTAAAGAGTTCACAACTTTCTGCAGCTTACTTCGATCCTGTGTAGTGCCCACCCTCCCCTACCATACGGTGATGCAGCCAGTTAGAATACTCTCCATGGTACATCTGTAGAAATTTGCAGAACAACAGATTTCACAGCATATGTCAGTGATCTTAAACGTGATTCTGATTCTGAGAAAAGATAAAAGCCATGAATGATAATCATGCAAATAAATGATGACAATATCTTGAATTGTTTTTTTAGGATTGATTCTATACTTTGTTTGCTGCTTCTTAGTGAAGCTGCCAAGATAAACATGGCTTGTTTGAAAGCTTTGAAAGAGCTGGGTATAAATCTTATTACACATTTATGTGTACACAACTTAAAGCAGGTAAGGTTATATTGTGTTCGTGCAAACATTCTTCGATGAATTTTATGTGGTAATGAAATATTTCCATAAAATCTAAAAGCAAAATATCCCACTGTTGGAAATCAGAAGTAAAGCAGAAGAAGCTGGAAAGGGTCAGCATGTTAAGCAACATCTTGATTTTTCCTGCTGTAGAATATGCCTGTTCAATTTTGACAGCATTTTCTGTTCTGTTTCATAAAGTCCGCCTTTGATAAAGCTTTAATATAATATGAAACACTGAAGTGGTTCAGATGAACTCCCTTCCTAGTGTGAAACAGTTGCAACACAGATAAGGCAATGGAAATCTTTCTGGTTTGAATATGTTGACAAGTCTTCTGATTCCCTTTAGAACACTCGCTATAAGGGCATTCCTTTAGTCAATAGATCTCTTCTCTAGAACTTTGAAGGCACCAAAATAGGCATGGGAGAGTTTCAAAATGTGATGGTACCCTGTCCAATGGTAGAAGCTGGGGCCACTTTGAGATCAAGGATGTGACAGCAATAAAGAATCTGAAGATCTTGATATTTGTTCAATTTTTTAAAGATACTAATTTGCCCTCTCTATACAATGAGAAGGAGAAGGAGGGTCGTCATAAGAAATTATTTTGGTCTGATTAGGGTGGGGTGT
This sequence comes from Mobula birostris, assembly GCF_030028105.1. Taxonomy (NCBI): domain Eukaryota; kingdom Metazoa; phylum Chordata; class Chondrichthyes; order Myliobatiformes; family Myliobatidae; genus Mobula; species Mobula birostris. The sequence continues at coordinate 22,902,705 of NC_092386.1, read as the reverse complement.
TGGGCTAGTACGAGCAATAAGATTTTGTTTTGTTTATTTCATTTCTTCTGATACAGCCCTCATCTTAGTTCCTTTTAAGTCCAAGCGTTGCAGATTAAAACAAAGGAAGACAGCTAGTGTTAGCCATGCGTCTCCAGGAGCTGGCAAAATAAGACAGCAGTGATAGTTCAAGATCAATCCTGGAGTACAAAGACAGTCTTCAGCTATTCTTCTGTACTGCTAGCTTACAGAATCAAAGAATGATGAAGAAAAGGAGGAGGCTGTTCGGTTCATTAAGCTACCTTTGGGAGAATAATGTGCTTAAACAGCCATGACTTTAAACTGTATGCTGTTTTGTTGTGATGTGGAATATAGTACCTGCAACAGTAGTGGAGACTTATTCAAAAGAAGAAAAGAGATACTTTAAAAGTTTAAATGTTTAAATCTGCGTTCCTCAGACTTAAAAGCAGCTAAGATGAGGGGTGTACCAGAGAGAACCTTGAAGATGATTTGCTCTATCTTTTCAGTATTGATCTATTTTTTTCTCCTTTGAATAAGTTTCCAAGTTGTGTATTCCCAATCTGATCAAAGTAACTTGTAGTTTAAAATAAAACTTTTTATATGTTACTGAAGTTATTCTGATAATCTGCTTAAGTCAGTACCTACCAGTTACTGGCCCATCTGCAATGGAAACTGCCTCTTTATTTACTTGATAAAATCATTCTTGAGCTTTATCTCCTCTGTCATTCTTTTCATTGCCTTTTCTATTGTAAAAACGTCTTACATCTGTGCCTCAAGCCTCTCCACATCAATAGTGCTTCTGCCCTGATACCATATTGTTAAATCTGCAACCTCTTCTAAAATTTGATAGCATTCTTAAATTTAAAACAATATGCTGAGATCTAACTAATGCAGTGTAAGTAAAGTTGTTGAGTTTCTTACCTTTGTATTCTATTCCTCAATCTATAAAGGCTAAGGTTTCTTTTGTTGTAAATAACATTTGCAATTTTCCTGCTACTTTTAAAGAAATGTCTGTGTACAACTCCAGGTCATCGTGCTTTTGAACCTCCCTGAAAATTGTGTCATTTGTTTCATATTGATTCTCATTATTTCTATCAAATGTATCATTGTATTAAATTTCATCATCATTTATCTTCCCATTTCACTGGTGGCATCCGTTAGTCTCGTGAGACCATGGACCTGCGCCTGGAAGGTCTTGCTTCAGTCTGTGTTAGAGCAGCGTCTGTTGTGGCTGTAGAGGCCCACACAGGAGTGACAGTCTCGGCTGCAGTGACTGCACTTGAAGGCGCTGTCCTCCAGTGTTGTTTTGGTGCTGTTTTCTCAGCGAGTGCGCTTTTCTTCAGCAGCAAACCTCAGCTTCTCTTCTCCTCTTTTTAGACCTCTGCGTAGTTCCAGCCTCCAGTGAGAGCGATCACTTGCGATGTCCTCCCACCTCTTGACATTCATGTTCAGTGACTTCATGTCTCTCTTGCAGACACCTTTGAAATGAAGATGGGGCCGCCCTTGTGCTTTCTTGCCGGAGGCCAGTTCCCCGTACAGCAGGTCTTTTGGGATCCTCCCATCTGACATGCAGTGTACGTGGCCCAGCCAGTGGAGATGGCTTTGTTGGAGCAGGGTGAAGAGGCTGAGTATCTGGACACAGGCCAGAGCCTCACTGTTGGTGACTCGGTCAGTCCACTTGATGTCCAGGATGCGTCTCAGGCTGCGAAGGTGGAAGGCATTGACACGCCACCCTTGTCTGGAGTAGAGGCTCCAGGTCTCACTGCCGTAAAGCAGTGTGCTGAGGACGCAGGCCCTGTAGACCGCAACCTTGGTGTACGTCATCAGCTTTCTGTTCTCCCAGACTCTCTTTGTCAGCCTGGCAAATGTTGAGGCTGCTCATCCGATCCGTCTGTTGATCTCAGGGTCTAGGGAAAGATTGCCCGTGATGGTGGAGCCAAGATATGTAAATTTGTGAACTACCTCCAGCTTGTAGTTGTTGATAGTAATGGCAGGGAGTGCTCAACACCTTGGCCCAACACATTGGTCTTCTTCAGACTGATGGTCAAGCTGAAGTCCTGGCAGGCTCTTGAGAAGCTGTCCAAGAGGCGTTGCAGTTGCTCTTCAGAGTGTGTTGCCAGTGCCACATTGTCTGCAAACAACATGTCCCTGATGAGTACTTCACGAACCTTGGCTTTCACCCTCAGCCGGGACAGACTGAACAGCCTCGTCCGATCTGGTGTGGAGGAAGACACCATCACTTGATGTTCCAAAGGCGTGCTTCAGCATGACTGTGAAGGAGATGCCGAACAGCGTGGGGACAAGCACACTGCCCTGTTTCACAAAGGGAGTCTGGGAGAACTTCTTCGGAGACCTTCAACATCCACAGTGGTGTGAAGCAGGGTTGTGTGCTGCCATTTCACTATTTCACTATTTCACTGTTACTGTCAGCTGCATTGTTTACCATATAAGACCACAGGATATGGGAGCAGAATTAGGCTATTTGGCCCATCAAGTCTGCTCTGCCATTTCACTATGGCTGATTCAATCTTCTCCCAATCTCCTGCTTTCTCCCCATAACCTTTCACACCTTGACTTATCAAGAATCTATCAACCTCTGCCTTTAATATACGCAATGACATCATCCATAGATCTTCAAGTTATATATGTTACCTCCAAGCCCTGATTATGATTACTGATCAGTATTGGGGATCACTGTGTGTGGCACGTAGTCTAGCAGTAGAGTAACACTTTGCAGTGCCAGCTGTAAGATTGGGATGCAATTCCTGCCACTGTCTGTACGTTCCTCCTGTGACTCTGTGAGTTTCCTCTGGATGCTTTTGTTTCCTCTCATGTATCAAAGATGTATGGTTAGGATTAGTGAGATGTGGCCATACTTACGTTGGCGCTGGAAGCGTGTTGACAGCTGCGGGCTGCCGAGCACAATTCTTGCTGATTCATTTGACGCAAACAACTCATCTCTTCTTTCAGTTAGTCCTGACGAAGGGTCTCGGCCTGAAACGTCGACTGTGCTTCTTCCTATGGATGCTGTTTGGCCTGCTGCGTTCCACCAGCATTTTGTGTGTCTTGCTTGAACTTCCAGCATCTGCAGATTTCCTCGTGTTAACTTATTTCACTGTATGTTTCGATGTACACATGGCAAATAAAACTAATCTTCATCTTTCTCTCCAGTCTGAGAAGTAACATTCATTGTAATTCTGATAGCTGCATTCTTCGGCCAATTTTGTATTCGTGTCGCCACTTCATTCCCTTAATTAAGTTGTTTGCAGCCACATTATGTTAGAAACATAATAAAGGATAATCCTCACTTGTACACATTTCACAAATTCCTTCTTCACCATACTGATATAAAATGAGTAAAGCAGATATAATAATGATCACTGGAGTTCCCAGTACTTATCTCATAGTCACTGAATTACACTTTCAGTAATCTTCTCTCTCGAACAAGTTACTTCAAGTTGGAATTGACAACCCCAGAGAATCTGTTAAATATGTTCCAAGCTACAACTGATAGATTTGCAGGAACTGTAAGGATTAAGTAGGAATGTATACAAGATTGAGAATTAGCCATCATATTGAAAGGCAGAACATGCTTAAGAGGGCTTGTGGACTATTCCAGCTATCACATTTCCTTCATCATCGGTGGGTAAATCCTGGAACTTCCCAGCATTGTGAGACTATGAAACGCTGAAGCAGTTCAAAGAGGTGGATCACTGTCACCTTTCTGATGTCAATTAGAGATGAATAACAAATACTGGGCTGCCCAACAATAGCCATTGAGAAGTGAATGATAGAATGGCTTTAAAGAGTATATGGTGAATTACCAATTACACATTCTCTCAAGCAACCAGACATGTGATTTCACCTCTGTAACAACCTTTGATATAATTTCTTTAACTCACCTCTGTCTTGCATTCACAATCATAATTAACTTTAGTAAATTATTTCAGTGCTCTCATGATTAGCTCTAAACTATTCCCCCACATAAATTGGGATTCACCCAAATCTGTTGCCAATTTCATTGTTCATACTTTCTTTTTCACCTGTCATCTCTTGGTGGCCTTGGTTTTGATGCCTTGATTTTAGTGCCCTCATTTTTATTTCCATTCTCCTCCATAGTTTCACCCTTCACTATATCTGGCACTTTCTCTACCCTAATGCCCTTTGAGATTGTTGCAGTCTTCCATTTGGGGCCTCTTGTACATCCTCAGTTTGAGTCTTCTACCATTGGTAGCTATGTCGTCAGCTGCCTAGATTGCAAGCCCTCTTATTCCTTCCGTAAAAGTCTTGGCCTCCCTTCCTTTCCCTCATGTCTTTAAGATGCTGCTTAAAATCTTCGATTATACTCATCCAGTAACATGTGAATTGATGTCAAATTTTGTTTGAGGAACTATAGAATTAGAATGCTTTTGTATGGTAATTAACTATATAATGGTTGTCGTGTCTGCCTTTTGGCTTATAAATCAGAGCCGTGGCTGTATCTCTCTGATTCTAATCTTCAAATCACAAGCAAATTACTTATGAAGAACAAAGGAAAAAACACCGCTCAAAGAATGAAGAGCTCTATGCATTAAGTGTACCATGAATTACTGAGTATCTTTGGCCTTTTCAATAGAATAATATTATTATGTAACAATGTGACTCAACAATGCTTGTTGTTAGTATTATACAGGATAAATGTTAGAAACCAACATGTCATATTTTGATTCTAGGAAAATGTGAGCACAGATCTGCATGTTTGGCCTTTGCAGCTAAATCATCTCTACTGTTGTATATTAGGAGACATCTGCCTCTATGGCAGTACTCCAGAAATTCAAAAGACTGCTCTAATTGGGTGTAAGATTGCATCAAAATCAGCCGACAGGAACAATACACCAGGATTACTTGACCTTCTACAAATCCAGCCAGCAGCAACACCAGAAGATGGTAAATACGGGGATGAAATGCAAATTGAATTCTAAAGATTTAAAACTGGGAATAAAATGCTTCTTTTTTTACTTTCCAACCATATAGATTTCTAAATCTGCCGTACCATCCATTTTAGAAACCTTGCGTCCAAATTACCCACAGATATCTTTATCAGCTTTTGAGACCTAGTATTCCCTGTCATGGTCCTGTTCTTCATTGGGATCAGATTCAGAATCAGATTTATTATCACTCGCATATGTTGTGAAATTTGTTGTTTTGTGGTAATAGTAAATCGCAATACATAATAACAATTTTAAAAATACAATAAGTATAATACATGCATTATTAAGAGAGCAAGAGGACATGTCCTGGGTGATGGGAGACCTTCAAGATGGATATGCCTTTTTGATGCATTGGCGTGTGAAGGTGTCCTGGATGCTAGGGAGGCTAGTGCGCATGAAGGAGCTGGCTGAGTTTACAACTTTCTGCAGCTTTTTCCGATCCTTTACAGTGGCCCTTCCATACCAGGTGGTGATGCAACCAGTTAGAATGCTCTTCATTGTACATCTATAGAAATTTGCATATGTCTTTGACATATTAATTCTCTTCAAACTTCTAATGAAATATAACCAATGTCATGCATCAATATGTTGGGCCTGGGATAGATCCCCCAAGATATCGACACCCAGGAGCTTGAAACTGCTTACCCTTTTCACTTCTAATCCCTTGATGAGAACTGGTGTGTGTTCCCTTGACTTCCCCTTTCTGAACTCCACATTCAATTCTTTGGTCTTACTGACATTGAGTGCGAAGTTGTTGTTGCGACACCTCTCAACTAGCTGATCTAGCTCACTCTTGTACGCCTCCTTGTCACCATATGAAATTCTGCCAACCATAGTTGTGTCATTGGCAAATTTATAGATGCCATTTGAGTTGTGCCTGGCCACACAATCGTGGGTGTAGAGAGGGTACAGCAGTGGGTACAGCATGCATCCTTGTGGTGTGACAGTGATTATTGTCAGTGAGGAGGAGATGGTATTTCTGATCCACACAGACCGGGATCTTCCAGTGAGGAACTTGCAACTCTGAAGAATCCAGTTGAAGGGGGAGGAACAGAGGTTCAGATTTGGAGCTTGTTGTTTAGAACTGAGGGTAAGATTGTTGAACGTTGAGCTGTGGTCAATAAACAGCAGCCTGATGTAGGTATTACTATTGTCCTGGCTGAGTGAAGAGCTGGTGAGATTGCATCCAATGTAGACCTATTGTGGCAAAAGTCAAATAGCAGTGGATCCAGCTCTTTGCTTCCACAGGAGTTGAATCTAGTTATGACCAACTTCTCAAAGCACTTCATCACTGTGGATGTGAGTCCCACTGGGCTATAGTTGTAGAGGCTGCTCACCGTGCTCTTCTTGGGCACTGGTATGATTGTCCCCCTTTTGAATCAGGTGGGAACCTCTGACTGCAGCAGTGAGTAAATGAATATGTCCTTTAACACTCCTGTGGTTTGTTGGCACAGGTTTCAAAGCCCTACCAGGTAACCCATCATGGTCTGACACCCTGCTAGGAATCACTCTCAGCAGATCAAGCCCTCAGCAAACTATGAATCTCCTGGTTCATCCACGGCTTTTGGTTTGGGTATGTCTGGTATGTTCTTAAAAGCTCACACTCATCCACACACATTGTGATTTTTGCGGAGAATGGTGAAGCCATTGGACTGCAGCATTGCACCTGAAATCAGTGGTGTGAGCCATTGATCCATAAAGCAAAGTACATAGCAGTCCCTGATGTTCCTCTAGTACAGCAACCTTGCTCTGAGGGCTTCAGTTTCATTTTCTAGAGACTATACATTCACCAGCAAGATGGTCAGGAGTGGAAATCTAAGGTCTCAGCATTTCAATCGTAGGGGCTGACCAGCACAACTAGTCCCTGCTTCTGCTTTCCTGAAGGGGAACTGTGCTTGTGACCTGAATCTGCCATCCGAGAGTCGTCGATTTTGACTATTGATGGATTTTTTTTAAACAACTTAAGATGATGCTGCTTACTGAAGTAGCCATGGCTGTGACAGTGGATTTCAACTATAGTAGTCCTAAATGGGAATACTTGATGATATCCATCGGAGTTGCACACAAACAGTTGCCACTTCATGGCACCATCTGTGCCATATCGAAGGGTTAAGCCACAGTGTGTTCTGGAATTTCGATCAATCAGTCCTTTTTCTAAAAAAAACAGCATGCAAAAATAAGTCATTTCTAGGTGAAATCATGTCAAGGCACCTACAGCTGAATCCATGCTGGAGGGCCTGACCATTACATAGCATCAGATATGAACACAATGACATTACAATTTCAACACTACATTTCAACCCCCAACCCCAGCCCCCCCTCCCCCCACCACCAAATGTTCTTAACTAAACTTGCTACACCAAGGAAATGACTGTCATTTGAGTAACAAAATGCAAATACCAAAACTTGCAGAGCCCTGAAATAATGTTTATATTCTGATATTGATCTATTGCACAGAGCTGTCAACCTCACTTTGATGATATTGGCCAAGTCATTGGGTGTATTTAAAGCAGAGATAAATAGATTCTTGATTAGCCAGGGCATCAAAGGGTATGGGGTGAAAGCAGGAGAGTGGGGATGACTGGAAGAATTAGATCAGCCCATGATTGAATGGCAGAGCAGACTTGACGGGCCGAATGGCCTACTCCTGCTCTTATATCTTATGGTCTTAAATGATGTGTATGATATTTGAAAGTTTATGTGAGTTCAGATTGCCTTAGTCATCTTCCTCTGAGCAGGAGAACTGTTGTTTTTATGTATAGATGCTCTTTGGGTCACATAAGGATTCAGAGAACTGTCCGTAACCCAAAGTTTCTATGAGCTGGAAACACTGTCACTTGAGTTTGCATAAGTTGCACTGGTACATTGGAAGATGTTCCAATGTTCCAATAATCTGAAACCCTGCCTCTTGCACCTAAAAATTCCAACCTTTTATTTCATATTTCTTGCACGTAGAGTATTTGCTTTTAAATTCTCAAAGGTAAATGCCCTTTCCAGCATTTGTTGTGTACCAGAAGACAATGGGAATACTGTTCCTAGTCTTCATACATACAATTCTTATCCCACTAATCATGGATTCTATTTCCTCTCCAATATTTCTCCAGTCCTTCTCTCTTCCACCTCACCAGGGTCTGAACTGACTCACAATCATCACCTTCCCAGCAGAATGGCAAATCCTATCCCACAATGTCCAATCTAACCTCCACCACCAAGCTGTAATGCCTTATCTAATGCCTCATCCCAAACTGTAATAGTTTAGCAATTTCCTACTTCTGAATGCCAGGATTATTCCAAGTATTCCTGATTATGGATCTTGCTATTTGGATAACTTTCCACCTGCCAGCCAGATTATTAACTAGGTCAGTTATCTAGTAGAAGTTGATTTTTAAATAATTATAATAAGAAGATTCTACTGGTACCCTGTTGATGTCCCTGTCATGATGGTTTCATCATCTGTCCACTGTCCATCCCGTGTCCTCCCAATTCCCCTACGAGTATCAAATACTAAACTCTGAGACCAAGTAAGGTCATTGATGACTTTAAATTCATGTATTCATGCCAGTAGTATCAGTTTATAAAATCTAATGTGCTCATCTTCATCATAGTGAATGCAGTGCCATATCATAAGGGTACATCAGATGTGGAACAGATTATCACTGGTAGCTTGTAGTATACACACAATTGCAATGGGAGCTTTCCTGTAATTTATGATTACGTAACCTAATGATTCATACCACAAACTGTCTGTAGAGTACCTCTTTAGAGTAACAAATCAATGGGTGGAAATGATCCTCATCCTACCTAGATTTAAGCAGAAAACAAATGATCCATTTTGTAGGGCTTTGTCTGATGTATACTAAATACTAAATTAACCTACCGTATATAACTAAAGTCTGTGAAAAATAATGATAAAAACGTTTTGGGCTCCTATACTAACTTTTGTCATTTGCATTGCCATGACTAGGAATGTTGAGGTTCTGCAGGTTATTCCAGAACAACATACTCAAATGCTGGAGGAATTCAGCAGGTCAGGCAGTATCTATGGGGAGGAATAAATAGTTGATGTTTCTGCCTGAGACCCTTCATCAGTTCTGATGAAATGTCCCTGAAACATAGATGATGCCTGACCTTCTGATCTCCAGCATTTTGTGTATGTTGCTCTAGAAATGTGGAGTAATGATTTCAGTGTTATGAATTATCTCTTCTATGCCTCCAAAAGTAATATCCTTTTTATAAATACATATTTATTGTCGCAAAGATGGATGTTTATATTCTTACTGTATGATTTAATGACATTCCAAAGCATGTCATTTCCTTCTAAGGTATTAGATCTTATTGTCATTTTGGGTATAGGACAATATCACAAGTATTGTAGGATGTGAAGGAAATCTATCTTACAGATCAGAGCAGTTGCTGGTGGATTCGCTATGGAGCAGCATACAGCTTAGGAAAAGTCTGTCATATTCTCCATGGTGACAGAAATCGAGAGGGGATGAGGAATGTTGCATGGAAAGCTCTGCAGAAACATCAGAGCTTGGAACAAGACACTCGAGTGCTTACAGCCATTAAAGTTGCTGAGGTAATTGGAATATGCATGAGTGGGAAAACTGTCAAAAACTTGTCATGTATTCAGAAAAAAGTAAATATGCATACCTTTAACTGGTTATTTTCTGTGCTGATGCATTGACTTTTAATGGTTTAGAGACAAATCCTGTATACTTCAATGCTCCTTCAAGAGTCTAGATTCTTATCATGAAGGAAGTATTCAAATTTATCTTTCTTTGAATCATTTTGTGTTAATAAATTATACAATAATATGTGTATTGAATAGATGTGTAATATTCAATCATCTTACACATCACAACATCAAACTTTATCTGTCGTGATTTACTAATGTAACCTGCATCACTGTGAAATTTTTGTGGAGTGATAGGTATGTTGATTCTGTCATATATATAGTACCATAGAATCAAAAGTAGTTCAATTTACCTGTGCTGTGAGAGTGCTGGAAATACCCAACAAATTACTTTCTGCAGAGAATCAAACAAAATTAGCATTTCATATCAATAGCCTTATTAGAACAAGAAATGTGCAGAAACAAGAGGAGCAGAGGGAACAAAGGGTGATCATGATTGTCCTGGTGACGTAATGCTTTCTGAGCCAAGTAGGTCAAAGATGAACGAGAATCAGTTTTGAAGAGAGAAACAAAACAAAGCAAAAATGTTGGAAATGTGAATGACTGAACACTGCTGTTGCTGAACATCCACCACAAGAGAAAGTGCTGGAAATAACCAGCAGGTCAGGTAGCATCTGTGGAGAAAGAAAAACTGAGTGAATATAAATAATCTTGCATCGGAAAGCAGGAAAAACTAATTATTTGAAAACAATATTAAGTCCAAAAGGCTGCAACAAGCCAAGATGAAAGACGAGGTGCTGTTCCTCAAACTTTTACAGGCGACCCCACTCATATTACATTAATACACCTTAAAGTACCCAATTTACTATCCAAGAATTTAAAAATTGGGAAAAAGAGTAAAAAGAGCTGTACATTTTCATCTTAGTTTGTGTTTCTTTATGTATATGCAGATAACCTAGCTTTGTCTTAGGGAGAATTGTGATTTCAGCTGTTTCCTACAAAATGCAGTGCCCAACCTCTGCCCTGCTTCCACTGCTTGTAATGTGGGGGATCACCTGTAGAAACAGCGTAGGCCGAAGTCAGAATGGTCAGATTGGGAAGAGGATGAAGAATTAAAGTGACAGGTGTTTTGAAGCCTTGTGACTCCCAATGTAGTTGTTCGATCCTTACAAAATACAGGAGGAACTCTGCAAGGTAGGCAGCATGTATGAAGGGGAGTAAATAGCTGACACTTTGGGCTGGGACCCTTCACCAGAACCCTACTCCTTGGTGGAACTAGAGGAGGTAAAAGGCATCATTTTACCTCTTCTGGATATACCTTCTTAAGCTCCTTAAGCATATTGAAGGAAAAATTTATTTTGTGTCTCCCTGATTTGCTCTTCCCTCTCCACTGACCACTCCCTTTTACAGGTATTTTCCTATCCAATGGCAGGCAAGGTGCATTTAGGATGGAGAGCAGATTGGTTATTAACAGAAAACAGAGAGCCAATGTAAATCTATTATTTTTCAGTTTGTCAAGTGGGGTACCAAAAGGATTGGAGAAGGGGTCGCAAATATTAACAGTCTGTATTCATGACTGCAGTGGTAGGAACGCAAGTGGTGAGAAGGACACAAAGTCTTTGCATAAGTACATGGGTAGTTTAAATAAAAGGGCAAAAGATCTCACAAGCTTTATTAAATTTTAAGTTCTCCACTTCCGTTGAAATAATGGAAAAATTGGATTTTAATGAAGAGAAACCTCAGAATGTTGTTGTACTGACAATTCATGGTGCCTTCATTGATGAAACACAGAAATGTACCCTGTTGAATTAATTCAGTAGTTAGAGCAATAGTCATTATTGCAAGAGGCATGGATTATAAAATCAGGTGAGATAACACTTGCCTACTGCTTATTTAAGAATGATATACAGTGGATTCCAGTTAATTGGGCCATCGATTGATTGGGGCAGCTGCTTATTTGGGACAACTCTGAAAGAACAAAATCAAATCAAGAAAATTGTTGGGATTCCCTTAATTTATTTGGGACATGATGCCGCTTTAATTGGGGTAGGAGACTTCAAAAAACAGGTTTTAACCAGTGTCAGTGCATGCAACTGTGTGGCCATTAGACACTACACCGTGCTTAAAGTGAACAGTTTTTAAATAACATTAGTTGCATGTGTTTCTATTAAAACAATGATTTTTGTCACTGACCATTGGTGAGAATTAAGCAGTAAGACAATAGCAAATTGCTTTGCTCACTGTGGTTTCAAGCATTCAGACTGGGAGAGGCCTAAAATGTCTGGGAGTGAAAATGAAATGATTTACGACTACAACAAGTTAGGATCTGTGAAGATTTAGAAGGTATTGACAATCATCTTGAATGTTACCTTTGAACCCACCGGACGCTCGGCTTTCACCCCTGGCTCCAAGTAACTGTTAGCATGCAATAGCGGCCACATCCTGGTACACCGTTTCAACAGACAGGCTAAACCAGGTGAGGGTAGCCGACCGGTCTCAAACCCTCGGTGAGATAGGGAGTTGTCTATCCCAGCATGTGAAGACAGACTCCAGCAGATTGAGCAGACGAGACCAAGGAGGCAGTCTCTGCAAGCATCGTGGAACGTGTAGAGCAGGACAAGACACAGAAGACGTCCTGGTCATCCACTGCGCCTAGTCCCATCTCCAGCCGGCTCGACTCTGTCTTGCCACTAGATCCAGATGGGAATTGGGAAGAGAGAGTGAGGCTGACACTGCGCAACTCTCTCTCACTTAAATCTAAATCATGTGCTAGTCTCAACACCATCATAATGGTGTCGAGGTCCTCATCGACGTCGACGATGGACGAACAAACCAGGTGAGGGTGGGGGGGGGTCTCATACCCCAATGAGAGACAAAGACAGGCCTGTCCTAGCATGCAAAGTCCACTCTGGCAGACCAGGAGAATGAAATATACAGTGAGATCCAATGGCTAGGAAGGCAGTTGTACAACACTTTGTGAGGAGCGAAGGGCATGACGAGGCACAGAAGAAGTCATGGTCATCCACTGCAATCAAGGAAGACCCCAGTTGTGAGATCTATTCATTCCACTGGACCCGGACTTCCGAGGTCAAGAAACTGAAACTGCCTCAGTACAATGGTTTTTCTACTTTAAAAACTCTCCTGCACGTTTTCCTGTCATTGTCGGATATGACGGATAACCACCAGTGGTATTGATAGTGTTTTAATTTGTTCTGTATTTCATTTAAATACATAAATTGTTACTTAGTTAAATGGTAGTTTGTCTTTTTTTATACCTTTTTAATTATTTCCATGAAATTTCGGCTAATAGGAGCAACCGCTTAATTGGTTCATAATGAACTGGTCCCAATGTGTCCAAGTTAACCCAAATCCGATGCACTTAAATTGAATTGAATTGACTTTATTAGTTACATCCTTCACATACATGAGGAGTAAAAATATTTACATTACGTCTCTGTCTAAATGTGTAATGAGCAATTTACAGTAATTTGTAATAAATTGTATGTACAACAGGACAGTCAATATAACATAGAAACACAATTGTATCAGCGTGAATTATTCAGTCTGATGGCCTGATTAGAGGTGGCTCACAGGTTTATTTCTAGGTTCAGGAGGTTATCTTGTGAAGAATGATGGAGCTGTTTAAAAGAATGAGAGTTGATCTCAACAGGGCAGATACTAGGCATGGTTTCAGAATAAGTGAGGGCATCTATTTAAGATAGTAAAGAAATTTTTCACTCAGAGTGTTCTGACGCTTGGTATTTTAAAGTCTGAGAGAGACATTTTTGAACTGTAGGGGAATCATAGATTGTAGGGAGCAGCCTAGAAATGCTTGGATTGGACCTTTGAATGGTGAACAGCTTCAAGGTGGCCTATAACCGACTTCTGCTAATATTTCTTATCTTTGTAACGGTAACACACTGTAAGGTTTCACTGCTAATGTAATGGCTCCTCTGTAATGTTCCACAGCTGAGGTAATGGTTTCTCTGTAGCAGCAATGTTTGGGTTATGACTAGAGATAGCGGGGCATGTTAGCCAATGAGCGGGATGTTGTTTTTTCTTGTGTGTCTGGGAGCCGGGAATTCGCGGTTTTTTGCCAGGGAAAGATGAGGAGAGAAGACGCGAATGGAGAGAGCTGGTAGACCTCGGACAGAGTGGATTAGAGTGAGGGTCCGAAGGTCAGCAACGATCGGAGGAGGTCGATGGTGGACACACGGCCTTATCAGTGAGCTCCCACATTGCGCAATGGACTGTTTCATGAGAATGGGCCCTTTTTCCTGTTTTTGTTTTCTTTACTAACAATATAGTCAAATTAGGAATTATAAAGCTCAAGCGTCTAATCGCAGATTGTGTACTGTTTGTTATTTTGTGGTACTGATTTGTAACAGGGGACACATCATGTAGCATCCACCCAGACGAGGTTTCTTAAGTTTGGCTGGGCCAGGGGTTGGGGGGCTATCATTCCCTATATTAAGCCACTAGCCAAAGTGAGAGTTACATAACCACACCAGAGCCCCCACACTTATCGGGCTCCTGATCTCTAGCCTGCTTCCCACACTACAATCCCTGACACGGCCTCTGTCACAGGTGGCACATTTACCATTCAACACCGTGCAAAACCGTGGATGTCATATGCTTGCAGCAATGTTCATACAACAGGGTTCCTTAAGGTTGCCATAGCTGGGGGATGTCGTGGGAATGAACTGCCACTACCTATTAAATGCTCCCTGTGGTGTGTGTCTCAAATAGCTTCTGACAACCAAGTCCAACTCCAGCCCTTCATGTGTGACTTAGCTAATAAGCCTGGCGGAACCGTTTCTACTGACAGGTGGGTCACTGGCGCCTTAAAACCAATTACCTCAGGCACATGGAGCTCTTCAGCTGTGTTTGGCAGCTCATCTTGGAGAAGGAAAATTTTGATCTCAAACCTTGTGGCTATACCCACTCATGGGGCAGGCTTCAGAAGTAAACCCTGAGAAAAAATCTGGAACTGGAATCCCCAGTGTTGAGTTGAGCACTGACTGGCAACTCCTGCGATGCTACTGGTGCCAGTCTGTATCAGTCTTGGCTGTTCCTTTGGATCCGAGGTGAGCTGCATGGTGAGGGCGAGTCTGCTACATAGGCAACTGCTTGCTCTCCATATTGTGCAGTCCTTGCTTGTGTACTAGCTTGCATATCACGTAGATGGCTCGGACTCAATTTCCATGGTCGGCCCCAACTAATGCAGGGCCTCACACAATGGAAACTATTGGCATGTTATTTGATAGCCACTCCCCATATCCATTGCAGCTCAATAGAATTTCTAGGCATGACCATTTCAGTGGTGTTTTTTGAGGAATAACTTTTGGCATTTTCCAGAAAGTCCTCACATAACACCTTGTATGAAAATTGATACTGTTGATTATGCAATAACTCTCTAGCATTTACCACAATTAGTCAAGGTTATGTATTCAGATCTCTTTTAACTTGGCTTAAAGCCTCAATCTTCTGGGTTTTATTTAAAATTGGTGCAACCAAGATGTTATTGAGGTCAATTAGAATCCTAAAGGACATAATCTATTCTGTTTTCTAATAAATGACTGTCTATTAGCACCACCTGCATCTGCTCTTTCACTGCATTTTAGGAACGTAAGTCTTTATCACCAATCCACACCTTCAAGACCTGTCAGATTAAGATGAAAGATGTAAAATAGTTGTGGTTTGACTGTGCCTTCAATTAGAAATATGTGCATGAATTTCCTGTCTAAGGGAGATTCCTGAACACCAGCCTGAGCCTAACGGTATTGCGATGCTGGACTGGAGCAGCTGTTTCACATAGGTGAGGAAAAGGGGGCTGGATGGTGGTTATGAGAGTAACTTTTGATTGCATTCCTTGAAATATATAGAGCCAGTGAGCCTTAATAGTAACCAGCTAAGTTACTGAATAGTAGTTGGCAGCCATCGATCCCAGGGAATCATGGGTTTGTGTCTCTGGTGGACTGTGTCCTCTCCAGGGCACAAGCCTGGGCAGGAAGATTTGAAGAACCGACTGTTGCCCATGCAGTGGGATCCCCCTCTCCACATCACTGATGTAGTCCAAGGGAAGGGCAAGCACCGATACAGCTTGGCACCAGTGTCATCATAGAGGCTGCCAGAGTGAAGTTGTAAACAAAATCAAACTGCCTTAGGGACCCCAGCTCCAGATTTCTTCCTTGGGGTTTACTCCCAAAGCCTTTACCATGGATGGGTATGGCCGCAAGGCAGTGGAGGTTTAAAATCAGAGTTTTCCTTCTCCTAGGCGGGCTGCCATCCAAGGCTGATGAGCCCCACCTGCCAAAGCAACTGGTTTTGAGGTGCCAGTGGTCTGCCTTTGCCCCTTCTCTTGTCCGTAGAAACAGTTCCACTGGGCCTAGTAGCTAAGCCACAAGAGTTGGACTACTTGGTTGTCAGAGGCTGTTAATGATGCATGCTATTTGGAGCACTCTATAGGTAGTGAAAGCTTATCCCCACTACCACCTGCAGCTATGACAACCTTAGGAACCAAATTACTGAATAAGATCACGAAAAATATAGGTGCTCTAGGATTCAGCAATAAAGATGTTTCACCTAATTGTCTGTCTCTATGTTCATGGTAGAGCTGCGGAAATCAATGTTAAAAAATCAGAATTAACATAGCTGTTATAGACACCTACAAAATGTTGACCCTTCCTCAGGACTAATGAAAGATCTCAGCCCAGAAACATTGACTGTCCATTCCTCTCCACAGATGCTTCCTGACCGTTGATTTCCTCCAGCATTTAGTGTATGTTATTCTGGATTTCCAGCAGCTGCAGAATCTCACTTGGTTATTATAAGCACCTTACTTGGTACTAGGCGAGGGGAGGCACGGGCCGGTTCAAATTGTTGCTCATCTCCACGCTGAACTTCAACTTGTTACTCCGTGAGATTTACTCGCTCTGCACCAAACTGTGGCAGTGGCCTGCAACCATCACAGTGTGAACTCACTGTTGTGAACTTCACTTCTGAATGCTATTTTCTTACTTTTGTTGTTTTGCATGTTTCCTTTCTTTTTCTCTCTCTGCATGTTGGTGTTTGACGGTCTTCTTTTGTTTTAATGGGTTCTATTGGGTTTCTTTGTTTTACAGCTGCCTGTAAGAAGATGAATTTCAAGGTTGTATAAATCATATGGGCTTTGATAATAAACTACTATTTACACATAGGTGGTGCTTAATCGACGGTTCACTTTATTTGTATTGACATACTGACTTTTTATTTTTCTAGGCAGAATTAAATGGTCCAATAAACCCTTTCATTAACATAAACTCTAAGACATCATCACCCAAGCACTCAGTAGCATTTTGCTCTCTGGGTTGGCGAATAGCGAATGTTCTGTCTCAGCTGTGTCTACCTCCAGTGGTTCCTTATATTCCTTTGCCTCGATTGCTGCCACAAAGACCCATTCTTACCAGACCTCCAATGCAGAAAAAAATGAATGTCGACAGGAAAAAAGTACGTCTTTCCCTCAGGTCAGTTCAACTTTCATAGAGTGACCTGGAAATCTGATAATAAAAAGAACTCCATTGTATGTCTGTGAATTTACAACTAGGAATGGAAGAATAGCACAGCAAACACTAACAATGCCATAGCCCAATAACCATTTTCTTTTTATTTTTAAAACTTACATGAACACACTATGCTTTTAGTATCTTTACATTTTCCATAGCCATCAGATGAAAAATGATCAACAGATTTTGATGTATGACGGGGCAAAGAAGACTCAGTGAAGTCAGCGAGAGTGAAATACTCATAAATAACAATGTAAGATGCATTACAAGAGCTGTTAGGAAGAATAGACACAGCAGTTTGCAAACTAAGTCAAAATTGAGAGGATATTTGAGTATATTATTAGATTCAGGAGGTGATCAATTACATTGGGTTGCCTAGGCAAACATTAAAACCTGAGAGTAAACCATCAAAGAGTACATCTGACAGTCAGTATCACCAGGGGCACATTATATAGAAACCTCTATTGCTAGGAACCAAGGAAAGGAAATAGTGGATGGATTAATGCTAAGAAAAGAAGTAAAAATTAGAAGACTTATTATAAATTTTATCATGAAATTACAGTAATCAATGAATTCCAGATATTCTCCAAAGCTGCAAAGGATAACAAATAACAAGAAGAGACAGCTAGAATAATAAAATGGCTAGCTAATACATTCATTGGGTCATAACTAGTACATTGAAGAGATTTTTTGCTCAGGGAAATCAGTTGTCATTTCCACGAACTAAAATTGATTTAATTTATTATAATTTCTGGCTAAATTATATAAATGATGCACACATAAACATTTATTGAGTTGGAAAATGGCAATTAAAGGACTTGCAGAACTGAAGTATTGAAACTGACATATTTGTGTGCAGATTGGTAACTACCATCAGATTACACTTTCGTGATGGCACAAGATTATATGAAGGGAGACAAAATAGTGAACATTGTCTGTGTTAGTAAAGTGTAACTTTTGAACTTAGTTTTGGGATAAGCAATTTTCTAATTCTTTGTTATACTTAACTTTTGTTTAGAATAAGGGAACCAGGAATATACTTTGTAGAAAGGTTGACAAATTTATATTATTTTTCCTACTCTAGTTAATGTGTTGCTAGAAAGATGAAAAGTTTCAAAAGCTAGTTTACATAAACAAAATAGCCGAAGAGAGTTCAAAGGAAACAAGTGGGGGCAGTCAGACATTCTGTGTGCCACAGTTTTTGAGGAGAGATTGTATTGTGCATAATTATGCACTTAACAAGGGCTAATAAAAAGAAGTTAAGTTTAAGCAGAGTGGCCATTGTGTGACTGGGCCAATGATAGAATGGGGAGCTCAGGCTTTGGCTCACAGAGACTTCGGTGAGGAGAGGCAAAAGCTGGAGGTTCATTTTTTGTTTAGTTTTTCTTTCTTACTGCCCAGTTAGAGCAGTGGAAATGCCAGGCAGCATAGTGGAATGCTCCTCTTGTGGGATATGGGAAAGCAGGGAGACCTCCAGTGTCCCTGATGACTACACCTGCAAAAAGTACAGCCAGCTGCAGCTTCTTTCAGACTGTGTTAAGGAACTGAAGCTGGATCTGGATGAACTCCAGATTATTCAGGATGCTGAGGGGTTGTTTGACAGGACATACAAGGATATGGTTACGCCCAAGGCATAGGACATAGGTAACTGCGTGACCATCTGGACGGGGAAGGAGGATGGGCAACCAGTGCAGAACACCCCTTTGGCTGTTCCCCTCAACAACAGGTATAGTGCTTTGGATACTGTTGTGGGGTGGGGAAGATGACTGGGCAGAAGGAAGCCACAGCAGTCAGGTCTCTGGCTATGAGTCTGGCTCTGTTGCTCAGAAGAGGATGAGAAAGAAGAGGAGTACAGCAGTGACAGGGGATTCCATAGTTAGAGGAGCAGAAAGGAGATTCTGTGGATGTGAAAGCAACATCCGATGACATGTTGCCTCCCAGGTGTCAGGGACAGAGATGTTTTGAATTGGGTCCACAGCATTCTAAATAGGAAGAGTGAGCAGTCAAAAGTTGTGGTAGATGATGGAACCAAAGACATAGGTAGAAAAAGGGAGGAGATCCAGAAGAGGAAATTGGTGCAGAGAGCAGGGTTTCAGATTTCTGGATCATTGGGATCTCTTCTGGGGAAGGTATGACCTGTACAAAAAAGATGGATTACAACTGAACCCAAGACAGATCAATATCACTGTGGGCAGAATTGCTAGGGCTGTTGGGTGAGTTTAAATGAATTTGGCAGTGGGATGGGAACTGAAGTGATGGGGCTGAGGATGGGGCAGTTGGTATACAGGTAGTGTGTAGTGACACTGTGAGGAAGGACAGACAGATGAAAGGGAAAAATTGCAGTCAGTGGGATGAGCTGAAGTGTACCATGGGAGTAAAATCGAAAGGAGGGCTGAATACAGGACTGAAGGTTTCATATTTGAATGCACACAGTATACAGAATAAGGTAGATGGTCTTGTAGCGTAGTTAGCGATTAGCAGGTATGATGTTGTGGGCATCACAAAGACGTGGCTGAAAGAAGATTAGGAGCATATCATCCAAGGATATGCATTGCATCAAAAGGACAGGCAGGCAGGCAGAGGGGGTGAGATGGCTCTGTCAGTAGAAAATGAGATCAAATCCTTAGAAAGAGGTGACATAGGATCAGAAAATGTAGAGAAGAGTTAAGAAACTGCAAGGGTAAAAATGCCCTGATAGAAGTTATCTACAGCCTCTGAATAGTAGTCAGGATGTGGGATACAAGTTATAACAGGTGATACAAAAGGTATGTAAGAAGGACAATGTTACGATAGTCAAGGGGGATTTCAACATGCAAGTAAATCAGGAAAATTGGGTTGGTGCTGGATCCCAAGAGATGGAATTTGTAGAATGCCTATAAGATGGCTTCTTAGAGCAGCTTGTGGTTGCCCCCCCTCGAGGGAAAGGCAATTCTGGATTGGATATTGTGCAATGAACTAGATTTGATTAGGGAGCTTAAGGTAAAGGAACCCTTAGGAGAGTGATCTTAATATGATACATATCTGGAGTATTGTGTACAGTTCTGATCACCCCAGTATAGGAAGAATGTTGAGGCTTTGAAGAGGGTGCAGAAGGGGTTTACTAGGATGCTGCCTGGTTTTGAAGGCATGTGCTGTCACAAGAGGCTGGATAAACTTGGATTATTTTCTCTGGAGTGCCAGAGGCTAAGGGGAAATCTGATATAGGTTTACAAGATTATGAGAGGCATTGATAGAGTGGACAGATTGGCCTGAATGACGTAATTCTGCTCCTATGTCTTATGATCTTATCTGTTTCCCAGGTTTGAAATATCTAATACCAGAGGGTATGTATTTAAGGTGAGAGGGGGTAGGTTCAAGGGGGATGTGAGGTCTAAGTATTTTACTAAGAGTTTGGTGGATACCTGGAATGCACTGCCTAGTATGCTGATAGAGGCAAATACATTGGAGGCTTTTAAGAGATGTTTGGATCAGCATATGTGTGTAAGGAAGATGGAGGGAAATGGACATGGTGCAGATAGGAGAGATTAGTATTTGGATGTTTTTGATTTGCTTTTTAGCCGGTTTGCAAAACATTGTGGGCCCAATGGCCTGTTCCTGTGTTGTATTGTTCTATGTTCTATGTTCCAATTCACCCTGGAGTTTGAGAGGGAGAAGCTAAAGTTGGATGTATCAGTATTCTATTGGAGTAAAGGGAATTTCAGAGACACGAGAGAGAAACTGGCCAAAGTTGATTGGAAGGGTGACTAGCAGGGATGATGACAGAACAGCAATGGCTGGAGTTTCTGGGAGTAATTTGGAAGGTGCAGGTTAGATGCATCCCAAAGATAAAGAGGTATCCTAAAGGGAGGATGAGACAACCATGGCTGGCAGGGAAACCAAAGTCAGCATAAAAGCAAAAAAGAAAGCCTATAATAGAGCAAAAATTAGTGGAAGTTAGAGGGTTGGGAAACTTTTAAAAACCAACAGAAAGCAACTAAAAAGTAATAAAAGATTAAATATAAAGGTAAACTAGCCAATAATATAAAAGATGATACCAAAAATGTTTTCAGATATATAATGAGTAAGACAGAGGTGAATGGATATCGGACCACTGGAAAATGACACTGGAGAGGTAGTAATGTGGGACAAGGAAATGGTGGATGAACTTTTTCATCAGTCTTCACTGTGGAAGACACCAATAGTATGCCAGAAATTCGAGAGTGTCAAGAAGCAAAAATGAGTCTAGTTGCTATTACTAAGGAGATGGTGCTTGGGAAGCTGAAAGAGGTAGCTGCAAAGATTGTGGAGGCATCAGTAATGATCACCCAAGAATCACTAGTTTCTGGAATGGTTCCACTGGACTGGAAAATTAAGAAGGGAGGGAGGCAGAAGGAAGAAAATTATAGACCAGTTAACCTGACTTCAGTGGTTGAGAGGATTTTGGAGTCCTTTATTAAAGATGAAGTTTTGGAGTACTTGGAGACACATGATAAAACAGGCCAAAATCAGCAGCTTTGTGGCCAGGTCTGCGGATGATTCAAAGATCAGTGGAGGGGCAGGCAGTGTTGAGGAAGAAGAGAATCTGCAGAACAACTTAGACAAATAAGGAGAATAGGCAAAGAAGTGGCAGATGGAATATAGTAAAGGGAAGTCTGTGGTTATGCACTTTGGTAGAAGGAATAAAAGGATAGACTATTTTTTAAACGGGGAGAAAGTTTGAAAATTAGAGGTGCAAAGTGATCCTTATGGAGGATTCCCTAAAGGTTAATTTGCAGGTTGAGTCAAAGGTAAGGAAAGCAAGTGCATTTATTTCAAGAGGATTAGAATATAAAAGCAAAGATGTGATGCTGATGCTTTATATGGCATTGTTAGACCACACATGGAGTATTGTGAGCCCAAACGAGAATGATTCCGATAATGTATGAGGAGCACTTGATGGCTCCGGGCCTGAACACACTGGAGACTGGAAGAATGAGGGAGGATCTCACTGAAACCTATTGAATATTGAATGGGCTATTAGAGTGGATACAGAAAGGATGTTTCCTAAACCGGGAGAGTCTGAGATCAGAGGGCACAGCCACGGAATGCAGGAATGTCCACTTAGAACAGAGTTGAGGAGGAATTTCTTCAGCCAGAGGGTGGGGAATCTGTGGAATTCATTGCCACAGATGACTGTGGAGACCAAGTCATTGGGTATATTCGAAGCGGAGATTGATAGGTTCTTGATTAGTCAGAACATCAAAGATTAAGGGATGAAGTCCGAAGAATGGGGTTGAGGCTCTCCACTGGTTGGGGTCAATCATGGATATAACATCCTAACTGTCTGTGTGATACACAAGCCAGGGTAGTATAATATAGAAAGCAAACTATTGCCCATGCAGCAGGCTGACCCTCTCTATGCAGCTGATGAATCTAATGGAACGGCAGAAACTGATACAGTTTGGCACCAGCAGCATCGCAGGAGTTGTCAGTCAGTGTTGAGCTCAACATAGAATGGCCTTTGGTACTCCAGCTCCAGATTTTTCCTTGAGGTTTATTCCTGAAACCTTCCTCATAAGTGGATGTAACTGCAAGGCAGTGGAGGTTTGAGATCAGATTTTTCCTTTTCCTAGGTGAGCTGCCAACCATAGCTGATGAGCTCCATCTGCCTGAAGTAACTGGTTTTAAGGCACCTTTGCCCTTCTCCTATCAATAGAAATGGTTCTGCTGGGCTTAGTTGTAAAGTCTCATGTGAAGGCCAGGAGCTGGACTTGGCTATTTGAGGCGTAGACCATTGGGAGCATTTAATAGGTAGTGTGAGCTTGTCACCATTATCACCCCTGGCTATGAAAACTTTAAGGAACTATGGAGTTGAGAAGGGATAATAAATGGAATGATGGAGCAGAAGCAATGGACTGAATGGCCTAATTCTGCTCCTATGCCTTGTGTTCTTAAACACACAATAAGTCATTGACACCTTAAATAGGAAAAATACATTATCATTTAGTTATTTGCATTAAGTCCTTGTTAGAGGATCAATAGTGAAAGTGATGATTAGCGAAACTAGGTTTTTAATTTATGTGTATTCCTTGTGTTGAGTACAGTTTTAAAGCATCACGTTAAAGTATTTCAGAGTTTATAGGGGAATGTTAAGTTGTGGCCTAGATAGAAGTGCATCTTTCTGCTGCAATAACAGAAAAAAATGTGTGTGGGAGCATCTGGAGACTATTGAACCATTCAAGAATTTTATGTGCTCAGAGATGACTTTGTGCATGAATGTATCAGTTGACCACAATTCCCACAGAATATATTTGGTAGGATGCAATCCATTCTCTGTTACTTTCTCCAGCTCTCCAATCCACCAAAATATCTGTGATTATCCCCAAAATCGCTCCAACAGTGGCAGCTGTACCTTCAGTTGCTGAGTCTCTCCACTGCAGAATTTCTTTTCTGAATCTCTCTAAGTCTTTTGAAAGTCCGCTTTGGCTTGTCATTCCTTATTTTTTCATGTTCCTGTTGAGATCATTTTTGCTGTGTTAAAAATGCTTCCAGTAAATTATTTGACTAAGTCCTGGGTCCTAGACATATTGGCAAATTGGCTCCATTGGAAGAGGCAGAGGGATTCTGTGGAGGATTGATTTTGTGATTGTAAGTCTGTGTATCAGTGGTACTGGGACCCTTATAATGTTACATAAATATTAACAATTTATTATAAATAGTGGAGTGATTATCAGTAATAACGTGAAAGTTGATGGTATTGTTGACATGAGCAGTGTAATCTTAGGCTGTAGGATAATATTGATTAGTTCATAAAATGGGCAAAAAAGTGAGAGATAAAATTTAGTCCAGAAAAGCATGAAGTGATGCATATTGGAAGGACTCTTAAGGGTAAATATAGTCAATGAATAACAGGGAGAAATGAGGAACAAAGGGGCTTTGGCCTACAAGTACAAAGATCTTTGAGATCGATGAATAGTTACATATGGTGGTGAAGAAGGCATTTCTTCTCTGTAGATTTAAAGGAGTTTGTGGAAACAGCATTGGTGGTATCTTGCCAGTGGTACGTAGAGCACAGGGGGAGTCAAGGTACTACTGTAGAGTAAATGATGAGTTTCCTGCCAATCTGACTTTGCTTTCAGGATTACCACAGATTGAGCTCTAACAAGAAATGTGAAGGTTGAATCAAAATGACTTCTACAATGAAATCAATGTGAATATACAAACTTTCTTTAGATGTGTGCTTTTTTAATGAGCCCTTCTCTTATCACACTGTTCACAGTTTAAACAAAATTCTCTCTCTTATAACATAGTGACACTAATTAACTTCCTGTCTTCAACATGAGTCATTAACATAGCTATAAATGTCATGTTTTATTGCAGGCAAGAAATAATGTTGGCACAAGCTGGTCATATGTCATTACCCGATTTCAATACTCGTGCAAACTTTGATCTGCGAAGAATAGTGGAAGATCAGGTAAACCTACTGACAGTTGAGATTAAATATATTTTTGTGCTCCTTAAGTCCAATTGTGTGAAGTGTTGTTTAGGATGTTCATTAAAAGTCAAAGCGGATTGTGGGGGTGGGAAGGTGGGAATAGATTCTGCAGATGCTGGGAATCTTGAGGAAAGTGTACAAAATGTTGGAGGAACTCAGCAAGGTGGGACTGCTGCCTGAAACATTGATAGTTTATTACCTTCCATAGATGCTGCCTGACCCACTGAGTTCCTCCAGCATTTTCTGTGTGTTGTGTGTGTGAACATTTTCATCTTTCGGCCTATTTCTATGTGTATTTATTTGTATTACAATAGTTCAAATGATCTCTGCATATTAAATTCCACACTGGAGTCAAATGTTCAGAGGACAGTCAAGACCTTTCATCTGGACTGTAACTGGTGGTTCATGCACATGCATTTAGAGAGGACACTTGAATGCATATTCAAGCTTACCCTGAATGATGAGAACTGTAAATTGTATTTATGTAGCATATGTAATTTAGTAAAATATGCTGAAATTATACATGAAATATTATAGCACATCATAAGCAACAGCTGAGGCATTTAAAATAAGACTAAATTGTCAACAATTGACCATGAAATTATATTTAGAGCAATACTAATGATCTTGAAACTATTTACGGGGCTAAAATCATCTCAACATGAAATATCCAAAATTGTGTTCTAATAAGAAATTTTAGAGTCATTAAATGTTTCCAGGTCTGCACACCTAAATATAGAAGGTGCCTTTTAACCATCTAAGAATGCCTGATCTGTATGGCAGATAAATTTATGTACCTTTGATCCATTCATTCTGATACACTTATTGGCGAAAGATCTTTCAATCCCACCTTGACTCAACTGCAACACACTCAACTTCCATAACCTTTCTTGTTGGTGAATTCCTAACAGTATATACAGAGAAGATGTTGATATTAGTTTATACTGCTGCTGTTCAGTGCATTTTTGAGCCAGTTCATGGCTGCAGCACATGTAATTCCTGTCAGGAACTCATCAGTGAAATGGAGTTTGGAAATTGCACCCTGAACACATTTTGCTGGAGAATGCCTCATGCTGATAACCTTCCATCTCTTCTGCTCTTTCCCTTTTCTAGAAGGTTCCCTTACTCTGCATGTTGTCTTTCCTCCCTGATTTCCATTGACTCCAATTTTGCTAAGAGTTCTCGATAGCCCTTTAAAGAGTGTTACTGTCCTGCTAAGGGAAGTCAGTCTTAGTACATACCTCTAAATTTCAGTGAGCTGATTATGGATGCATAGGTGTTACACAATAGCTCTGATTACACCATTTTCTATTACACTGCAAATGGCTGAAAGTATACTGATCAGTTGATAATTTTTTTGTGTGCCATACTCTGCCAGAGCCTTGGCGACCACTTTTCAAGTGGTTGTCTTAGGGGAAATATTCTGTGAGTGGCCCCCCCCCCCCACTTCCTTCTCACAGCGCAGTTTTTTTCACGAGGCCGAGCTGCGAGCTTGACACTCAACCCGGCAGGGATGGAAACCGTGCATGGGAGCAGCCCGACTGGATTTGAACTCGGGAGCCTTCGCTCCGGAGTCCAGCGCTGATGTCACTGCACCACCAGCTGGCTGGGTGATAATTAGGCACGTTGAATTTGCCCCATTTTTAGTGAGCAGGGCACCTTTCAACATTGTGAGTAATGTGACAGTGCTAGAGCCAATCAAGAGCACACACGTCTGCGATATTTTTGGGGTACATTATTTTTGTTGTATCAGATACTCTTGGCCAAGTATTGATATCTTGTTGAAACTTAATGTTTTGAAAACCAGAACATTGATGGTGAGGACCATGGTGAGGTAGCAAGAAGCATCATCCAACTAACACATCTGATTGGAAGTACTTGTAAGGTCTTCAGTCTCATCTTTGTATTCACATGCTAGGTTCCACCATCATTCATATCTCAATACTGCATTCTTCCCCTGTCCACATGAGCCTAGTACGAATCTCAATTTAAAATGCAATCAATGACTGAATGCAATCATAACCTTCTGGTTTAGCCAGGTCTAAAGAACTAATGCCCTCTGACCAAAGAAGTTCATTTTCATTTCTGACCAATGAGGTCTACACCTTAATATTGACCCATAGATCTAGACTTCTCAGCCAGCAGCCTCGTCCCCTGTTCAGCTCTCTAAACATTTTATAAGTTGCAATAAGATCTCCTCTTATTACTCTAAACTCATCTAAACTCAAAGGTGTGGAGGTCAAGCTGATTCTGTCCTTCTATGACGATCTACCTTCCCAGGAAGCAGTTTGCTCTCTCAACCTATAGATTACCTCAACTCCAATATGCTTCCCACTAGAATGGAGTTAAAGTGAGGAATTTGAAAATGGGGTGGAATGTTATATTTTGGCTTTACTCGTCCATTGCCTAGATTTATGAAGATTTTTTGCTGTGTGAAATTATTACAATTTAATACCAGATTCCTATGTCAAAAATGTTTCTATAATTCCAGAAACTTGCATACTCCTAATGTTATGATAACTTCTGTCCATTGAATTGTCTGTGGTATCTTTTAACACCCTCTATTAAAATTTCTACCTGATGCCGCTATCAAATATCTGTATTTGAAAAAATTAATATTAGTGAAGTGAAAAACATGTAAAAATGTTTATTTTATCTCTTCGTTTTATCTAATGTATTCCATTATCCCATGTTTGCCTGACAGTGGAGGAAAGAACTTCATTTTAAAATGGAAGAGGAAGAAAAGAGCAGACAGCTACAATTAGAAGAAAAGCAGAAAATGATTGAACAAAATTTCAGTGAACTGATGAAGAGGAAGGAAGAGACACTTGAAAAAACTATCAACTGTGCATGAAATGTCTGTTTGAGGGGAAATTGCAAGGAGAACAGGGTATGCTGATTCATCATGGTGTTGGAGAGGCAACATTTCATTGCATGATGAAGCAGGGTCATATGGAAAAGCTTATTCACCCTCTGATTTTTCTGAGGTTCTGTTAGAATTCATTAAAACAAAGAAGCAATAGGAGTTTTTGGAAATTTGATTAATATTAATACTTAAATGCTGTGAAAACAGCCTTACACTGTACTAAAGTATTATGTTCTTTAAACAAAATACATATTAAAGAATATGTTCTTTAAACAAAGAACATCATTACTAATTTGGTCTAATATCAGGGTAGTGATGACTGGTCAGTGTTAATCAGTATGATTGATTTATTTTACAAACGTTTGTACAATTTAACTGTCGATTACATTCACTGACAGGTCATTATTTAAAATGTAGCATATCACAGTATATGCAGTCCTTAGATTTTAAAAAAACATTCAATAATGACCCAAATATTTATCAATTCAAGCAAGCATTAATTGTTGCTTTAATCCAGCATTAATTGCTCATTCCTAAATACATGCAGTCCCCTACTTCTGTGATTTTTCTGTAAGTGTTGTGGTTCTGAAATCTGTTCCACAAGGCAAATTTTATGTAAGTTGTATTTCACTGACATCATAGAAATGTAAAGAAAAGTAACCCATTCTCATAGAAAGATACTATATAGAAACAAGCCCACTGAGTCCATGCTGGCCTTCAAGCACAGGTACCCATTTTTTCATGAAACATTCTAACCCATTTTATTCTCTTCCATTCCCATTAACTCCTGTCATGTTCTACCACTTACACACATAATCAAAACAATTTGCAGAGGTCAATTAACTACCAGCCCATACATCTTTGGAATGTGGGCGGAATTCAAACCATCCAGAGGGAACCCAGGCAGTTACAGGGAAAATATGCAAATTCCACACAAACACTGGAGTCAGGATTGAATCTGGATCACCAGAGCTAGGAGACAGTACTGTAGAAATAAAAATAAAACCTCATAGATTAATTGGAAAGTA
The DNA here is from genome assembly GCF_030028105.1 of Mobula birostris. NCBI lineage: Eukaryota > Metazoa > Chordata > Chondrichthyes > Myliobatiformes > Myliobatidae > Mobula > Mobula birostris. The sequence continues at coordinate 22,874,208 of NC_092386.1, read as the reverse complement.
ATTTAACATTTAGTATTGGCTTGCCTGTAGTACCCGAATGCCTCAGTCAAGACTTTACCTGTGAACTCTAGGTGAACCATTTGTTTGGATAACTTCAGCAATCTTCTCAGTCTTCAGCTCCAATAAATCCTTTTATGTAAGCTCTTGAGAGTAAGATTTAACAGCATTTTGACATTGTCAACATCTAGCTCAAGTTCAAGTGCTAGAGCTACCTTTGACATCTGTACTGGTAATGCTCCTACATTGAGAGATTAAGGTATGTCAAATAAGATAGTAATACAGGTTACTTGGTTAGACATCCATATAACAATGCCTGAGGACTTCCATGATGATATACTAGAAGAGAACTCAATTTGCAGTCCCCAGCTGCATTGATCCCTCTTCCTTTGCAGTACATGCACAAGGAGGTATTTTGTTCCACAGTACACTAACCATGTCCCAATTTGCTTTGATAAATAACCCACCCCACACCTCACAGATGATTTCAGCTAGCACCTTGCAAATTGCCTGGCTCTCTCCTCTTCAATACCGGCAGCTTCTCCGCTCACTTCCACATCATGAGAATGCACACTTGCTTTCAAACTCATGAAACAACTAATTGGTGAGAAGAGCTTATGGCTTCTAAGGTTAATAGTTTTTCCATTTCTGAAACCCCTCCAGATTATTGCTTCATAAGTGCAGTGGAACTTTTGACTTTTTTTTTTGTTCCAGGCACGATGATCACATTGGATATGTTTAAATATAGAGGATGTAAAGTTAATGCTTGCTCATTTTCATGTTGCTTCACTGTATTTCTCCTCTATCCTGATGCATAATGCTTCCTACCATATTTGAGCATGATAGAGCAAAAAACTGAAATTACTGTAGGTTACTGAGCAACTGCATAATAGAAGGACCATATACCCTGCCAACATGTTAGTAAGTAGTTCCCATGTGCATAGTCATAGTGTAATACTATGACTCTTTGGCCAACACTTCTGTATTGACCATGGAGTCCATCTAAGCTATTCCCACTTGCCTGCATTTGGCTCATATCCCCCTAAACTTCTCCTTTCCATATACTTCTGAAATGTCTCTTAAACATTGTTATTGTATCCTTCTTCAAGCATTCTTTCTGGCAGCTCATTCCCTCTCTGTGAAGAAGTTGATCTTCAATTCCTTTTTCAATCTTTCCCTCTCACCTTAAACCTATGCCCTCTAGTTTTTGATTCCCTTTCACTGGGGAAAAACACTATGTGCATTTACCCTATCCATGGCCCTTGTGATTTTATGCTGTAAGGAATAAATTTCCAGCCTATCCAACCTCTCCCTATTATCTGGCCCTTGAATCCTGGTAACATTCTTGTAAACCTTCATTACACTCTTTCCAGTTGAATAACATCCTTCCTATAGCAGGATGACAAAAATCCTGCACATAATACTCCAAGTTCGATTGTCAAGGATGAGGTTACAGAGTACCTGGAGGCATATGACAAGATAGGCAGAACTCAGCATGGTTTCCTTTAAGGGAAATCCTGCCTAACAAACCTATTACAATTTTTTGAGGAAATTACCAGCAGGCTAGACAAGGGAGATGCAGTGGATGTTGTATATTTGGATTTTCAGAAGGCCTTTGACAAGGTGCCACACATGAGGCTACTTAACAAGATAAGAGCCCATGGAATTACGGGAAAGTTACATAGGTGGATAGAGCGTTGCCTGATTGGCAGGAAACAGAGAGTGGGAATAAAGGGATCCTATTCTGGTTGACTGCCGGTTACCAGTGGTGTTCCACAGGGGTCCGTGTTGGGGCCACTTTTTTTTTACATTGTACATCAACGATTTGGATTATGGAATAGATGGCTTTGTGGCTAAGTTTGCTGACGATACGAAGATAGGTGGAGGGGCCGGTAGTGCTGAGGAAACGGAGAGTCTGCAGAGAGACTTGGATAGATTGGAAAAATGGGCAAAGAAGTGGCAAATGAAATACAATGTTGGAAAGTGTATGGTTATGCACTTTGGCAGAAGAAATAAACGGGCAGACTATTATTTAAATGGGGAAAGAATTCAAAGTTCTGAGATGCAACGGGACTTGGGAGTCCTCGTACAGGATACCCTTAAGGTTAACCTCCAGGTTGAGTCTGTAGTGAAGAAGGCAAATGCAATGTTGGCATTCATTTCTAGAGGAATAGAGTATAGGAGCAGGGATGTGATGTTGAGGCTCTATAAGGTGCTGGTGAGACCTCACTTGGAGTACTGTGGGCAGGTTTGGTCTCCTTATTTAAGGAAGGATGTGCTGGTGTTGGAGAGGGTACAGAGAATATTCACTAGAATGACTCCAGGAATGAGAGGGTTAACATATGAGGAACGTTTGTCCACTCTTGGACTGTATTCCTTGGAGTTTAGAAGAATGAGGGGAGACCTCATAGAAACGTTTCGAATGATGAAAGGCATGGACAGAGTGGATGTGGCAAAGTTGTTTCCCATGATGGGGCAGTCTAGTACAAGAGGGCATGACTTAAGCATTGAAGGGCGCCCATTCAGAACAGAAATGCAAAGAAATTTTTTTAGTCAGAGGGTGGTGAATCTATGGAATTTGTTGCCACGAGCAGCAGTGGAGGCCAAGTCATTGGGTGTATTTAAGGCAGAGATTGATAGGTATCTGAGTAGCCAGAACATCAAAGGTTATGGTGAGGTGGGGGATTGGGACTAAATGGGAGAATGGATCAGCTCATAATAAAATGGTGGAGCAGACTCGATGGGCCGAATGGCCGACTTCTGCTCCTTTGTCTTATGTTCGCCTCCAGTAATATCTTGTACAACTGCGATAAAACGTCCCAGCTCCTATATTTAATGTGATGACTGATGAAAGCCAGCATCCTAACACCTGTTTCACCACCCTGTCCACATGCAACATCACTTTCAGTGAACTATATACTTATACTCATTGGTCCCACAAAACTCCCCAGGACAGCATTTACTGTATAAGCTCTAACCTTGTTTGCCTTCCAATGGTCCTATAAACATTTGTGAAAAATCAGACTATCTAATGTAAAGCCAAATTTGGGCAAGTAAAATGTAACATAACTAAGATGTTGGCAAGTCACCTTCTTGATCTGCTGTACTAATGATTTACTACATCATTTCAGAGGACAATTAAGAATAAGCCAGTTGTTGTAGAAAAGGAGGCAAGGCACACTTAAATTACAAATAACTCTGATAAAGGATCTTCAAATCTGAAATGTTAACTTTGTTTCTCTTTCCACAAATATTGCCTAAACACCCAATTGTTTCCAGATTTTTTTGTTTTTTTTTAATATATAAACATTAATCGGTTTGGACATGGAAGGCAGAGTTTTCTTCTTAAAGGACATTTATCCTCCCAATTGCCTCATTTTCTCTTTAACCAGTACAGTTTTTATTTCTGGATTTGAATTATTGAGTACAAAAATTCAAAGGTCAAGGAATGCACATTCCCATTTATTAACTCCAGATTAGTAGCAAAACCAATATACTAACAGTGCCAGATTTACAAGTAATTGAAAATCAATGCTAGATGCTGAAAATCAGAAATGAAACTATAAACTACTGGAAAAATTCAACAAATTAAGCAGCACTGTAGAATGAGAAATAATTAGCATTTCTGATTGACGATCTTTCATAAGGTTCTGATTGTGGATCCTGAATCTTAAGTGTTTATTCTGCATTTCCAGCATTTTCTGTACTTCAGGTTTACAAGTATTGAGGAGTAATCTGTCGCATAATAGGCCTTTTAAATCTGCAGTGGTACTAACACCGTATCTGAATCAGGTGCTGACAGTCATCACTCAAAATTTCAGGAAGACCCAGGAATACATATGTGGTTATAATGCCTAATGATTTACAGCAAGAGACCTCCCTTGGCAGAGAGAGACCTCCCATTGGAAAATAACTTATTTGGAAACTGGTTGATTTTTCTGCCATCGTTGTATACATATCGAATCTGTTACTATTGTGATGCCCACTACCCCTAATTCCTAGCCCAACTCCTACACAATAAAATATTTGAATATTTGCAGATTCCTGCTGGGTAATATACAGTATGTCTGTAAATAATTTCAAATTGTCCAACTCCAATAAATTAAATGGAATCAGCTTTTCACATTCTTTATTATTCATTTACAAAATGTGGACGTACCCAAATTGGTCAGCATTTATTGCCTTTCTGTTATTGCCCATAAATTGAATGGATCACTCAGTCATTGTAAAGAGCACTTGCATTGGTCACTAGGGCTATGTACAGCTTGGAATATTGGAAGGCTGAGATAGACTGGATGTGACGAGGGTGTTTCCTATAGTGGGGAAGTCTAGAACTAGAGGGCACAGCCTCAGAATACGAGAATGTCCCTTCAGGACAGAGATGAGGAGGAATTTCTTTAGCCAGATGGTGAATCTGTGGAATTCTTTGTCAGACAGCTGTGGTGGCCATATCATTGAGAATACTTAAAGCGGAGGTTGATAGGTTCTTGTTTACTAAAGGTGACAAAGGTTACAAAGAGAAGGCAGCAGGATGGAGTTGAGGGGGATAGTTAATCAGCAATGTTGGAATGGTGAAGCAGGCTCGAATGGGCTGAATGGCCTGATACTGCTTCTATGTCTTATCATAAACACAGATGATTTGTTCTTTGAAGGATTCTAAAACACCAGATGGACTTTTACAACAAACCAGCAACATTGTCACTATTCCAGGTTTTTTTTAATTAAGTAGTTTGCATCTCCCAGCTGCTGAGGTGGCATTGAAACTCAAGTCTCTAGATCAATAATACCAGCTGTTGGATAGTCCCGTAACGTAAATACCATGTTGCTTTGGTGGTAAATTGTAATTCTCAAACCGGAAAATCCAGAATTGCTGTTGCATTTACTGTATTCCAAAAAAAAACAAAACCCAAAGTTATTATTTCTAATATCTAGAGCACTTTACTTTCTGTTCAGTTTCTTACAGTTTCACATTTATCTCCCTTATGCTTATAATGATTTTTTTTGCCATTTTTAAATGACAATCATTCTGAATATTGAAGAATATTTTTGACAGCTGTTGTTTCACAATTCTTTCACTAGTGAAAAATATAAAGACAAGGACTAACTGCTGGCTGAAAACCAGGTGGTTATATGGTAATTGTAACAGATGTTCTGTTTGTAAACACAGCAGGAAAATAGCATGACAACATACCAGATCCAAACACTAATGTACTCTCAGGATCTATCATACAGGGAACTTTTCCATTTTCCATTATATTTTACAAAAAAAAGTCACAACCCTTAACTAAAAGAACTTGTAGTTGACAATAATTTACTATGAAATTCAATTTATATTTATGGAATAGAAATACTTTCACATATACTACGATTGGTACAATTTTACCACATTGATCAGATCAAACCACACCAGTTATAGGACTATTTTCTGCTTTATTTAATTGTATTACCTGCAGCTATTAACCATTTGAACAGACTTTTAGGAAATTGCATGGCATTCTTCGGAATGCCAAAGATTTTTTGTGGTGAAAGGCAACTCAGATGTGTGCTCTGATTCTTAACCTAACGGTGAAAATGCCATCAAAAGTTAGATGAAATGGCGAAGTGTACCAGGCACTTCAGCACTCTTTGGCTAAACATACCAGGAGCAGATTCATGAAAAGTGGAAGGACTGAAAGTCTTTCATTCTGGCAGCTTCCAGCCCGAATTGCTTGAACTTGGTCCAGATGTAGTGTCACGTGACTTATCTTTGGAATTTATTGGCTTGGTCAAAAATTACTGCTGGCCAACTCCATATTGGCTGCCATGAGCATTGTTTCCAATGACGTGGAGAATGTACAGCATTTCTCCTTTGCTGCTTGCATGGATTAAACTTCTTAATAAGTTTCTTAAATTTCATCAGAAATATGGTAACAGTCATGGTCTGATAGAACTCAATGGTATATGCACCTTGTCATACAGCATGGAAACAGATCTTTGTCCCACCCAACCACCATGTCTGCACCAACAACGACGCCTATATTATATTAGCTTATATTACAGATGTGCTATTTCATTTTCCCCTTGTTACCACCAACTTCCCACAGAATCTACTCATCTACTCACCAGGGGTAATTTACTGTACCAACTAGCTTTCCAATTTAAGCGACGTTGGAATATAGAAACATAGAAACATAGAAAATAGGTGCAGGAGTAGGCCATTTGGCCCTTCGAGCCTGCACCGCCATTTATTATGATCATGGCTGATCATCCAACTCAGAACCCCGCCCCAGCCTTCCCTCCATACCCCCTGACCCCCGTAGCCACAAGGGCCATATCTAACTCCCTCTTAAATATAGCCAATGAACTGGCCTCAACTGTTTCCTGTGGCAGAGAATTCCACAGATTCACCACTCTCTGTGTGAAGAAGTTTTTCCTAATCTCGGTCCTAAAAGGCTTCCCCTCTATCCTCAAACTGTGGCCCCTCGTTCTGGACTTCCCCAACATCGGGAACAATCTTCCTGCATCTAGCCTGTCTAATCCCTTTAGGATCTTATACGTTTCAATCAGATCCCCCCTCAATCTTCTAAATTCCAACGAGTACAAGCCCAGTTCATCCAGTCTTTCTTCACATGAAAGTCCTGCCATCCCAGGAATCAATCTGGTGAACCTTCTTTGTACTCCCTCTATGGCAAGGATGTCTTTCCTCAGATTAGGGGACCAAAACTGCACACAATACTCCAGGTGTGGTCTCACCAAGGCCTTGTACAACTGCAGTAGTACCTCCCTGCTCCTGTACTCGAATCCTCTCGCTATAAATGCCAGCATACCATTCGCCTTTTTCACCGCCTGCTGTACCTGCATGCCCACTTTCAATGACTGGTGTATAATGACACCCAGGTCTCGTTGCACCTCCCCTTTTCCTAATCGGCCACCATTCAGATAATAATCTGTTTTTCTATTTTTGCCACCAAAGTGGACAACTTCACATTTATCCACATTAAATTGCATCTGCCATGAATTTGCCCACTCACCCAACCTATCCAAGTCACCCTGCATCCTTTTAGCATCCTCCTCACAGCTAACACTGCCACCCAGCTTCGTGTCATCCGCAAACTATATGTAGTAGTAATCCAGAGGAAACACATGTGGTCAAATCACAAATGAGAGAAAATCTGCAGCTGCTGGAAATCTGAGCAACAGACACAAAATGCTGGAAGAACTCAGCAGACCAGGCAGCATCTATGGGAAACAGTACAGTCCACATTTCGGGCCAGAACCCTTTGGCAGTGCTGCCGAAACATCGGCTGTAATTTTTTCCACAGATGCTGCCTGGCCTCTGAGTTCCTCACAACACACATCAAAGTTGCTGGTGAATGCAGCAGGCCAGGCAGCATCTCTAGGAAGAGGTACAGTCGACGTTTCGGACCGAGACCTTTCGTCAGGACTAACTGAAAGAAGAACTAGTAAGAGATTTGAAAGTGGGAGGTGGAGGGGGAGATCCAAAATGATAGGAGAAGACAGGAGGGGGAGGGATGGAGCCAAGAGCTGGACAGTTGATTGGCAAAAGGGATATGAGAGGATCATGGGACAGGAGGACCAGGGAGAAGGAAAAGGTGGGGGGGGGGAACCCAGAGGATGGGCAAGGGGTATAGTCAGAGGGACAGAGGGAGAAAAAGGAGACAGAGAGAGAAAGAATTGTGTATATAAATAAATAATGGATGGGGTACGAGGGGGAGGTGGGGCATTAGCGGAAGTTTGAGAAGTCAATGTTCATGCCATCAGGTTGGAGGCTACGCAGACAGAATATAAGGTGTTGTTCCTCCAACCTGAGTGTGGCTTCATCTTTACAGTCGAGGAGGCCATGGATAGACATATCAGAATGGGAATGGGACGCGGAATTAAAATGGGGAATTAAAAGTTCCTCCATCATTTTGTGTATGAAACACACATAGTCATAGGGCAGGCTATGTTGGTGCCAGAAGCATAGCGAGACTTGCAGGCTGCCCCCTGCTCATCCTTAAACTGTACTCACCATTGATGTATTTCACTGTATGATTTGATGTACATTTGACAAATAAACCTAATCTTTCTTTATCTTTATTAGTAAATGAGAATCTCACATTAAATGCGTATAACTTAAATCACGGTAAGTTCAATATTTTCTCTTAATGGGAATAATATGGAGTAACTACAGTTAATTATTCTATCGTTACAACTACAATTATTGTCACAGCTATCACAATCAAGTCCTGTTTCAGCACAACAGTTTACGATTTCTAATGTAAATATAAAAATTTAAAAAAAGAATAGCATGCATCAAGACTTAAGGCACCTGAAATTTAGTAGCCAATGATTTCTAAACCAATTTCAAATGATCTCTTCATAACTGGTTGCTGCAAGAATTTATTCATCTTCATATTCCTTTTCATACTTATTGTCTGGTAAAAACATCAAAAAAGTCTAAAACTTTGGAGAAGAAATGTCGTATTAAAAAACATGCATGTGCTATTAATAGAATTTCATCTTATTCTGAAGTTTGCCTGAAAGCATGTGTCACCAGGCTCAAGGACAGCTTTTAGCCCGCTGTTATAAGACTATTAAATAGTTCCCCAATATGATAGGATGACCTAACAATATACTTTATTATAATCTTGCACCTTACTGTTTACCTGAACTGCACTTTCTCTGTAACTCACTTCACACCCTGCTGAGTATCCCCAGTACTTTCTGTTTTACTTCATATGTCCAGTATCTCTAATTTTTAAATTTTCAATAGAAGCTTCGTCTGTCCATACTGTATGTGTCACTATTTGTCTACATTATAATCGCCTACAAACTCTGAAAGAGTACTTGTGTAGAATAGAAAGATCAAGAGTGCTTCGTCAAATAAAGTGTTATGTAAATGCAACACTAAATTGTATATGAAAAGATTCATGTATAAATCAGTATATTCAGTTTATTTTCTTATAATGTTTCTCCAAAAGATTGATAAAAATCAAACACTAAAAATATTGACATATCTTGTAAATTGAAAATATCAAATGTAAATTATAAGGTGACAGACTCTTACACGGTAATGTAAAACAGCAAAATTTCCAATTCTATTTCACCCAGTAAAATCTATTTTTGTTTTGTAAAAATGCCCCATGTCCCTCTTTAAAGGCACAACTCATTCAACCAAAGCAATTTCATTGATACAAATTCATTACGTACCTTTTAAAAATTGTAATTTAAAAGGTAATATTTTGCAGTTATACATGGTAGCAAATCCCTGTAAAATACTATGTATTCAAAAAATAAAACATAGAAATCTATGATTTTATAATATTTTGATTTTATAAAATAAAGAAACCCAAAAGTACACAGATTTTCAACTATATAGACCTATTCCTCCTACCACAATTGTTTAGTTATGCACCGATCAATAAAATGCTTCCCAGAATTATATTTAATGAATCATTAAAATTAAAAAGAGTGCAATTTGTAAGTATTCAAAAGTGTAATTGAATTTGACAAATAACTGGAATGGTAGAATTATATCCCCATTCTAAAATATATAAGTATTTTTGATTTGCACTGGTAGATCAGAATTTTTGCTGCATGGTATAAAAATAATTTTATTAATTGCAAGAAATGGCATGAAATCACATTAATTGCTTCATAAACATACATTTAAAGTATGATAATGTACCTGAAACAACATGGAATTTTGTTAGAGACTTGATATTGCTCAATATGCAATGATTGTATACAATGAACTGTAGAGGAGCATTTATTGAAATACATTTTTATATGTAATCACACAGAAGTACAATTTTGGCCACTGTATAAATGAATTCTAAATACAAGTCAAGACTGCTTCATGCATAACCTGTATAAATGTAAATGGGCATCATGTAAAAATAATTTTGATTGATAGTTGTTGCAACTACTGTACAGATCGCCAATTATCACTAATTTGTGAATTCTAACAAAAACCAGAATTCTGATAACAAGTCAGTGTAACTGGAAATACAGTTACTATCAATGACTATCAGTGTTGGCATGTGGCCAAGTGGTTAAGGCATCGGTCTAGTGATCTGAAGGTCGCTAGTTCGAGCCTCAGCTGAGGCAGCATGTTGTGTTCTTGAGCAAGGCACTTAACCACACGTTGCTCTGCGACGACACTGGTGCCAGCTCTATCGACCCTAGTGCCCTTCCCTTGGACAACATCGGTGGCGTGGAGAGGGGAGACTTGCAGCATGGATAACTGCCAGTCTTCCATACAATCTTGCCCAGGCCTGCACCCTGGAAACCTTCCAAGGCGCAAATCCATGGTCTCACGAGACTAACGGATGCCTATTCTCAACGACTCATCTTTTCAAGGTGAACAGCAAGAAAATGACATAAAAGGAAAATCTATAGCCTTTTGCTGTTTAATGTTTTTACACAAATTTGAAATTTAAAAATTATGTACTTAATAAATGTTATTGTACAAAAATGACACAGTAAAGCGTATGAAATGTGCAACAAATCCCCTCCCAACCAGAAAAATAACCAAGAATATTCAACTTGTGTAGAATAAAAAGATTAGAAAGATCAGGCCGGGTTAAATTTAGCCAGTATCTGCTTTGTTACCCCCTTAATATGGTGCCTCTTCAATAAAACATTGAGGTACACAGACAATATCATTTTTTAGTATTAGCATAGAACATATTTTACTGACATTAGCAGACGATGACAGAAGTAGTTACAGCAAAATACAAATGTCGATATACATACTATACCAATTGGAAGAAAAAGGATCATGTTGATTTGCATTGTTTAAGAAAGTCTTGATAATATGAGATGATCATTAAATAATTTGAATGTATATTAAGCGAAAATAATTTGACAGCATATATCAAAACAGAATACTTTCAACAAAACCAAGCAATTTAAAACTTAAGTTCAATTTCATGAAGATTTTCTTAATATAAATCCTCAAAACAGAGAATGTGACAGAGTCAGTAATGATATTTTTAATATACTCTATTATGTTAGGTCAATACATTCAAAAGGTCATCAAATAATGGAAAATAAAAAACAGAAAGTTTCATGCAGAGAGGAACCAAAAAATGATCCCTGGATTAGAAGACTGAGTAACATAGAAAGATCAGATATTCTAAAATTCATTATATTTTTTCTTGAGGACAGAGAGGACAGTTTACAGTAGTATAAAGATATTAGATGATAAGGGAAAAGATAAATTCATATGGGTAAAAACAAACATTTGACTTTTTAATGAGTTAAAAAGAACTATGCTTTTGTAATTTATGTGTTCACAAAATTCAAACTTTAAAATATAAAAGTTTTGAGATAGGATTATAAAACACAGGCAAAGAAAACAGTACAGCAAATTATAATCCATTGTGTAATTGTAAGGCACATAATCACAGTGGCAATTTTAGATTAGAAAAAACAGCTATTCTAATATATTAATAGCAGAAAATGTATATTTTACATATTTTGTAATTCTTAGTATATGACTAGATGTCATTAGAATTGACCTGTGGAAACATTGCACTTATCCCATCTAATCAAGTAATGAGACAGTATTCTGCAGAAAACATTAATTCTGCACCATAGAGTAGTCCAGTGTTTTTTCTAAAATCTTATTTAAGTTTTCATCTTGGGCTCTTAACCCTACTTTATTCATGACAAATTTCAGAATTTCTTGCACTCATAAGATAATATTTTCTCTATAAAGTAATACCTTGTGTGAATGGACATAATTAAATTTTTGGCAGCGCATTTTTCTAAATGTTATGAACCAAGCATTCAATGCAATAGCTAAACTGTCCTTAATAATGTTAAAGTTAAATGATAAAATTTTAAACTTGTATAGATTCTCTCTGGGGCTCTTTACTTCACTGAAATATGGACAATATTTTATTGAATTAGGCATGAAACAAATCATTTAACCTGAGAAGTACATTACTGTAAGGAAGCAGTTTTTTTTGGCCTCAATTATTTTAGTTTTTTTGTTGTATGATAAGGACTTTTAAACTTTAATAATTTCATAATTTTTCCAAAATTAAATTAAAATATATTTTTACCATTGGTCTTTGTTGAATCAGTAGGTTTGACATATTCACCTAATTTTTAATGTGCTTGTAATATTGCAACTCAATAATGTGCACAGTATATTCTTCAACATAGATCATTTAGCAATCGGAGCTGTTACATAATCATCTTAATTGAATTCTGATTGTTCTTATCTCCATTGGGTTCAATTCTATTTTGCTAGTATTATATGGATCTTGTGGCGTATGCATCAAAGACAAGGTCGATGGAGTTAGGCGTTGAATGTTAACTTCTCTAAAGAGATTGTGCAAGAGAATCTGAAAAACAATGTTTTAGATTTAATTGAGTAGAAATAGAGTTTTATATCATTGTAGTCTTTTAACACATCTCCCTCAGAAACAGGAATTCTAAATAAAAGATATTTTTGATATTTATGTATTCCAATTCTTTAACCATCAGAGGAATGATAATCTTCAAAAATTCATTTCTATATGGAAGTTGCTTTCAAAAAAGAACACAACCATTCTAAATGTAGAAAATTAACTTACTTAATTATACCTCCTACTCAATTACAGGCTGAAACTCTCTGGTCTGACATTCCCTGCCTATCAACCCTGCAGCATGTTTTTAATCTGTAGTACAGATCTGTGCTAATTAATTCTGACTAAAACTTAACTGAAATCTAAAATGAACTATGATTTGTACTAATCTATAAATAATATATCTGTACAACATATGCAATCTCAATTGACAGAGATCTCAGCTAACAGCATTTCTGACGTACAGAAATTTTGGGTTACGGGCGGTTCTCAGAACCCGTGTGTAACCTGGCTCAGGAGATAATCAAGGGACAATTTCACTGGTCTGGCATCTTCTGTGATCTGGTACCAGTGAATTTCCACCTGCGATTGATACCCACGTGTTCAAAACAAGATCACCTACCTTGCCTTTTGAAGTAGAACAAAACAGCCCAGTGTTTTTGTTTAAAAATCTACAATCAAAACCTTTTCTGTGGATAATCAGGGCTACTTCATCTGATGGGCTCCACTCATCCTGAAATGAAAAAATAATTTTTAAATGATTCAATTTACACATTTTATGTGATTACATGAATATTTTAAGACAGTAAAAACTCCAAATGAAGAAATCAGTAGAATTCCTATTTCTAGAGTATATTTGGAAACTGCAGGCCAGTTAGTCTAGCATTACTATTACTATTTAACTATTTATGGTTCTATTACTGTTTATTATTTATGGTGCAACTGTAATGAAAACCAATTTCCCCCGGGATCAATAAAGTATGACTATGACTATGACTATGATTAGCTTTTCGGAAAATGCTTGAGTTCATGATTATGGAAGTAATAACACAGCATTTAGAAAAACTTAACACAAGTAGGAAAAATAGATTTGTGAGAGGGAAAAATATGATCAACATGTCTTAAGAGCTTTTTGAAGATATTATAAGCAAGAATTATAAACAGGACCCAATCGGTGTAGTATATTTGGAGTTTGAAATAGTTTTTGTATGATGCGACATAAAAGCTTACTGCAGAAGATAGGGCTCTTAGAGTAAAACTGGTATGGACATAAGAATAATCAACATAGAGCAAATAAGGGATAGCAATAAATAGGTCAGCAAATTGGAAAGCTGTAACCATAGAGGTGGACAACAGAAGGTGCTGGTTAGTTGGTACTTCTTAGGATATTATCACCATGTTTATACTCATTTAAATAGTCAAAGATTGAAACTTCATGGTCCTTCAAGATCTGCGTATTTAAAAATAAAAAAACTGAGTGAGCAATGTTGAAAGCATATACAATGTTGACCCAAATGGCAAGAGTAAGGAAGTGTCATTATTTTCCTGAACTTTTGAGAGAGAGACCACATCTAAAGCAGTAAATTGAGTTTTTGGTCTCCATACTTGAAGGAGGATACACATACTTTCAAGAGAGGTAACAAAAGTTCACAAGATTGATCCCTGGGAAGAAGTAAGATCCTCTGGAAGTTAAATGGATGAGATGTCATGTCAGTGAAATAAACAAGATTCTCTGCAGATGTGGGCCTCTGTACCTCCCTCTGCAAATGGATTCTTGACTTCCTCATTGGGAGGCCATAGTCAGTGCAGATCAGAAATAACACCTCCTTCTCCTCCTCACTAAAATCAACATTGGCACAGCTCGAGGATGTATGCTTAGCCAGGTTCTCTACTCTCTCTACACCCATGACTCTCTGGCTCGGCATAGCTCAAATGCCATCTATAAATCTGCTGATGACACAACTGGTGGCGTACAGGAGTGAGACCAACTGTTGAGTGGTGTCGCAACAACAACCTTGCACTCAATGTCAGTAACACCAAGGAATTGATTCTGGACTTCAGGAAAGGGAAGTTGCGGGAACACAGATCAGTCTTCATCGAGGGATCAGCAGTTGAAAGGATGAGCATTGAGTTTCAAATTCTTGGCAGTCAACATCTCTGAAGATCTACCCTGGGACCAACATAATGATGCAATTACAAAGAAGGCATGGCACTGGCTATATTTCATTAGGAGTTTGAGAAGATCTAGTACAGCATATCATCAAAGGCTCTAGTGAGGCTCTAAAGATGTACCATTCTAACTGGTCACATCACTGTCTAGTATGCAAGGGCCACCACACAGGATTGGAAAAAGCTGTAGAGTAAGCTTATCCAACTCAATCATTTGCCTCCCCAGCACTGAGGACTTCTTCAAAAGGTGATCCTCAAAAAGGCAACATTGATCATTAAGGACCACCATCAATCAGGATGTGTTCTCCTCTTATTACTATCATCAAGGAGGAAGTACAGGAGCTTGAAGCCACACACTTAACATTTTAGGAACAGTTCTACCCCTCCACCAACAGATTATATATAAATTTCTTATTGTAATTTATAGTATTTTTTATGTACTATATTGCACTGCAATACTGTCACAAAACAACACATTTCACAGCATATTTCAGTGATATTAAACCTGATACTATTCTGTCTTAACAATGTAGATCCTGCAAGAGTATACTTCCAGGAGGAGGACTACAGAACTAGTAATCTTAAGAAACAAAAAGGAAATTCTTTGTAGATTGTGCATCTTCCAAATTCTCTACTCCAGAGAGCTGTTTATCCCAACTACTGACCCACCCTAAGTGTAAGTTGCTATGACTTCTACTCATTCCCAACTGTCTAGCCTAGTTGCCATGGTATTTCTGCAGCTTTCTAACTGGTCTATTGTTCTTGCATTTCTGATTTTGCTGTCCTTGCCGGAGGAAACACCCACACATTCTGATCCTTCCTTAGGGTATGGTTTTCATCTTATCGAAGTTTAAGGAACACAAGGTATGTTGTGCCATAGATATAAACATTATCAAAATAAAACAAGCAATAGATTCATAGGTTCATAAGAGTTTTGCTGCACAGGAGTAGGCCTTCCAGCCCAAATGAACAATGCCGACCAAATACTTATCTATCCCAATTCCATTTGCTAGGTTTGGCCCATATTCCTCTCATATTTTCCTTCTCTAGCTATGTTTCTATGAATTTTATACGATCCCTGTGCACACCATTGGTTATAGGTCTCCAGTCTGAAAAGCAACCCTCCACTACCACTCTCTCTCTCTGCTATCACCAAGTCAACTTTATATCCAAATTGCTATCTCACTCTGAATCTTGCATATTCTAGCCTTCTGGACCAGCCTACCATGCGACTTGTCAAAGGTCTTGCTAAAGTCTATTTTGATAATGCCCATTGTCCTGTTTTGATCAATCTTCTTGATTGCCCTCTTAAAAAAATTACTAGGTTAATACCCAACAATATTAGGTTGCGCTCTGCCTCAACAAAATTTCTCATTCCCTTTGGACCTTTGAATAAAAATATTTTCCTGGGATTCTTTTCTCGATGAGCAAATGTCTTTTTAAACCTCTCCACACTTGTAACGCTACTATGACACTGTAATTTCCTTTGGGATCAAAAAAGTACCTATCTATACCTTAACCTCAACATGATTAAGAATTACAATTAGAAGATCATTAAGATTACTTTGATTATTCACTTAGCTGGCATTGCCTCATCTGTCTCTGCTCTTTACCACCAAGCCAGAACTTCCCAAAAGCTTTACTCTGTAATACCCTTACAAAGTACATTTTACAGATTTCATCCTTATTTTGCCACTTGCCATTCCTGAGATACTCTTTTCCATACGACTTGCCTCCTTCTCCCAAATCCTAGCCCTGGCTTCTATGCCAGCCGGTAATGTAAATGGTTTTCTCTCTCCTATAGTATTGGCTTCTCTTTAAATTTGTAATCATAGCCTCATTCCTCCTGAATCACTCAATCAATTTCTGCGTTGTTGCAAATTACTGCTCAGTCTCCTTTTCCTCTCCAAAATCTTTGAATGCATTTGCCTCCAAAATTAGCACCTAACTTTCCTACACATTAATGCTTAAACCTCTTCACCTGATTCCCATTGCTATCAGAGAAATAAATAACTAGAGAATTCTATTTTCACTTTGCTATATTGAAGGTGCTATAATAATCCAAGTTGTTAACTATTTCTGCAATGAATAAGTTTCTATGAAATATACAACACTGTGCAAAATTCTTAGGCGTATATACAGTATATAGCTTGGGTGCCCAAGACTTTTGCACAATACTATATATTACATCTTTCCAGTCATCAAATAACACTTAATATTACTGAGCTAATACAAAGCTAAGTGCTCTTATTTTCGTTTCCCAACCACCTTCCTATTTTAATCAATATATAGAACTGTGCAGAAGTCTTAGGCACCCTAGCTATATATATGTGCTTAAGGCTTTTGCATAATACTGTATGCCATGTACAACAGAATCTTGAAACTTATTAATGCTTGGAATAATATCAAACATCAAGGTCTTACCTTTCCCTGTATTGTTCTAAGGTTAACTATTTGCATATCACATGGCATGGATGAAGAAAGAGGACTAAATAAGTTCAAGAGTGGAGGGATTCCATCAACATTTAGGTTCACAGCCATTGGAATGACTGGTTGATTCAGGTAAGATGATGTCTTGTGGCTCAACAAAGAGGGATAACTCATTGCCTTATTAGCTTCATCCTGGTTAAAAATAAAAAGATTCACAATTCAAAAAAAAGGCACATCTCTCACTATCAACACAGCAAGAAGAGTAAAACCTAAGCAATTAAAAATATCTAAAGAACATTTATCTGGAATTTTATGGGGAGTTATTTGGTGGGACCGTAACAGGATACCCAGTGAAATTGTGTAAACATCTAGAAAGCTGATTACTCAATTTTTCATCAAAGGATTTATCGGTTTCAGTATCAGTCAGCAAAAAGCACCACTACTGACCCAACATGTTAAATTTGAAAAACACTGCCACCAGAATGGAAGGAAATGAAAAAAAAGAGAGATTAAAATATATTTGATCTCTGTCTTGCAAAAATTAAAAATTTAACTTTTGTAGCTCTAGAGTCTTTCAGAGAGAATGATTTGCTTTCATGGTAGATACCCTTCACATATTACACACTGTTACCAATGTGTTAATGAAACAGATTGACTGACTGAAAATTGGGCAAACATGAGGCCAGCAGCAGGTAAAAATGAAGGTGAGGCGCCATGAACATTCTCATCTGTGTAAATGATACAGACTGCAAAATGTGTAGAGGTGTTTGAAGTCATTTTCATACAGAAATGACAAGTGGATGATTCTCTTGAGCTCTCTAATAGCCAGTCTTCGGTCAATATTAATGAGTTAATGAGTCCAAAGAGAAAAGTCCTTTAAGTGCCATTAAGATTAATGCATCATTGGATGCCCCTGCATTTGTCCGGATTCTTCTATGCATTAGCCTTTCAGACACAGGGAGGATGCAAAAGAAATAATCACATGATGTTAAGAAGTGTGGCACTGTGAGATTCAATTTTACTTTCCCCTTTCCCCCTCTTCCCGAACATTACAGCCTGCAACATTCACCTCCAAATCTTTTCTACAGTGCGCAATTCTTGCTGCTGTCTGTAAGGAGTTTGTACATTCTCCCAGTGACCGCTGGGAGTTCTGGTTTCCTCCTACATTCTAAAGAAGTACAGGTTAGTAGGTTAATTGGTCATGTGTGTAACTGGGCGAGCTTGTTGGGCCGGTAGGGCCATTTTGAAATTCAGAATTTTTCAGATTTCAGAAAATTGATAATTATATTATATTGATAATTAACCTGTCTCAGTACGGTGGAATTTAGAACCCAGGGCAGCTCCAGACCTACGCACATCCTCCCATATATTTTAAATCATCTCTAGATTACATATAATACCTAATACAATGTAAATGCTATGTAAATAGTTGTTATACTGTGTTGTTTAGGGAATAATGGCAAGAAAAAAAGCCTATACATGCTCAAACAGCGAGTGCTGGAGAGAGAACTCCCAGGTTTTCCTGATCCGTGATCTTTTACAAATATTATTACAGTTTATTTATAGAGTAATATACTGATAAATGAAATAGTGGGATAATTATAGACCATAAATACACAAGTATATTTTATTTCCAACAAAAACATTCAATAAAACATAAAAATATACAGCTTCAAACGAACTGAATCAAACACATGGTGAATGACTTGTTGGAATAAATGTAGAACGTAAATACTCTAGGACATATACAGGCTCAAACTAAGCTAATTACGTACAGGTACCTCTAGTTAAGTTGCATTGTGTTTGGCAAACAAAGCTAAATACTCTACAGGTACCTGATGGGCCAGGAACAGGATTCTCAAACTATAAAGCAGCACTACGACAGACAGCGTTTTTAAAGACTTCTTCAAGTGTCATCTGTCTCATTAACATAGGTTTATGTCTAAGCAATCTCTCTTTAACTGAGTAAACTGCCATAATCTCTTGCTCACTGATAAGTGCACTTTGTTCAAGGCCAGCAATTAACTGATCACACATTTTCACCATATCGTCATCAGCCGTTGTTAATGTTTTTCTAGGAACGTAGTGCAAGTACAAAGCTGTTTCATCAGCATTGTAAGTTTGTTCAGGACTAAGGTTTTCATCAGATATTATCGTGGCAAATTCATCAATGTAATTTTCAGCTGCTTCATGATCAGAGACGCTTTTTCACCACAGATTTTCAGATATTTTACACCAGGACGCTTCATAAATTTCTGCAGCCAACCCTCTGAATATTTTCTGCTTTATTGATAATGATAGATGCTTCCTTCTCTTTTTCTCATTGTTACCCAAAAGGGTATCTGCAGCTCTTTTTGACATTTTCACAGTGAAATTAAACACAAAGTCAACAGTGAACACAAAATATCAGCGAAAAGCAAATGCACGTGTAACCAGTACCAGCGCTGAGCCACAACTGACGTCTGGCAGCCTATGCTAGCGCTGCCACATCACACCTGAGTGACATCAGCTGTTGGGTGCCAAACAAGCCTTGTTACGACACGCTCCACATTCCACGAAAAAAACTTTGGTTTTCGGAGCTTGTCAGATTTCAGAATTTCGGATGAGGGATTGTGGACCTGTATCTCTAAATCTAAACCAAAATCTGTGGAGCTTCCCAACTCTTGTATGTACTGAGTGTAACAAAAGCAGCTCTATGAACAGTTTATCCCTCCAGACCTGCAGTAACCCATCCATAGAAATATCTAATAACCCATCTTGGGCCTTTTCCTCTCTGTACTATTATTTGTCACCAGTGCTCAGTCAAAACTGCAAATAATTTACATTTATATACAGCATTTCACAACACCAGAATATTTCAAGAAAACCTAAAATCAGTGAAGTCACTCTTAAGTGCAGTCACTGTTTTAAAGATTGTACATTGCAAATCCCAACAGCTGTAAGATATGGTGGCTCTGGTTCTTCTACTTTTCAGATAAACATTGACTAGTGCACTGAAAGAATTCTTATGTACCTTTTCAAATAATAAAATTGTTTTTTTTAATTCACCACCATATCCAACGACAGCCTTGAATTACTACCTATACTGCAGCAGTCCCTCAATACTTCATTCAAGTAGTCTGAAACACTTGCTCAAGTCTCCAGAGAGGGATGCGAATCGATAGCTTTGTAACAAGTTTTATCACAATTGACAAATGACAAATTATGGGCCTAAAATTGCAGTTGCCAACTTGAGGGATTGGAACAGAGCTCTGACCCGCTTT